>NC_041384.1:630797072-630856899 GCF_002162155.2 Triticum dicoccoides | reverse complement strand
AACATGCTGAGCTTGCCAAAGGATAAAATGAAAAAGAAAAGGTGAAGATCACCATGACTCTTGCATAAGGTAGAAGATAATAATAATAAAGGATAGGCCCTTCGCAGAGGGAAGCAGAGGTTGCCATGCGCTTTTATGGTTGGATGCATAAAATCTCAATGCGAAAGAACGTCACTTTATATTGCCCCTTGTGATATGAACCTTTATTATGCAGTCCGTCACTTTTATTACTTTCACATCACAAGATCGTATAAAGCTTATTTCTCCCACACCAATCAATCATACATATTTAGAGCAATTTTTATTGCTTTGCACCGATGACAACTTACTTGAAGGATCTTACTCAATCCATAGGTAGATATGGTGGACTCTCATGGCAAAACTGGTTTAAGGGTATTTGGAAGCACAAGTAGTATTTCTACTTGGTGCTGAGAATTTGGCTAGCATGAGGGGGAAAGGCAAGCTCAACAAGTTAGAGGATCCATGACAACATACTTTATCTCACATATAAGAAAGACATAACTCATTACGTTGTCTTCCTTGTCCAACATCAACTCTTTAGCATGTCATATTTTAATGAGTGCTCCCAATCATAAAAGATGTCAATGATAATATATCTATATGTGAAAACCTCTCTTTCCTTATTACTTCCTATTAATTGCAACAATGACCAAAGCTATGTCTGCCAACTCCCAACAACTTTTAATCATCATACTCTTTCTATGTCAAGTCATTACTCTCAATAAGATCAATATGAACTTTTTGTTTCTTTTTATTCTTTTTCTCTTTTCTTTTATTCACCCAAGATCATGGCAAAATAATCAAGCCCTTGACTCAACACTAATATTTATTATATATAGCTCACGGACTCGATTACATAGAGAGATCATAAAGCAAACTCAAAACTAGATCATGCCATAAACTTTATTCTACTAGATCAAGATACTACTAATAGGATCGAACTAAGAAAAACGGTAAAGATAGGAGTTGTGATTGTGATACGATACCGGGGCACCTCAACCAAGCTTGGCAGTTGCCAAGGGGAGTGCCCATACCCATGTGATTATATCTCCTTTGTCGGTGAAGAAGGTGGAGGTGACGGATAATCGCACATCGAGCATAAGAGGTCCTCCAGCTTGCGAATAATGCCCTTGAGTGCAACAATATGCTCCTTCAACAAAATATTTTCTTGTGTGACATACTTGTTTTGTATACGAGCTAACTCAATCATCTTGAAAGCTTCTATCTCAGTTGGGGTAAGAAGGTTATGATCAAGTTGGAGGGTGTCTTTCGCTGCTGGAGCTTGATCGTCTATGGCTTTCTTGATCCTTTCATCCTTGTTGACCCTCGTGGGTTCTTCCCTCTTCAGATCTATCTTCATTAGCCAAGCATCATTGTCACCATTGTTGGAGGAGGGAGACTACATGATGCCTAGCCTGGAAAACCCTGACAGAAAACAACTCGAAACAAGAACAGAGGAGGTTTGCGTGATACGGGAGTCAAAACCTTCGGGAGGTTATATAATGAATTTTTACCGACCAAAATACGTAACGTGCAAGAAAACGGAGTCCGGTAGGCACACGAGGTGCTCACGAGGTAGGGGGCGCGCCCACCACCCTCGTGGGGCCCTCGTGTCCTTCCCGGACTGCTACTTATTTTTCTATTTTTCTAAATATTCCAAAACGGAGAAATATTGCCTTAAAAATTGTTTTGGAGTCGGTTTACTTACCGTACCACATACCTATTCCTTTTCGGAGTCTAAAACGGTCTAGAAAGTGTCCCTTATGTATTCCTCTGGGATTACGGTTTCAATAATATTGGTTTCAACATTTATGGGTTTACCTGAGATATAATGTTTTATTCTTTGACCGTTTACCACCTTCGGATTTGTGCCCTCGAAGTTGTTGATTTTTATGGCACCGGAACGATAGACCTCTTCGATAACATAGGGGCCTTCCCATTTAGAGAGAAGTTTTCCTGCAAAAAATCTTAAATGAGAGTTGTATAGCAATAATTCACGCTTTTGTATCCTTTTGTCATGCCATCTTTTAACTTTTTCTTTAAACAACTTGGCATTTTCATAAGCTTGGGTTCTCCATTCATCAAGTGAGCTAATATCAAATAACCTCTTCTCACCGGCAAGTTTAAAATCATAGTTAAGCTCTTTAATGGCCCAGTATGCCTTATGTTCTAGTTCGAGAGGTAAGTGACATGCATTTCCATAAACCATGTTATACGGAGACATACCCATAGGATTTTTGTATGAAGTTCTATAAGCCCACAATGCATCATCAAGTTTCTTGGACCAATTCTTTCTAGACCTATTAAAAGTCTTTTGCAAAATTAATTTGAGCTCTCTATTGCTCAACTCTACTTGACCACTAGATTGTGGGTGATAAGGAGATGCAATTCTATGATTAACATCATATTTAGCAAGCATTTTACGGAAAGCACCATGAATAAAGTGTGAACCACCATCAGTCATTAAATATCTAGGGACTCCAAACCTCGGAAAAATAACTTCCTTAAGCATTTTAATAGAAGTGTTATGATCAGCACTACTAGTTGGAATAGCTTCTACCCACTTAGTAACGTAATCAACAGCAACTAAAATATGTGTGTATCCATTAGAGGCAGGAAAAGGTCCCATATAATCAAAGCCCCAAACATCAAACGATTCAATAACAAGAGAATAATTCATAGGCATTTCTTGACGTCTACTAATATTACCAATTCTTTGACATTCATCACAAGACAAGACAAACTTACGGGCATCCTTGAAGAGAGTAGGCCAATAAAAACCACATTGCAATACCTTATGTGCAGTTCTATCTCCAGCGTGGTGTCCTCCATAAGCCTCGGAATGACACTTGCGTAGGATCTGTTCCTGTTCATGCTCAGGTACACAACGTCTAATAACACCATCTACTCCTTCTTTATAAAGATGTGGGTCATCCCAAAAGTAATGTCTTAAATCATAGAAAAACTTTTTCTTTTGCTGGTATGTGAAGCTAGGTGGTAATAAACTTAGCAACAATATAATTAGCATAATCAGCATACCATGGAATACTACGAGAAGTACTTATAACATGTAATTGTTCATCAAGAAAGCTATCATTAATAGGTAGTGGGTCATCAAGAATATTTTCTAACCTAGACAAGTTGTCTGCAACGGGGTTCTCAGCTCCCTTTCTATCAACAATATGCAAATCAAAATCTTATAGCAAGAGAACCCATCTAATAAGTCTAGGTTTAGCATCTTTCTTTTCCATAAGATATTTAATAGTAGCATGATTAGTTTTAATAGTTACTTTAGAATCAACAATATAAGATCTGAACTTATCAGAAGCAAATACAACTGCTAAAAGCTCTTTTTAGTAGTAGCATAATTTCTTTGAGCATTGTCTAGAGTCTTACTAGCATAATGAATAACATTTAATTTCTTATCAACTCTTTGCCCTAGAACAGCACCTACAGCATAATCACTAGCATCACACATAATTTCAAAGGGTAGGTTCCAATCAGGTGGCTGAACAACAGGTGCAGTGACTAATGCTTTCTTAAGTATTTCAAATGCTTCTACACAATCATCATCAAAGACAAATGGTATATCTTTTTGCAATAAATTAGTCAGAGGCCGAGAAATTTTTGAGAAGTCCTTAATGAACCTCCTATAAAATCCAGCGTGACCAAGGAAACTTCTTATAGCTTTGATGTCCTTGGGACATGGCATCTTTTCAATAGCATCAACCTTGGCTTTATCAACTTCAATACCTCTTTCAGAAACTTTGTGCCCCAAGGCAATACCTTCATTAACCATAAAGTGGCACTTTTCCCAATTCAAGACAAGATTAGTTTCTTCACATCTCTGCAAAACTCGATCAAGATTGCTCAAGCAATCATTAAAAGAGGAACCATAGACGGAAAAGTCGTCCATGAAAACCTCACAAATCTTTTCACAAAAGTCAGAGAATATAGCCATCATGCATCTTTGAAAGGTAGCAGGTGCATTACATAAACCAAAAGGCATATGTCTATAAGCAAAAGTACCAAAATGGCATGTAAAAGTAGTCTTTGATTGATCTCTAGCCGACACAGGTATTTGAGACAAACCAGAATAACCATCTAGAAAGCAATAGTGTGTATTTTTGCATAATATTTCTAGCATTTGATAAATAAAAGGTAAGGGGTAATGATCTTTCTTAGTAGCTTTATTTAATTTGCGGAAATCAATTACCATCCTATAACCTGTGATAATTCTTTGTGGAATCAATTCATCTTTATCATTAGGAACAACAGTAATACCTCCCTTCTTAGGGACACAATGGACATGACTTACCCACTCACTATCAGCAACGGGATAGATTATACCTGCCTCCAAAAGCTTGAGTATTTCTTTTCTTACCACTTCTTTCATTTTAGGATTCACACATCGTTGAGGATCACGAATTGGTTTGGCATCTGCTTCCAAATTTAATTTATGTTGACATAGAGTGGGACTAATGCCCTTAAGATCATCAAGAGTATATCCAATAGCAGCATGATGCTTCTTCGGAGTTTTCAATAATCTTTCTTCTTCATGCTCTGAAAGGTTAGCACTAATAATAACAGGATATATCTTCTTTTCATCAAGATAAGCATATTTAAGATTATCAGGCAAAGGTTTAAGCTCAAACACGGGATCACCCTTGGGTGGAGGAGGATCCCCTAAAATTTCAACAGGAAAATTATGTTGCAGAATAGTTTCCTGTTTAAAGAATACTTCATCTATTTCCCTTCTTTCATTCATGAACATATCATTTTCATGGTCTAGCAAATAGTGTTCTAAAGTATCACTAGGAGGTACGGCAATAGAAGCAAGACCAATAATTTCATCCTTACTAGGTAATTCTTCCTCACGATGTTGTTTACTAAATTTAGAGAAATTAAACTCATGAACCATATCATCCAAGCCAACAGTAACAACATTCTTTGTGCAATCTATGGTAGCATTGACAATATTTAAGAAGGGTCTACCAAATATAATGGGACAAAAACTATCTTGTGGGGAACCAAGAAAAGAAAATCAGCAGGATATTTAGTTTTCCCACACAAGACTTCAACATCTCTAACAATTCCAATTGGTGCAACAGTATCTCTATTAGCAAGTTTAATAGTAACATCCATATCTTCTAACTCAGCAGGTGCAATTTCATTCTTAATTTCTTGTATAAGTCAATAGGTACTACACTAGCACTAGCACCCATATCACATAAGCCATGATAACAATGATCTCCTATTTTAATAGAAATAACAGGCACGCCTACCACAGGTCTATGTTTATCTTTATCACAAGGTTTAGCAATTCTAGCAGTTTCACCTTCGAACTGAATAACATGCCCATCAATATTATCAGACAAGAGATCTTTAACAATAGCAATATTAGGTTCTACTTTCACTTGCTCAGGAGGTGTATAAGTTCTAATATTGCTTTTACGAACAACAGTTGAAGCTTTAGCATGATCCTTTATTCTAACAGGGAAATGTGGTTTCTCAATATAAGAAGTAGGAACAATAGGATCATTATAAGTGACAGTCTTTTCTTCAACTTTAATAGGTGCAGCTACTTTTACTTCTATGGGAGGATGATATTTAAACCACTTCTCCTTAGGGAGATCAACATAAGTAGCAAAAGATTCACAGAAAGAAGCTACTATCTCAGAGTCAAGTCCATATTTAGTGCTAAACTTACGGAAAATATCGGTATCCATAAAAGATTTAACACAATCAAACTTAGGTGTCATACCTGACTCTTTACCTTCGTCGAGGTCCCAATCTTCAAAGTTGCGTTTAATTCTATCCAATAAATTCCATCTGAATTCAATAGTCTTCATCATAAAAGAGCCAACACAAGAAGTATCGAGCATGGTGCGATTGTTATCAGAAAGCCGAGCATATAGATTTTGAATAATCATTTCTCTTGAGAGCTCGTGATTGGGGCATGAATATAACATTGATTTAAGCCTCCCCCAAGCTTGAGCGATGATTTCTCCTTCGCGAGGCCACAAATTATATATATAATTGCGATCACGATGAATAAGATGCATAGGGTAATACTTTTGATGAAATTCCAGCTTCAATCTTTTATAGTCCCATGATCTCATATCATAACATAGCCTATACCATATCAATCCATCTCCCTTCAAAGATAAAGGGAAGACCTTCTTCTTAGCAACATCATCGGGTATACCTGCTAGCTTAAATAATCCACAAACTTCATCCACATATATTAAGTGCTCATCAGGATGCTTTGTTCCATCTCCTGTAAAAGGGTTAGCTAGCAGTTTTTCCATCATAGCCAAAGGAAATTCAAAAGGAGTTTCACTTTCAATAGGTTCAGTAGGTTGAGGAGCAACTCTTTGGTCTACTGGACGGGGTGAAGATACCCCAAAAAAGCCCCTCAGAGAATTACTTTCCATAGTAACAAGTGACAGTAAATTTCAGCACACTATATAAATTTTTCCTTACCAAATTCCACCTACCAAAAGCGCTACACTCCCCGGCAACGGCGCCAGAAAAGAGTCTTGATGACCCACAAGTATAGGGGATCTATCGTAGTCCTTTCGATAAGTAAGAGTGTCGAACCCAACGAGGAGCAGAAGGAAATGATAAGCGGTTTTCAGCAAGGTATTCTCTGCAAGTACTGAAATAAGTGGTAACAGATAGTTTTGTGATAGGATAAATTGTAACGAGCAACAAGTAACAAAAGTAAATAGAGTGTATCAAGGTGGCCCAATCCTTTTGTAACAAAGGACAAGTTGGAACAAACTCTTATAATAGGAAAAGCGCTCCCGAGGACACATGGGAATATCGTCAAGCTAGTTTTCATCACGTTCATATGATTCGCGTTTGATACTTTGATAATTTGATATGTGGGTGGACCGGTGCTTGGGTGCTGTTCTTACTTGAACAAGCATCCCACTTATGATTAACCTCTATTGCGAGCATCCGCAAGTACAACAAAAGTATTAAGGTAAACCTAACCATAGCATGAAACATGTGGATCCAAATCAGCCCCTTACGAAGCAACGCATAAACTAGGGTTTAAGCTTCTGTCACTCTAGCAACCCATCATATACTTATTACTTCCCAATGCCCTCCTCTAGGCCCAAATAATGGTGAAGTGTTATGTAGTCGATGTTCACATAACACCACTAGAGGCTAGACAACATACATCTTATCAAAATATCAAACGAATACCAAATTCACATGACTACTAATGGCAAGACTTCTCCCTTGTCCTCAGGAACGAACGTAATTACTCACAAAGCATATTCATGTTCATAATCAGAGGGGTAATAATATGCATATAGGATCTGAACATATGATCTTCCACCAAATAAACCAACTAGCATCAACTACAAGGAGTAATCAACACTACTAGCAACCTACTAGCACCAATCCCGAACTTTGAGACAAGAATTGGATACAAGAGATGAACTAGGGTTTGGAGATGAGATGGTGCTGGTGAAGATGTTGATGGAGATTGCCCTCTCCCGATGAGAGGAGCGTTGGTGATGACGATGGTGATGATTCCCCCCTCTGAGGGAAGTATCCCCGACAGAACAGCTCTGCCGGAGCTCTAGATTGGATCCGCCAAGGTTCCGCCTCGTGGCGGCGGAGTCTCGTCCAGAAAAGTTCCTTCTTATTTTTTTATCATCGAAAGACTTCATATAGGAGAAGATGGGTGTTGGAGAGCCACCAGGGGGCCCACGAGGTAGGGGGCGCGCCCTAGGGGGGCACCCCCCACCCTCGTGAGTAGGGTGTGGGCCCCCTGGCCTTCATCTTTGGCGAGGATTTTTCTTTATTTGTTTTAAGATGTTCCGTGGAGTTTCAAGACTTTTGGAGTAGCGCAGAATAGGTCTCTAATATTTGCTCCTTTTCCAGCCCAGAATTCTAGCTGTCGGTATTCTCCCTCCTTATGTAAACCTTGTAAAATAAGAGAGAATAGCCATAAGTATTGTGACATAAAGTGAAATAACAGTCCATAATGCGATAAATATTGATATAAAAGCATGATGCAAAATGGATGTATCAGTTTTTCATTTAACCATACTTTCCCGTTGCATGTGCAGTTTTGGCTGATGTATTCGAGAACCAACATGGCTCAACTACCAGTATGATTGTATCATCTATATATATTCTATAATATATTATAAAATGCAGATTAGATATTTTTATCTAATTTTTTATATTGCATCAACGTAGATATATATTGTCGGTGTGGTCATGTACACTGTAAGCTAGAAGAATTCTCATTAATATTTTAGTTCAGTTTAGAATCAAGGGATCACATACAATGCGGTGGCCAAAACTGAAGTGATGATCCGTCAGGTTCGCCTCATCTTTGTTAGGGAATGACTTAATTGGTCTCAGACACTTTTTGTGGCCTAAGAAATATCACAAATGTTCCGCCTCCCCTCTCATCGACTCCTTGCAGTTGATGCCCCAGAGGATGATTTCTTTATTCCTGCGAGTTGATCCACCCACTTAATTCTTTCCTGTTATATATTAACCTACTGTCTTGTTGATTTGATTCACTATTTTGAGCATATGTGGCATGTTCTGCACGACATTCAGTTTAGATTTTGTTTTTGCATGGATTCGGTTTTTTTGTTGTAGTTTGTGAGGTTATTTTTCTTGTTGTGTAGAACTGATATTCTTGTGCTAGGGATTCAGTTCCTGTCTTGCATGGATTAAGTTTATTTTCCGCTGCTCCTAGAGGGTGCGTTTGAGTGATGAGAAGGTGGATCTTAATAACTTCATATGGTAATCTGATTTTTCTACGAGTGATTTCTTTTGTTTTATGCAGGCAAGCTTGATTTATATGCAAGTACATGGTTAATGCTTTGTTGCAGTTTATGCATGCAAACCACCATTTGGATTGACTTGCAATTATAGGTATGTGATATATTGGAAAGAAACGTATGCCATGTATACCATGTACTAACTAAAGTTTTTGCAGTCGTGTCGAATGTAGAACCGTTGAAAATTTCTTTTGTACTTCTTATTTTCTCTGAGCTAAGACCTTGAATCTACTTAAGGACAGACATCCATATATTCCCGCAAATTATATTATGATCCATATCATAAGAGTTTTTCTATCTACCAAACTATCAACCTGTCATGAACTGGAGTTATTGGATTTCCTTTTGTGTACATATTGTGTATGAAAAAATTCTTTCAGAGAAAGGAAAGTTTAGTACGCTAAACAAGAGGACAAACTTACAAATAAAGAGGTGACTTTTGTTGAAATTATAGCTTTTCTTCAGTTGATTGAGTTTCACGGTGCAGGTGTGGGCATGAAAATAGTTGAAGGAAGATTCAGTGGTTGAGCATTAGGTATGCTGCAATTACGTTGATACTCCTCCTCAAGATCATGCCATCACTGGAGGAAATTTGGCCTACTAATCTGCAGTGAATTTTATTAGCAATAAATTCTGTAATCAATTTTAGTTCACTCTTGTCTTACTATATATTGTAGGTTAATTCACTTTTGAATATTTCATGGGCCTTAAGATTAACCTATCCTTATTCCATTGCACAATCCCAAACCATGGAAATATTAGTTAAAAGTTCCATTGTGGATTCACTGGATTCATGGTATCATTTTAGAACAGGTTTTTGCTATATCATAATATACGTAAGTAGGCGTGTCTGATTCTTTTTGGGTAAGAAGTATTGGTGCAGAGCTTGAAGAAAACCTTGAGAGGGTCTAACTTCTCTTAAGTATGCTATTATTAGATAATGATTGGTATGGTATCTCATATTTTTCTTTCAAGATAGAAGCTATTGTTATCACAATTGTACCTGTATCAAGGTGATGCACTTTATGTGTCATTATCAATCAACGGGAACTCTACCAAGATGAAAGCATTTCCTTTAAAAACACTATGTCCAATGCTTCTATGTGTAAAATTGAATGACATTGTGAACAGTTAGATTGGTGAGTTGTTTTGTGGCCCCGCACAATTATAACCGATGATTCATGTAGTATTCAAAGCCTTCACGTGACATTGTTCTACTTATTAAGGTTGAAGTTTATTTGTGAATTTGCCGTTATTCTCATGCATGTATGACATGAGCCTGTTCTTAAATCAGATAATATATTATACTTTTTTCCTTATATTTTTGGGAAATTTTTTGGTCCATGTAATAACTATGAAGAATCATATTACAATTTTACTTATTTTGTTCACTGCTTTAAAAGCCAATGTTTATCCCATGCCACAGTATATGGCCTTTATGAGTTGTACCTCTGAGAAACTTTACAATTTTGTTCCAAGTTTGCATCTTGGCCATGCTCATTTGGATAATTCTTACACGTTCCATAGTTACTATGAAGTTTGCATTATAGAATATAGACATTCTAGGATATTTAACTCCTTTTTTACTATGCACTAGACTAAATAGCCTATGCCTCTATCTTCTTTATGGAGAAGTTCAACCAGTTGATTGCCGTTGATGTGTGACATTTACATATGATTGCAAGACTTTTTTATTTTAAATAGTTGTCTGCCAATTGTGACAAAGGAGGAAATTCTTTCCTATGATTATACGTGTGTTACACGTGCACGCTTACTAGTTCAAATCAAGTCTACGATATAAAGAGAGAGGCATAACACTAACACCGGCTCCAAGATCACATAAAGCAGTTTTAACATAGTTTCTTTTAATGGAGCATGGTATAGTGGGTACTCCTGGATCTCCAAGTTTCTTTGGTATTCCACCCTTAAAAGTATAATTAGCAAGCATGGTGGAAATTTCAGCTTCCGGTATCTTTCTTTTATTAGTAACAATTTCTTTCATGTACTTAGCATAAGGATTCATTTTAAGTATATTAGTTAATCGCATATGCAAAAAGATGGGTCTAATCATTTCAGCAAAGCGCTCAAAATCCTCATCATCCTTTTTCTTGGATGGTTTGGGAGGAAAAGGCATGGGTTTCTGAACCCATGGTTCTCTTTCTTTACCATGTTTCCTAGCAACAAAGTCTCTCTTATCATAACGTTGATTCTTTGATTGTTGGTTATCAAGATCAACAGCAGGTTCAATTTCTATATCATTATCATTACTAGGTTGAGCATCATCATGAACATTATCATTAACATTATCACTAGTTTCAGGTTCATTACCAGATTGTGTTTCAGCATCAGAAATAAAAATATCATTTGGATTCTCAGGTGTTTTAGCAATAGGTTCACTAGAAGCATGCAAAGTCCTATCATTTTACTTTTTCTTCCTTTTAGAAGGACTAGGTGCATCTATATTATTTCTCTGAGAATCTTGCTCAATTCTCATAGGGTGGCCTTCAGGATAAAAAGGTTCCTGAGTCATTTTACCAGTTCTAGTAGCCACTCTAACAGCAAAATCATTATTCTTACTATTCAATTCATTGAGCAAATCATTTTGAGCTTTAAGTACTTGTTCTACTTGAGTGGTAACCATAGAAGCATGTTTACTAATAAGTTTAAGTTCACCTTTGACATTAGCCATATAATCACCCAAGTGTTCAAGCATATCAGCATTGTGTTTTAATTCTCTACCAAAATAAGCATTAAAGTCTTCTTGCTTAACCATAAATTTATCAAACTCATCTAAGCATGGGCTAGCAAACTTAGTAAATGGGATTTCAGCTTTATCATATCTATAGAGAGAATTTACCTTTACTATCTGTGTCGGGTTATCAAGACCATGTATTTCTTCAATAGGAGATGGATTACAATTATGCATTTCTTCGACAGGCGGTAAATTAAGACCATGTATTTGTTCGATAGGAGGTAAATTCTTAACATCTTCAGCTTTAATACCCTTTTCTTTCATGGATTTCTTTGCCTCTTGCATATCTTCAGGACTGAGAAATAGAACACCTCCCTTCTTCAGAGTTGGTTTAGGAATAGGCTCAGGAAGTGTCCAATTATTTTCATTAGTCAACATATTATTTAATAGAATTTTAGCTTCATCCGATGTTTTTTTCCTGAAAATAGAACCAGCACAACTATCCAGGTAATCTCTAGAAGCATCGGTTAGTCCATTATAAAAGATATCAAGTATTTCATTTTTCTTAAGAGGATGATCAGGCAAAGCATTAGTAATTGGAGAAGCCTCCCCCAAGCTTGTGTCTTCTTCAATTTGCACAAAATTATATATATATATATCCCTTAAGGCAGCTTGTTTCTTATGAGCAGGGAAATATTTAGTAGAGAAGTAATAAATCATATCCTGGGGACTACGCACACAACCAGGATCAAGAGAATTAAACCATATCTTAGCATCACCCTTCAATGAGAACGATAATATTTTAAGGATATAAAAGTAACGAGTTCTCTCATCATTTGTGAATAGGGTAGTTATATCATTTAATTTAGTAAGATGTGCCACAACAGTTTCAGATTCATAGCCATAAAAAGGATCAGACTCAACCACAGTAATTATATCAGGATCAACAGAGAATTCATAATCCTTATCAGTAACACAGATAGGTGAAGTAGCAAAAGTTGGGTCAGGTTTCATTCTAGCATTAAGGGATTGCTGCTCCCATTTAGCTAATAACCTCTTTAGATCATATCTATCATTGGAAGCTAAAATAGCAATAGTAGCTTCTTCATCCATAACATAACCCTCAGGAACAACAGACAATTCATATTTAATAGGGGGAGAGTCTTCATCATCACTTTCGTCAATATTATCAGTTTCAATAATTTCATTCTCTCTAGCCCTAGCAAGTTGTTCATCAAGAAATTCACCAAGTGGCATAGTAGTATCAAGCATAGAAGTAGTTTCATCATAAGTATCATGCATAGCAGAAGTGGCATCATCAATAACATGCGACATATCAGAATGAATGGTAGAAGCAGGTTTAGGTGTCGCAAGCTTACTCAAAACAGAAGGTGAATCAATTGCAGAGCTAGATGGCAGTTGCTTACCTCCCCTCGTAGTTGAGGGATAAATCTTGGTTCTTGGATCTTTCAAGTTCTTCATAATGATAAGCGGATATAAATCCCAAGTGACTCAAATGATAGAGCTATGCTCCCCGGCAACAGCGCCAGAAAATAGTCTTGATAACCCACAAGTATAGGGGATCGCAACAGTTATCGAGGGTAGAGTATTCAACCCAAATTTATTGATTCGACACAAGGGGAGCCAAAGAATATTCTCAAGTATTAGCAGCTGAGTTGTCAATTCAACCACACCTGGAAACTTAATATCTGCATAAAAGTATTTAGTAGCAAAGTAATATGATAGTAGTGGTAACGGTAGCAAAAGGTAATGATAACAAAAGTAATGTTTTTGATATTTTGTAGTGATTGTAACAATAGCAAAGGAAAAGTAAAAAAGCGGAGAACAATATATGGAAAGCTCGTAGGCAATGGATCAATGATGGAGAATTATGCCGGATGTGGTTCATCATGTAACAGTCATAACCTAGGGTGACACAGAACTAGCTCCAATTCATCAATGTAATGTTGGCATGTATTTTGAATATAGTCATACGTGCTTATGGAAAAGAACTTGCATGACATTTTTTGTCCTACCCTCCCGTGGTAGCGGGGTCCTAGCGGAAACTAAGGAATATTAAGGCCTCCTTTTAATAAAGTACCGGACCAAAGCATTAACACATAGTCACTTCGGGGTTGCCGGATCATAACACATAGTAGGTGACTATAGACTTGCAAGATAGGATCAAGAACTCACATATATTCAGGAAAACATAATAGGTTCAGATCTGAAATCATGGCACTCGAGCCCTAGTGACAAGCATTAAGCATAGCAAAGTCATAGCAACATCAATCTCAGAACATAGTGGATACTAGGGATCAAACCCTAACAAAACTAACTCGATTACATGATAAATCTCATCCAACCCATCACCGTCCAGCAAGCCTACGATGGAATTACTCACGCACGGTGGTGAACATCATGAAATTGGTGATGGAGGAAGGTTGATGATGATGATGGCGACGGATTCCCCTCTCCGGAGCCCCGAACGGACTCCAGATCAGCCCTCCCGAGAGGTTTTAGGGCTTGGCGGCGGCTCCATATCGTAAAATGCAATGAATCCTTCTCTCTGATTTTTTTCTCCCTGAAAGTGAATATATAGAGTTGGAGTTGAGGTCGGAGGAGCTCCAGGGGGGCCACGAGGTAGGGGGCGCGCCCAGGGGGGCAGGCGCGCCCCCCACCCTCATGGCTAGGGTGTGGGCCCCCTGGTCTTGATCTTTTGCCAAGATTTTTTATTATTTCCAAAAATAGTCTCCGTAAAGTTTCAGTTCATTTCGAGAACTTTTGTTTATGCACATAAATAACACCATGGCAATTCTGCTGAAAACAGCGTCAGTCCGGTTAGTTCCATGCAAATCATGCAAGTTAGAGTTCAAAACAAGGGCAAAAGTGTTTGGAAAAGTAGATATGACGGAGACGTATCAACTCCCCCAAGCTTAAACCTTTGCTTGTCCTCAAGCAATTCAGTTGATAAACTGAAAGTGATAAAGAAAAACTTTTACAAACTCTATTTTCTCTTGTTGTTGTAAATATGTAAAGCCAGCATTCAAGTTTTCAGTAAAGATTATAGACTAACCATATTCATAATTACGCATAGGTCTCATGTTTACTCATATCAATGGCATAATCAACTAGCAAGCAATAATAATAAATCTCGGATGACAACACTTTCTCAAAACAATCATAATATGATATAACAAGATGGTATCTGGCTAGCCCTTTCTGAGACCGCAAAACATAAATGCAGAGCACCTTTAAAGATCAAGGACTGACTAAACATTGTAATTCATGGTAAAAGAGATCCAGTCAAGTCATACTCAATGTAAATTAATCCGTAATGAATGCAAATGACAGAGGTGCTCTCCAACTAGTGCTTTTTAATAAGAGGAGGATGACTCAACATAAAAGTAAATAGATAGGCCCTTCGCCGAGGGAAGCAGGGATTTGTAGAGGTGCCAGAGCTCGTTTTTAAAATAGAGATGAATAATATTTTGAGCGGTATACCTTCATTGTCAACATAACAACCAAGAGATGGCGATATCTTCCATGCTACACACATTATAGGCGGTTCCCAAACAGAATGGTAAAGTTTATACCTCCCTCCACCAACAAGCATCAATCCATGGCTTGCTCGAAACAACAAGTGCCTCCAACTAACAAGAGTCCCAGGGGGAGTTTTGTTTGCAATTATTTTGATTTAGTTTGCATAAAGCATGGGACTAGGCATCCCGGTGACCAGCCATTTTCTCGTGAGTGAGGAGCGGAGTCCACTCCTCTTGAGAATAACCCTCCTAACATGCAAGATACGGACAACCCTAGTTGATACATGAGCTATTCGAGCATACAAAACAGAATGTTTATTTGAAGGTTTAGAGTTTGGCATATACAAACTTACTTGGAACGGCAGGTAGATACCATATATAGGTAGGTATGGTGGACTCATATGGAATAACTTTGGGGTTTATGGAGTTGGATGCACAAGGAGTATTCCCGCTTAGTACATGTGAAGGCTAGAAAAAGACTGGGAAGCGACCAGCTAGAGAGTGACAATAGTCATGAACATGCATTAAAATTAATCAACACTGAATGCAAGCATGAGTAGGATATAATGCACCATGAACATAAATATCAAAGAGGCTATGTTGATTTTGTTTCAACTACATGCGTGAACATGTGCCAAGTCAAGCCACTCGAATCGTTCAAAAGAGGATACCACCCTATCATACCACATCACAACCATTTTAATAGCATGTTGGCATGCTAGGTAAACCATTATAAGCTCCTAGATAATTAAGCATGGCATAAGAAACTATGATCTCTATTTGTCATTGCAAACATGTTTATTCATAATAGGCTGAATCGGGAACGGTGAACTAATCATATTTACAAAAACAAGAGAGGTTGAGGTCATACCAGCTTTTCTCATCTCAGTCCGTCCATCATATATCGTCATAATTGCCTTTCACTTGCATGACCGAATGATGTGGATAATAATAATAGTGCACGTGCATTGGACTAAGCTGGAATATGCAAGCATTCAATAAATAGGAGAAGACAAGGCAATATGGGCTCTTTTGTCAGATCAACAATAATGCATATAAGAGCCACTTCAACAATTTAATTATGGTCTTCTCCTATCGACCCCCAAAGAAAAGAAAAGAAAACAAATAATACTATTTACACGGGAAAGCTCCCAACAAGCAAACAAAGAACAGGAAATCTTTTTGGGTTTTCTTTTTAATTAATACTACAAGCATGGAAATTAAAACTAGCTAAAAGCTACAACTAATTTTTTTGGTTTTTCTTAAGGTTTATTAAACACACAAGGAGAATGCATAAAAAGAGAAAATAAACTAGCATGGATGATACAATGAAAAAGTATGAGCACCGACATCTAGCAATGAGTGTGTGAACATGAATATAACGTTGGTGAGAAATACATACTCCCCCAAGCTTAAGCTTTTGGCCTAAGTTGGTCTAATGCCACGGACGGCCTGGCGGATATCCAAAGTTGTAGTTGGGGTCGTACTGAGATGCAGCAGTCATTGCATCGTGGGCTGCAGCTTGGAGGCGATCTATCTCAGCCTTCCTCTTATACTCTTCTGCCTCCTCTCTGGTTATAGAATATCTCCCCTTTGCCTGAAAATCAAAGAAATTAGAAGCAGGGAGAGCGACGTGATAGGTGCGTCATCTGTCAAAGATTAGTCGTTACTGGAGGAACTAATCGTTCCTCTTAACAAACTGATGACGAACCATAGCCTCGTAATCCAAATAAGCAGGGGGCAACTCAATATCATCCTCACGTATGGTTATACCAAGAAAAATAGCTATGCGGGTTGCATAAATTCCACCAAAGAAATCTCCATTAAATCTATTAAGATGCAACCTACGTGCAACAATGGCTCCCAAATTATAAGATTTATCTCCTAACACAGCACTCCTAAGAACACTGAGATCAGGGACACACATGTGACGTGCTTCATCTTTACCGTTAATGCATCTACCTATGAAGAGAGCAAAATAATGTATAGCAGGAAAGTGAATGCTCCCTATGGTAGCTTGTGCTATATCTCTAGATTCCCCCACAGTTATACTACTAAGGAAATCTCTAAATTCATATATGCGAGGTTCACTAGTACTATCCCATTGTGGAAGTTTGCAAGCAGTGGTAAAGTCCTCTAAGTCCATAGTGTAAGAATTTTCATAAAGATCAAACAGGACAGTTTGAGAATTACGTGAAGATGAAAATTCAAACCTCCTCACAAAGGAGCTAGTGAGATAGTGGTACTGATGGCATTTTTCTTCCTCGAAGCTCACAAGATCAGCGTTACCAAAATATGCGTTAAATTCTTCCTTAATTCCTGCTCGATCCATGAAGTCCTCTGAATGCCATTCACAAGGCCGCACTGGAGCATCCCTTGGTGGCTCATCATCAGCATCACGCATTGCAAGCCTGGGTCCTTGTTTCCTTGAAGAACCACCTTGGTACATTTTTCCTAAACATATTTCTTCCCCTGAAAAATATCTGAAAATTTTAGTAACTTCAAAATAAAAGAGAACCAAACTCAACAAAATTGATAGCAACTACTCCTACAAGTGCCTAGAGCCTATATCATGCATCAAAACTACTTGGAACCATATAAATTTGACATGCAAGATCAAGAACATGGTCACCTATGCAACACAAATTTGCAATGAATAAATCACTAGAACAAAAACTAATTAGACCAATGGAGGAGTCACATACCAAGGAACAATCCCCCAAAGCAGTTTTGTGAGAGGTGCTTTGAGCAAGGAGATCGAAAATAGCAGCAAAATGAGCTAGAACTCGCGCTTGACCTGGATAATGGTGTTTGTGGGAGGAAGAAGGAGTGTGTGGTGCAGGAATAAGTGGAGGAGGGCCACCATGGGCCCACGAGGTAGGGGGCGCGCTGCTACGTCTTGAGCTTGTGTTGGTTTTCACCGAAGAGGAAGGGATGATGCAGCAGAGTAGCGTAAGTATTTCCCTCAGTTTTTGAGCACCAAGGTATCAATCCAGTAGGAGCCCACGCTCAAGTCCCTCATACCTGCGCAAAGCGATAGCTACTCGCAACCAACGCGATTAGGGGTTGTCAAGCCCTTCACGGTCACTTACAAGAGTGAGATCTGATAGATATAATATTTTTGGTATTTTAGGTATAAAGATGCAAAGTAAAAAGTAAAAGCAAAGTAAAAAGCAAAGAAAGATTAAAGTAATGGAGATTGATATGATGAGAATAGACCCGGGGGCCATAGGTTTCACTAGTGGCTTCTCTCAAGAGCGTAAGTATTCTACGGTGGGTGAACAAATTACTGTTGAGCAATTGACAGAATTGAGCATAGTTATGAGAATATCTAGGCATGATCATGTATATAGGCATCACGTCCGTGACAAGTAGATCGAAACGATTTTGCATCTACTACTATTACTCCACTCATCGACCGCTATCCAGCATGCATCTAGAGTATTAAGTTAAAAACAGAGTAACTCCTTAAGCAAGATGACATGATGTAGAGAGATAAATTCATGCAATATGAAATAAACCCCATCTTGTTATCCTCGATGGCAACGATACAATACGTGCCTTGCTGCCCCTTCTGTCACTGGGTAAGGACACCACAAGATCGAACCCAAAGCTAAGCACTTCTCCCATGGCAAGAACTACCAATCTAGTTGGCCAAACCAAACGGATAATTCGAAGAGACTTGCAAAGATAACCAATCATACATAAAAGAATTCAGAGAAGATTCAAATATTATTCATAGATAGACTTGATCATAAACCCACAATTCATCGGTCTCAACAAACACACCACAAAAAGAAGATTACATTGAATAGATCTCCACAAGAGGGGGGGAGAACTTTGTATTGAGATTCAAAGAGAGAGAAGAAGTCATCTAGCTACTAACTATAAACTACTCACACTTCATCGGAGAGGCTATGATGATGTAGAAGCCCTCCGTGATGACGGCCCTCTTCCGGCGGAGCTCCGGAACAGGCCCCAAGATGGGATCTCGTGGATACAGAAAGTTGCCGCGGTGGAATTAGGTTTTTGGCTCCTGTTCTGATCGTTTGGGGGTACGTGTGTGTATATAGGAGGAAGAAGTACGCCGGAGGAGCAACGAGGGGCCCACGAGGCAGGGGGGCGCGCCCCCCACCCTCATGATCGCCTCTTTTGTTCCTTGGAGCATGGTCCAAGTCTCCTGGATCACGTTCGGTGAGAAAATCATGTTCCCGAAGATTTTATTCCATTTGGACTCCGTTTGATATTCCGTTTCTTCGAAACACTGAAATAGGCAAAAAAACAACAATTTTGGGCTGGGCCTCCGGTTAATAGGTTAGTCCCAAAAATAATATAAAAGTGGAAAATAAAGCCCAATATAGTCCAAAACAGTAGATAATATAGTATGGAGCAATCAAAAATTATAGATACGTTGGAGATGTATCAGGCATCCCCAAGCTTAATTCATGCTCGTCCTCGAGTAGGTAAATGATAAAAAAAGATTTTTTGATGCGGAGTGCTACTTGGCATAATTTCAATGCAAATCTTCTTAATTGTGGTATGAATATTCAGATTAGAAAGATTCAAGACAAAAGTTTATATTGACATAAAAAATAATAATACTTCAAGCATACTAACAAAGCAATTATGTCTTCTCAAAATAACATGGCCAAAGAAAGTTATCCCTACAAAATCATATAGTCTGGCTATGCTCCATCTTCACCACACAAAGTATTTAAATCATGCACAACCCCGATGACAAGCCAAGCAATTGTTTCACACTCTAAATTTTTCAAAACTTTTTCAATCTTCACGCAATACATGAGCGTGAGCCATGGATATAGCACTATAGGTGGAATAGAATGGTGGTTGTGGAGAAGACAAAAAGGAGAAGATGGTCTCACATCAACTAGCCGTATCAATGGGCTATGGAGATGCCCATCAATAGATATCAATGTGAGTGAGTAGGGATTGCCATGCAACGGATGCACTAGAGCTATAAGTATATGAAAGCTCGAAAAGAAACTAAGTGGGTGTGCATCCAACTTGCTTGCTCATGAAGACCTAGGGCAATTTTTTTGAGGAAGCCCATCATTGGAATATACAAGCCAAGTTCTATAATGTAAAATTCCCACTAGTATATGAAAGTGATAACATGAGAGACTCTCTACTATGAAGATCATGGTGCTACTTTGAAGCACAAGTGTGGTAAAAGGATAGTAACATTGTCCCTTCTCTCTTTTTCTCTCATTTCATTTTTTTATTTGGGCCTTTTCCTTTCTTATGGCCTCTTTTTATTTGGGCTTCTTTGGCCTCTTTTTTTGTTTTTTATTTATTTTATTTTTCGTCCGGAGTCTCATCCCGACTTATGGGGGAATCATAGTCTCCATCATTCTTTCCTCACTGGGACAATGCTCTAATAATGATGATCATCACACTTTTATTTTTCTTACAACTCAACAATTACATCTCGATACTTAGAACAAAATATGACTCTATGTGAATGCATCCGGCGGTGTACCGGGATATGCAATATGACAATGATGGAGTGTGTCATGATGAACTAGATGGTGGAAAGTTGCATGGCAATATATCTCGGAATGGCTATGGAAACGCCATAATAGGTAGGTGTGGTGGCTGTTTTGAGGAATGTATATGGTAGGTGTATGATACCAGCGAAAGGTGCGCGGTATTAGAGAGGCTAGCAAAGGTGGAAGGGTGATAGTGCGTATAATCCATGGACTCAACATTAGTCATAAAGAACTCATATACTTATTGCAAAAATCTAGAAGTTATCAAAACAAAGTATTACGCACATGCTCCTAGGGGGATAGATTGGTAGGAAAAGACCATCACTTATCCCCGACCGCCACTCATAAGGAAGACAATCAATAAATAAATCATGCTCCGACTTCATCACATAACGGTTCACCATACGTGCATGCTACGGGAATCACAAACCTTAACACAAGTATTCTTTAAATTCACAACTACTCAACTAGCATGACTTTAATATTATCACCTCCATATCTCAAAACAATTATCATGCTTCAATCTTTTCTTAGTATTCAACACACTCAAAAGAAAGTTTCACAAATCTTGAATACCAAGCATATTATTATTAACAAATTACCATGCTATTAAGAGACTCTCAAAATAATTTAAGTGAAGCATGAGAGATCAATAGTTTCTTTAAAACAAATCCACCACCGTGCTCTAAAAGATCTAAGTGAAGCACATAGAGCAAAATTATAACGCTCAAAAGATATAAGTGAAGCACATAGAGCAAAACTACTACGCTCAAAAGATATAAGTGAAGCACATAGAGTATTCTATCAAATTTTAATTCATGTATGGCTCTCTCAAAAGGTGTGTACAGCAAGGATGATTGTGGCATACTAAGACACAAAGACACAAATAATACAAGACGCTCCAAGCAAAACACATATCATGTTGGTGAATAAAAATATAGCTCCAAGTAAATTACCGATGGAAGTGGACGAAAGAGGGGATGCCTTCCGGGGCATCCCCAAGCTTTGAATTTTTGGTGAACTTGGATTACCTTGGGGGTTCCATGGGCATCCCCAAGCTTAGGTTCTTTCCACTCCTTGTTCCATGATCCATCAAAAGAATTCACCCAAAACTTGAAAACTTCACAACACAAAACTCAAAATAGAAAACTTGTGAGCTCCGTTAGCGAAAGAAAACAAAAGACCACTTCAAGGTACTGCAATGAACTCATTCTTTATTTATACTGGTGTTAAACCTACTGTATTCCAACTTCTATATGGATTATAAACTATTTTACTAGCCATAGATTCATCAAAATAAGCAAACAACACACGAAAAACAGAATCTGTCAAAAACAGAACAGTCTGTAGTAATCTGTAGCTAGCGCAAGATCTGGAACCCCAAAAATTCTAAAATAAATTTCTGGACGTGAGGAATTTATCTACTAATTATCTTCGAAAAGAATTAACTAAATAGCACTCTTCAAATAAAAATGACAGCAGTTCTCGTGAGCGCTAAAGTTTCTGTTTTTACAGCAAGTTCAACAAGACTTTCCCCAAGTCTTCCCAACGGTTCTACTTGGCACAAACACTAATTAAACACAACCAAAACAGAGGCATAAAAGCGAGGATAGATCTAGGTATTTCCATCTTTGGTTCTAGAGAGAAAGAGAGCAAACTTGTTATCTATGGAATTAATCTTTCTATTTTGACAGAGTACATGTCCATTAATGGTAGAAGATAGATTAAGAATGTTGCGGAAATTGGCATCTAGGCTAGCTATTATTTCTTTAATAGATTCTTTTATGTAAGAAAGCAAGAGAGATGTGATTTCAGCTTTCTCATTAATGGGGTGCCCAAATATAGTTTTCATCCTCTCATAAGTATCTATGCGATCCCCTTCAAGAAAAGCCCCCGCGAAAATAGAATCTAAAACTTGTTTGAACAAAGCGGGTAGCCCAACATAAGAGCTTTTTAAGTAAACCTCAATTTGATATTGGGGTACATAGCTAGCCCAGATCCTTATCAGCCTATCCCAAGCATCTTTCAAAGATTCATCAAGTAAATAACGAAAAATTCTAGAATCATCTTCATCAAAATTACTAAGGTTTTCATTGATAACTCCGGCAAGTTGTTCCAAAGCATTCTGATTCATGAGTTTAGATAAGATACCAGGATTGTCTAAAGTACTAGAACTTGGGAGAGAACCCCCAACTCTTTTTGGTTCTGACATGGCGAGGGAAAAGAGGCAAATAGAGAGGGAGGATAGAGAGAGAGAGGGCGAATAAAACGGCAAGGGTGAATTGGGGGGAGAGGAAAACGAGAGGCAAATGGCAAATAATATAATGCGAGAGATAGGGATTGTGATGGGTACTTGGTATGTTGACTTTTTGCGTAGACTCCCAGGCAACAACGCCAGAAATCCTTATTGCTACGTCTTGAGCTTGCGTTGGTTTTCCCCGAAGAGGAAGGGATCATGCAGCAGAGTAGCGTAAGTATTTCCCTCAGTTTTTGAGAACCAAGGTATCAATCCAGTAGGAGCCCACACTCAAGTCCCTCGTACCTGCACAAAGCGATAGCTACTCGCAACCAACGCGATTAGGGGTTGTCAAGCCCTCTATGGTCACTTACAAGAGTGAGATCTGATAGATATAACATTTTTAGTATTTTTGGTATAAAGATGCAAAGTAAAAAGTAAAAGCAAAGTAAAAAAGCAAAGCAAGATTAAAGTAATGGAGATTGATATGATGAGAATAGACCCGGGGGCCATAGGTTTCACTAGTGGCTTCTCTCAAGAGCATAAGTATTCTACGGTGGGTGAATAAATTACTGTTGAGCAATTGACAGAATTGAGCATAGTTATGAGAATATCTAGGCATGATCATGTATATAGGCATCACGTCCGTGACAACTAGATCGAAACGATTCTGCATCTACTACTATTACTCCACTCATCGACTGCTATCCAGCATGCATCTAGAGTATTAGTTAAAAACAGAGTAACGCCTTAAGCAAGATGACATGATGTAGAGAGATAAATTCATGCAATATGAAATAAACCCCATCTTGTTATCCTCGATGGCAACGATACAATACGTGCCTTGCTGCCCCTTCTGTCACTGGGTAAGGACACCGCAAGATCGAACCCAAAGCTAAGCACTTCTCCCATGGCAAGAACTACCAATCTAGTTGGCCAAACCAAATGGATAAATCGAAGAGACTTGCAAACATAACCAATCATACATAAAAGAATTCAGAGAAGATTCAAATATTATTCATAGATAGACTTGATCATAAACCCACAATTCATCAGTCTCAACAAACACACCGCAAAAAGAAGATTACATCGAATAGATCTCCACAAGAGAGGGGGAGAACTTTGTATTGAGATTCAAAGAGAGAGAAGAAGCCATCTAGCTACTAATTATGGACCCGAAGGTCTGAGGTAAACTACTCACACTTCATCGGAGAGGCTATGATGATGTAGAAGCCCTCCGTGATGACGGCCCTCTTCCGGTGGAGCTCCGGAATAGGCCCCAAGATGGGATCTCGTGGATACAGAAAGTTGCCGCGGTGGAATTAGGTTTTTGGCTCCTGTTCTGATTGTTTGGGGGTACGTGTGTATATATAGGAGGAAGTACGCCGGAGGAGCAACGAGGGGCCCACGAGGCAGGGGGCGCTTAGGGGGGCGCCCCCACCCTCGTGACCGCCTCTTTTGTTCCTTGGAGCAGGGTCCAAGTCTCTTGGATCACGTTCGGTGAGAAAATCACGTTCCCGAAGATTTTATTCCGTTTGGACTCCGTTTGATATTCCGTTTCTTCAAAACATTGAAATAGGCAAAAAAAACATCAATTCTGGGTTGGGCCTCCGGTTAATAGGTTAGTCCCAAAAATAATATAAAAGTGGAAAATAAAGCCCAATATAGTCCAAAACAGTAGATAATATAGCATGGAGCAATCAAAAATTATAGATACGTTGTAGACGTATCACGCGCCCAGGGGGGTAGGGCGCGCCCTCCACCCTCGTGGCCAGGTGGATGCCCCCCAGCTGTGTTCACAGTGCCAAATATTCTCAAATATTCCAGAAAAAATCATATTTAAATTTCAGGGCATTTGGAGAACTTTTATTTTCGGGGTATTTTTATATTGCACGGATAATTCAGATGAAAAACAGAAAATATTGTTTTTACTTTATTTAATATGAATAACAGAAAGTAAAAGGAGGGTACAGGGGGTTGTGCTTTCTAACTTCATCCATCTCATGATCATCAAAAGGAATCCATTAACAAGGTTGATCAAGTCTTGTTAACAAACCTATTCCGAATAACATGGAACCGAGAATTTTCGAATAACACTATGTTACCTCAACGGGGATATGCACATCCCCAACAATAAGAATATCATATTTCTTCTTGAAAGTAGGAAGAGGAAATTCAAAACTTCCAAAAATAATTGATGGAATTTTTCCAATAGAATTGATACTGTGGACTTGAGGTTGTTTCCTCGGAAAATGTACCGTATGCTCATTACCATTAACATGAAAAGTGACATTGCCTTTGTTGCAATCAATAACAGCCCCTGCAGTATTCAAAAAGGGTCTTCCAAGAATAATAGAAATACTATCATCTTCGGAAATATCAAGAATAACAAAGTCCGTTAAAATAGTAACGTTTGCAACCACAACAGGCACATCTTCACAAATACCGACAGGTATAGCAGTTGATTTATCAGCCATTTGCAAAGATATTTCAGTAGGTGTCAACTTATCTACTACCACTATAAAAGGAAGAGAGGGGCAGATCCAAACAATCAGATCCATCCATCATCAATATCTAATGGCCCTCATTCCTTCTATGTTTAACACTGCAAACCACGCATTAAGCCACGTCCATCAATCGCTAACCCTCCCCCACCCCTCGCGCTAAAAAACCCGCTGCCAAGCACGCCCCCAACCCTGCACGACCTCTCGCCCCCTCCTCCTCCTCCCGTAGTCGTTAGCTGACACGGGAGCCGCGCCGCCGGAGCTGCCGCCCCCTGCCGCCGCCGGAGCCGCCGCCACCTTCGGCCACGGGAGCCGCCGCCCCCTCGCCGCAGGAGCCGCCGCCCCCTTCCGCCGCTGGAGCCGCCGCCCCTTCGCCGCGGGAGCCGTCGCCCCTTCCTCTGCCGGAGTCGCCGCCCCTTCGCCACGGGAGCCGCCCGTCGCCCTTCGCTACCCGAGTCGCTCAGATTGGCCTCTTCCCCGCCGCCCCCGGTCCTGTTCTGCTTCAAGTAAGTTTATTTTAACAAGAGTTGGTGCTTACTTTGTTTGCAATATTTAAGAATTGATCGTCTCAATATCTCCTACTAACAAAATACATATTCCATCCTACATTCTTTTCTTTATTCTATGCATCTTAAATTCTGTGAGATATACACGTACTATACATTCCCCCCAGGCATATAGAGGTCAATCCTCAATTCTTTATTTTATCTTTATAATAAACTAATTGTTGATGCTTTAAATGATCTTCACCACTCTCTCTATGCCCTTCTATATATTGTTTTCATTTAGAGCATTGTGACAGAATGATTGCGTTACTATTGTGCCGGCTGATGTTCAGCATATATATCAGCAATGTAGTCCGCTTAGATAAAACAAATTTTCTCATCATAAAACAATGACACAATCAAACCTAGATGACCAAGATACCGAAATTACTCTCTTCCCAGTATCCTACCAATTTACATTCACTCTCTTCTGAATCGTTGATTTATGTAATCAGGAAGAACATTTGCTGTTATTTGCTTGATCTGAATTGTTCATCAATTTAATCATGAAAATTTATGTCAATTATCTAATCGGGAAGAAACTTGGGTACTCTTCTCACTCTACTTTGCACAATCCTTCTTTGGTTGAACTGGCTGTTTCATGTCCTTTTGAATTGTTTGTGGATACTGCCACATAGTGCATGATGACATGGTTCCAGTTGAATGGTAAATTGCAGGCAACCAATGCGTTTTATATTTCTTTTGATTGACTGCCAAAACTCCAGCACCCATTATGTATTTTCAAATAGTCCAGACACACATGTTTGTGTAATAAGTAGTGGCACACCATGGGGATTTTATTCAGAATCAAAGGTTACTCTTAATTGAACATACATGATACATTTTGTGAACTGACTTTTAAGGTACATGATGTAGCTTTCCTAGTTCCCCATCTATAATTGAAAAAATACAATTATCAGAATATTCCTTTTTTGACATTACAGTGATAGCAGATTATGTGGTTGAAGAATATATGTATGTACGTAAAGGGTGGATAGTTTGACTGTTTTAGTTGTTTCTCCATACTTGTATTTCATTTGATCCAAATTATTGCCTTCAAGTTGGCCTATGATGTGCTATGACTGATGTTAGAAATTAACCATGCTCTGATCTGTGTGTATCAGTTCTCTTGGTAGGAATTAAGCAGCCTTACGTAACCACTTAAATGTCACTGGTACCATATTTAACCATGCTCTATCCATTCTGATTTGCATGTATGTGCAAGTCCTTTTTTCCATGAAAGTAGCAGGAGCTGCTCTTTTACTGGCAATATGAGGAAATGGCTCATATGAGAAAAACTGAGCTGGAAAATACAGGGACTGCAATCATGTATAAAAATTATAGATGTGAACTTACAAATAATTAGACATATACGTACTCTAAAGAAGGTGCATGTATGATTTGTTGCCGATTGTCTGTAATTTGCATTTGTTTCTTTCATATAGAAATCGGTGTATCGCATATCTTTATCAACCGGGTGCATCTTCTTCTCGATCTGGTGAGGGTGACCTTGTTAACAAAGATTATACTGCTTTCTCAAATGTGAAATGCCATGTTCTCCACAAGTATATTATCTTTCTCCCTTTTATATTTAGTGATTATAGTGTTTCCCCATTATTTTATATTAGACTTTTTTTTATCGCAGCCATTGCACATGAATAGTGTACTACTGAGACAATAGATTATTATATTCATGGTCATAAAGGTGCGCACTTTGAGCATAATCAGACCTCACTTCACACAAAAACTATGTGTTGCCTGTCATTTATGTGGAAATGTGTCAATAGACCATGGCATGATCACTAAGATTATAGGGTGAGAGTTGCCAAAGTTATTACTTTAACTGGTGTTCATATGCTTCAACATTATGGTAATACATGGGTTAAAATCAATGTAAGAAATATTTTCTCATGTATAATATATAGGTATGAGAAGTTACAGATATCACATAATTTCTCTTGACAATGCTGACAATGAGCCCAAAATTCTTGTGATATTTTATCATGATAGAAATTTCATATTATACATATTTTGTGGAAGTAAACATTGGGTGGTGTATATATACCCTATGAGGGCATGATTTTTGCCATGATGACAACGTGCATTTGCACGTGCTCGATTACTATACAAGACAAAAGGGCACAAGTTGTGTGCGGTGCCAAGCCTCTGTGTGTTCTTCTACCTTTGTGTGTGAGAGAGTCTTCTTCTTCCTCGGGCTGTGCCAACACCCGCCGCCCGCCCGGTCCTCTGCCCTCGCCCGCCGGGCCGTCATCGCCCGCTGGTCCGCCGCCGCCCTCCGGTACTCTTCTCTGCCGCCGCGAGCGTGAGCAGTCCCTCGCCGGTCCTCCTTTGCTGCCCCAACAAGGCGGGAGAGCGTCAGCATCCTGCCGGCATTCCTCTATTGCCCCTCGGAAAAATGTGAGCGCGGCGGGGTGGCGACATCCTCCTCTGTTGCCGATGACCTCATCCGAGCCAGTAAGTTTTATTTACATTCAAGTGTGGATTGATAGAACATCATGCTTTATGTTCCTTCCACACAAGAGAATCTGATTTTTCTGGTTAGTGCATGGATGATCCTTCCAGGCAGCAGACAAAGTTAACCACCATTATTCTGGAACAATTGCCGCAGGTGAATTATCATGATCCAATGCCACACTCAACACTAAAAGGGTTAGTCTGGTTATTGAGTATTTAAGCTCTTCGTATGGTCCACAAATTTTTTTGCCGCCACCTGGTCCGGGAAGTCGACGGTGGTGGCGCTGCCTGAGAGGTAGACCACGGACGGTTATACTAATGAGATAACACAGGTTTAACAAGCATACATGTTAATATTATAATTCTTCAGCAAAAGCAATCTGCTCTATTCTGTCCCTTAATTTTTCTCGTCAATCTCTGAACGTTGCTAGACAAAGAAATTAACAAAGTTCAGTTGTAGGGGAGGATCAATCTCTGAACGTTGCTAGACAAATAAATTGACAAAGTTCGGTTGCAGGGGAGGTCGTCAAAGGGAATTGCTCCAATTTTCTGTGCGAGTCATTGTCCGGTTCTGAAGATTCTGACAATGTACAATGTCCAGTTCATTTTAGTTCACACTTTTTGCAGTTCACAAATCATGATGGGTTAATTCTTCTTTTTGACTAAAATCATTTTTGCTAACGCTATTCCTCAGTGGTATTAAAAAAAGTTATCTCTGCATTGCTATTCTTCAGTTGCATCTCCCTGTACTAACATCAGCTAATATCTGTGACAATGGTCTGACTCCCTGTAATGCTTACCCAATCCTTACCATCTATTACTTATTTAATAACTAGGTTAGTTCTCCACAAATCATCATTCAAAAGAAGTCCTTCATCTACTTGTGCTATGTTACGTAGATCTTTTTCTAGCTTGCAAAAGAAGTATATCCGGGAGGTTTTAACATGCTTGAGGTTTGTAGGGATGTAGATAGATCGGGCACCTTTGTTGTGTGAAATGCCTGAACTATTACATCACTGATATTCGCTAACTATCAAGATTAATGAAATGCGCGATGTCAATATAATCACTTTTTTGTTTCTGTCAAGATTATTAGACTGCACATGCACCCCACACAATACGACAGTCTTGATTAGATCTATTAGTACATTGCCTTGCAAATAATTGGCAGAAAATGTAGTAGAAGATATAGATTTATTTTCCGTACTTGTGTTAAGAGACACTCATATTGCTAATTCGCTATACGGACCTATCCTTCAGAAGTGTGTTTGTTTTCTGGCATGTTTAGAAGTGTGTGCATGCTTTTATTCTGAAGCAAACAAATAAGGTACTAAGCAACCAAACTACTAAAGATAGAAATTTCTTTGGAGAGTCTGCTGATGTAGTCTAGAATTATGTTTGGAAGGCAAAATAAAATTGGGATACCACGTCCAAAGCATCATGGCCTAAGCAAGTTTTTTTGTTGGCTAGTACAGTTTTCTTGTAATCTTTTTCCATCTCCCCATGTTGTTATTCTTGCATTTATAATAGGATTGTTTTTCATTTAACCATACTTTCCCGTTGCATGTGCAGTTTTGGCTGATGTATTCGAGAACCAACATGGCTCAACTACTGGTATGATTGTATCATCTATATATATTCTATAATATATTATAAAATGCAGATTAGATATTTTTATCTAATTTTTTATATTGCATCGACGTAGATATATATTGTCGGTGTGGTCATGTACACTGTAAGCTAGAAGAATTCTCATTAATATTTTAGTTCAGTTTAGAATCAAGGGATCACATACAATGCGGTGGCCAAAATTGAAGTGATGATCCGTCAGGTTTGCCTCATCTTTGTTAGGGAATGACTTAATTGGTCTCAGACACTTTTTGTGGCCTAAGAAATATCACAAATGTTCCGCCTCCCCTCTCATCGACTCCTTGCAGTTGATGCCCCCAAACGATGATTTCTCTATTCCTGTGAGTTGATCCACCCATTTCATTCTTTCCTGTTATATATTAACCTACTGTCTTGTTGATTTGATTCACTATTTTGAGCATATGTGGCATTTTCTGCACGACATTCAGTTTAGATTTTGTTTTTGTGTGGATTCAGTTTTTTTGTTGTAGTTTGTGAGGTTATTTTTCTTGCTGTGCAGAACTAATATTCTTGTGCTAGGGATTCAGTTCCTGTCTTGCATGGATTCAGTTTATTTTCCGCTGCTCCTAGAGGGTGCGTTTGAGTGATGAGAAGGTGGATCTTAATAACTTCATATGGTAATTTGATTTTTCTATGAGTGATTTCTTTTGTTTTATGCAGGCAAGCTTGATTTATATGCAATCACATGGTTAATGCTCTGTTGCAGTTTATGCATGCAAACCACCGTTTGGATTGACTTGCAATTATAGGCATGTGATATATTGGAAAGAAACGTATGCCATGTATACCATGTACTAACTAAAGTTTTTGCAGCCGTGTCGAATGTAGAACCGTTGAAAATTTCTTTTGTACTTCTTATTTTCTCTGAGCTAAGATCTTGAATCTACTTAAGGACAGACATGCATATATTCCCGCAAATTATATTATGATCCATATCATAAGAGTTTTTCTATCTACCAAACTATTGACCTGTCATGAACTGGAGTTATTGGATTTCCTTTTGTGTACATATTGTGTATGAAAAAATTCTTTTAGAGAAAGGAAAGTTTAGTACACTAAACAAGAGGACAAACTTACAAATAAAGAGGTGACATTTGTTGAAATTATAGCTTTTCTTCAGTTGATTGAGTTTCACGGTGCAGGTGTGGGCATGAAAATAGTTGAAGGAAGATTCAGTGGTTGAGCATTAGGTATGCTGCAATTACGTTGATACTCCTCCTCAAGATCATGCCATCATTGGAGGAAATTTGGCCTACAAATCTGCAGTGAATTTTATTAGCAATAAATTCTGCAATCAATTTTAGTTACCTCTTGTCTTACTATATATTGTAGGTTAATTCACTTTTGAATATTTTCATGGGCCTTAAGATTAACCTATCCTTATTCCATTGCACAATCCCAAACCATGGAAATATTAGTTAAAAGTTTCATTGTGGATTCACTGGATTCATGGTATCATTTTAGAACAGGTTTTTGCTATATCATAATATACGTAAGTAGGCGTGTCTGATTCTTTTTGGGTAAGAAGTATCGGTGCAGAGCTTGAAGAAAACCTTCAGAGGGTCCAACTTCTCTTAAGTATGCTATTGTTAGATAATGATTGGTATGGTATCTCATATTTTTCTTTTAGGATAGAAGCTATTGTTATCACAATCATACCTGTATCAAGGTGATGCACTTTATGTGTCATTATCAATCAACGGGAACTCTACCAAGATGAAAGCATTGCCTTTAAAAGCACTATGTCCAATGCTTCTATGTGTAAAATTGAATGACATTGTGATCAGTTAGAGTGGTGAGTTGTTTTGTGGCCCCGCACAATTATAACCGATGATTCATGTAGTATTCAAAGCCTTCACGTGACATTGTTCTACTTATTAAGGTTGAAGTTTATTTGTGAATTTGCCGTTATTCTCATGCATGTATGACATGAGCCTGTTCTTAAATCAGATAATATATTATACCTTTTTCCTTATATTTTTGGGAAAAATTTTGGTCCATGTAATAACTATGAAGAATCATATTACAATTTTACTTATTTTGTTCACTGCTTTAAAAGCCAATGTTTATCCCATGCCACAGTATATGGCCTTTATGAGTTGTACCTCTGAGAAACTTTACAATTTTGTTCCAAGTTTGCATCTTGGCCATGCTCATTTGGACAATTCTTACACGTTCCATAGTTACTATGAAGTTTGCATTATAGAATATAGACATTCTAGGATATTTAACTCCTTTTACTATGCACTAGACTAAATAGCCTATGCCTCTATCTTCTCTATGGAGAAGTTCAACCAGTTGATTGCCGTTGATGTGTGACATTTACATATGATTGCAAGACTTTTTTATTTTAAATAGTTGTCTGCCAATTGTGACAAAGGAGGAAATTCTTTCCAATGATTATACGTGTGTTACACGTGCATGCTTACTAGTTCAAATCAAGTCTACAATATAAAGAGAGAGGCATAACACTAACACCGGCTCCAAGATCACATAAAGCAGTTTTAACATAGTTTCTTTTAATGGAGCATGGTATAGTGGGTACTCCTGGATCTCCAAGTTTCTTTGGTATTCCACCCTTAAAAGTATAATTAGCAAGCATGATGGAAATTTCAGCTTCCGGTATCTTTCTTTTATTAGTAACAATTTCTTTCATGTACTTAGCATAATGATTCATTTTAAGCATATTAGTTAATCGCATACGCAAAAAGGTGGGTCTAATCATTTCAGCAAAGCGCTCAAAATCCTCATCATCCTTTTTCGTGGATGGTTTGGGAGGAAAAGGCATGGGTTTCTGAACCCATGGTTCTCTTTCTTTACCATGTTTCCTAGCAACAAAGTCTCTCTTATCATAACGTTGATTCTTTGATTGTGGGTTATCAAGATCAACAACAGGTTCAATTTCTATATCATTATCATTACTAGGTTGAGCACCATCATTAACATTATCACTAGTTTCAGGTTCATTACGAGATTGTGTTTCAGCATCAGAAATAAAAATATCATTTGGATTCTCAGGTGTTTCAGCAATAGGTTCACTAGAAGCATGCAAAGTCCTATCATTTTACTTTTTCGTCCTTTTAGAAGGACTAGGTGCATCTATATTATTTCTCTGAGAATCTTGCTCAATTCTCTTAGGGTGGCCTTCCGGATACAAAGGTTCCTGAGTCATTTTACCAGTTCTAGTAGCCACTCTAACAGCAAAATCATTATTCTTACTATTCAATTCATTGAGCAAATCATTTTGAGCTTTAAGTACTTGTTCTACTTGAGAGGTAACCATAGAAGCATGTTTACTAATAAGTTTAAGTTCACCTTTGACATTAGCCATATAATCACCCAAGTGTTCAAGCATATCAGCACTGCGTTTTAATTCTCTACCAAAATAAGCATTGAAGTCTTCTTGCTTAACCATAAATTTATCAAACTCATCTAAGCATGGGCTAGCAAACTTAGTAAATGGGATTTCAGCTTTATCATATCTATAGAGAGAATTTACCTTTACTACCTGTGTCGGGTTATCAAGACCATGTATTTCTTTAATAGGAGATGGATTAAAATTATGCATTTCTTCGACAGGCGGTAAATTAAGACCATGTATTTCTTCAATAGGAGGTAAATTCTTAACATCTTCAGCTTTAATACCCTTTTCTTTCATGGATTTCTTTGCCTCTTGCATATCTTCAGGACTGAGAAATAGAACACCTCTCTTCTTTAGAGTTGGTTTAGGAATAGGCTCAGGAAGTGTCCAATTATTTTAATTAGTCAACATATTATTTAATAGAATTCCAGCTTAATCTGGTGTTCTTTCCCTGAAAACAGAACCAGCACAATTATCCAGGTAATCTCTGGAAGCATCGGTTAGTCCATTATAAAAGATATCAAGTATTTTATTTTTCTTAAGAGGATGATCAGTCAAAGCATTAAGTAATTGGAGAAACCTCTCCCAAGCTTGTGGGAGACTCTCTTCTTCAATTTGCACAAAATTATATATATATATATATCCCTTAAGACAGCTTGTTTCTTATGAGCAGGGAAATATTTAGTAGAGAAGTAATAAATCATATCCTGGGGACTACGCACACAACCAGGATCAAGAGAATTAAACCATATCTTAGCATCACCCTTTAACGAGAACGGGAATATTTTAAGGATATAAAAGTAACGAGTTCTCTCATCATTTGTGAACAGGGTAGCTATATCATTTAATTTAGTAAGATGTGCCACAACAGTTTCAGATTCATAGCCATAAAAAGGATCAGATTCAACCAAAGTAATTATATCAGGATCAACAGAGAATTCATAATCCTTATCAGTAACATAGATAGGTGAAGTAGCAAAAGCAGGGTCAGGTTTCATTCTAGCATTAAGGGATTGCCGCTTCCATTTAGCTAATAACCTCTTTAGATCATATCTATCATTGCAAGCTAAAATAGCTCTAGTAGCTTCTTCATCCATAACATAACCCTCAGGAACAACAAGAAATTCATATTTATTAGGGGGAGAGTCTTCATCATCACTTTCATCAATATTATCAGTTTCAATAATTTCATTCTCTCTAGCCCTAGCAAGTTGTTCATCAAGAAATTCACCAAGTGGCATAGTAGTATCAAGCATAGAAGTAGTTTCATCATAAGTATCATTCATAGCAGAAGTGGCATCATCAATAACATGTGACATATCAGAATGAATGGCAGAAGCAGGTTTAGGTGTCGCAAGCTTACTCAAAACAGAAGGTGAATCAACTGCAGAGCTAGATGGCAGTTGCTTACCTCCCCTCGTAGTTGAGGGATAAATCTTGGTTCTTGGATCTTTCAAGTTCTTCATAATGATAAGCAGATATAAATCCCAAGTGACTCAAAGAATAGAGCTATGCTCCCCGGCAACGGCGCCAGAAAATAGTCTTGATAACCCACAAGTATAGGGGATCGCAACAGTTTTCGAGGGTAGAGTATTCAACCCAAATTTATTGATTCGACACAAGGGGAGCCAAAGAATATTCTCAAGTATTAGCAGCTGAGTTGTCAATTCAACCACACCTGGAAACTTAATATCTGCAGAAAAGTATTTAGTAGCAAAGTAATATGATAGTAGTGGTAACGGTAGCAAAAGGTAATGATAACAAAGGTAATGGTTTTGATATTTTGTAGTGATTGTAACAATAGCAACGGAAAAGTAAAAAAGCGGAGAACAATATATGGAAAGCTCGTAGGCAATGGATCAGTGATGGAGAATTTTGTCGGATGCAGTTCATCATGTAACAGTCATAACCTAGGGTGACACAGAACTAGCTCCAATTCATCAATGTAATGTAGGCACGTATTTCGAATATAGTCATACGTGCTTATGGAAAAGAACTTGCATGACATTTTTTGTCCTACCCTCCCGTGGCAGCGGGGTCCTAGCGGAAACTAAGGGATATTAAGGCCTCCTTTTAATAGAGTACCGGACCAAAGCATTAACACATAGTGAATACATGAACTCCTCAAACTACGGTCATCACCAGGAGTGGTCCCGATTATTGTCACCTCGGGGTTGCCGGATCATAACACATAGTAGGTGACTATAGACTTGCAAGATAGGATCAAGAACTCACATATATTCAGGAAAACATAATAGGTTCAGATCTGAAATCATGGCACTCGAGCCCTAGTGACAAGCATTAAGCATAGCAAAGTCATAGCAACATCAATCTCAGAACATAGTGGATACTAGGGATCAAACCCTAACAAAACTAACTCGATTACATGATAAATCTCATCCAACCCATCACCGTCCAGCAAGCCTACGATGGAATTACTCACGCACGGTGGTGAACATCATGAAATTGGTGATGGAGAAAGGTTGATGAAGACAATGGCGACGGATTACCCTCTCCGGAGCCCCGAACGGACTCCAGATCAGCCCTCCCGAGAGGTTTTAGGACTTTGCGGTGGCTCCATATCGTAAGATGCGATGAATCCTTCTCTCTGATTTTTTTCTCCCCGAAAGTGAATATATAGAGTTGGAGTTGAGGTCGGAGGAGCTCCAGGGGGCCCATGAGGTAGGGAGGTGCGCCCAGGGGGGCAGGCGCGCCCCCCATCCTCGTGGCTAGGGTGTGGGCCCCCTGGTCTTGATATTTTGCCAGGATTTTTTATTATTTCCAAAAATAGTCTCCGTAAAGTTTCAGGTCATTCCGATAACTTTTATTTCTGCACATAAATAACACCATGGCAATTCTGCTGAAAACAGCGCCAGTCCGGGTTAGTTCCATTCAAATCATGCAAGTTAGAGTCCAAAACAAGGGCAAAAGTGTTTGGAAAAGTAGATATGACGGAGACGTATCAACTCCCCCAAGCTTAAACCTTTGCTTGTCCTCAAGCAATTGAGTTGATAAACTGAAAGTGATAAAGAAAAACTTTTACAAACTCTATTTGCTCTTGTTGTTGTAAATATGTAAAGCCATCATTCAAGTTTTCAGCAAAGATTATAGACTAACCATATTCATAATAACGCATAGGTCTCATGTTTACTCATATCAATGGCATAATCAACTAGCGAGCAATAATAATAAATCTCGGATGACAACACTTTCTCAAAACAAATCATAATATGATATAACAAGATGGTATCTCGCTAGCCCTTTCTGAGACCGCAAAACATAAGTGCAGAGTACCTTTAAAGATCAAGGACTGACTAAACATTGTAATTCATGGTAAAAGAGATCCAGTCAAGTCATACTCAATGTAAATTAATCCGTAATGAATGCAAATGACATAGGTGCTCTCTAGCTGGTGCTTTTTAATAGGAGGAGGATGACTCAACATAAAAGTAAATAGATAGGCCCTTCGCAGAGGGGAGTAGGGATTTGTAGAGGTGCTAGAGCTCGGTTTTAAAATAGAGATGAATAATATTTTGAGCGGTATACTTTCCTTGTCAACATAACAACCAAGAGATGGCGATATCTTCCATGCTACACACATTATAGGCGGTTCCCAAACAGAATGGTAAAGTTTATACTCCCCCTCCACCAACAAGCATCAATCCATGGCTTGCTCGAAACAACGAGTGCCTCCAACTAACAAGAGTCCCAGGGGGAGTTCTGTTTGCAATTATTTTGATTTAGTTTGCATAAAGCATGGGACTAGGCATCCCGGTGACCAGCCATTTTCTCGTGAGTGAGGAGCGGAGTCCACTCCTCTTGAGAATAACCCGCCTAACATGGAAGATACAGACAACCCTAGTTGATACATGAGCTATTCGAGCATACAAAACAGAATGTTTATTTGAAGGTTTAGAGTTTGGCACATACAAATTTACTTGGAACGGCATGTAGATACCGTATATAGGTAGGTAAGGTGGACTCATATGGAATAACTTTGGGGTTTATGGAGTTGGGTGCACAAGTAGTATTCCCGCTTTGTCGGTGTACAAAAAGAGGGGTACACTTTTTGTACCCCTATAACTGTGCACGGGCAGTCTGAGCCACGGGCACCACCACATTGAGCAAGGCAAGGGAGGTGAGCCAAGGTAAGGCCGAAGCTCAGGAGAAGCAGAACGACGCCAAGACCAAGACCACAAAGAGAAAAGGGGACGAAGCGGATCCCCCCCGGCAAGATCCTTGCTGGGAGGCGGTTTTAGCAAACCCGGCAAGACCCTTGCCGTGGTAGCTCGCCCCACACCTACGGAGTAAGTCACCCTTGAGTCCACTACCCCCATGGGGCAAGGATTCGGGAGACATCCCCGTGGTGGCATGCAGATCTTTGTGAAGATATTCAAGATCAGATACACCCTTTAGAAGATGATGATCCTTGGCGGAATCCCAGCCAAGGAGGACCACAAGGCCCCCGGCAAGAGCCTTGCCGGGGATGACAGCAGGCGCCACGGCAAGACCCTTGCCGGGGCCCCGGCAAGGCCCTTGCCAAGAACACCCGTAGGGCCACCATCAGGCCCACGCCAGTCAAACCTCCACCGCCGTTCGCATGCAGCTGCCGACCCAACCAGCTGGGCAGGCACCTGCGTGGCGGCATGCGGATCTTCATGGAGACCCACCACTGTGCCACCTCAGCTGCCTGCCTGCCTACATGGCACCGCGGGCGCCGTTGGCTAGGGCGCGTGTCGGCATGAGAGGGAGCGGCGATGGACGAGACAGGGCTCTCCCCCGTCCCCGATAAAGCAGGGACACCTGGGCAAGACGCAATAAATGTGCCTTGTCATGTAATGCAAGGGATAACCTCACATCACTATACCCTTTCCACCTCCTGTGTGCCACTGTGGCAACCCCTTTCCTATAAAAGGAGGCCCGAGGTGACCAGGAGGAGGATTCGGCTTTTTGGAGCTCCTCACGCCCCATAGCTAGCTCAAGAACACAGATATACAATCCACCAAAGCAGGAGTAGGGTTTTACGCATCCTCGCGGCCCGAACCTGGATAAATGAACCCTGTGCTATCTGTTTGATCCGCTCTTCTCACGACCCCGCGCCCCGCAACCGTAGTAGGGATTCTTGTGATCCCATAGGTGTCATTCCCACCGACATCTTTGGCGCGCCAGGTAGGGGCGCAGTTGTGAGAATCGACTTTAGCAGTTAGTTCGACGCTTCTTCATCGTCATGGCGCCCAAGAAGAAGACGACGGTGGTGGTTGGCCTGTCGGAAGCCGGACATCCCGTCCCGACGCGGGCAAGTAGCGGACCCGTCGTAGAAAGGACCCGGGGCGCCGTTCGCGAACACCAACACCGTCCCAGTAGCCGGAGTTTGGGAGGCGGCGATGTTCGTGCGCCTGGTAACGGGCCGCACATCGCCAAATCCAAATACGGAGCCAGGCCCTCCACGGGTGGCGCGGGGCCTTCCAAGATCGCTGCCACCCCGCCCGAAGGCGATGCGAGGGCCTCCAAGACTCCCACGCCGGCGCCGACAGCGCGCTCCTCTCAAGCGGCACGTGACGAACGGCGTAATCACGCCGAAGACCCCGGGCGTCGCCGCGGGAAGAGCCCCGAGCACCACTCCCGGGAGGTAGAAGACCTGCCCGCTCGCCGAGGCGCTGGTGAAGATGGCATGCGACCGCTGGGTCGTGATAGAGCTCCTTCTGACATGGTCAGAAGTCGAAGCGCGTCGCGATCCATGCAGGTTTCGCTGCCACCAACGCCAGCAGAAGCCCTGGCGTGCGCGCAGTTGCTCCTCGATTTTCCTCCCACGAATGGAGAGCCATTATCCGAAGCCTTGTTGCGGTGGCCAACAAAGACGAACCGAGTCCGGTGGAGCCCCCGGGTCGACGCTCCGACGGGGTCCCACGCACTAGTGGCAAGAAAGCCGGCGGCGCCGTGACCACGGTGCACTCGCCTCCTCCCCGCCCGATACCGCGGACGCCAGCCCGTCGCGACGTTACGGGCGACGAAATCTCCATAGCGTCATCCGACCCGCGGACCCACTGTGACCAGCGCCAAGTCCTTCGGGAACGAGAACATGAATATGCTCGAACCACTATCGAGCTCCGGCACGGAGCGCGCCACCAGTCCGACAGGCGAGCAGGGCCTGCTGTGAACCACCCGGCACCGGAGAGCCCTGGAGGCCTACCTTACGAGGTAGGTTGTCCGGCTTTTACCCGTGAGCTACGGCAGTTCCAGTGGCCCACTCACCGCACCTTCAAACCTGACGTGGGGGAAAAGTACAGCGGCAAGACCCACCCGTCCGAGTTCCTCAGCGTCTACACCATTGCGATGCAAGCTGCCGGAGCCCGCAACGATAAGGTGCTTGCGAATTACTTTCCATTGGCTCTTAAACCCAACGCCACGTCATGGTTGATGCACTTGCCGGTAGACTCTATTTCCTCCTAGTCGGATTTGTGCCATGAGTTTGTGGGCGCCCTTACTAGAGGCCACCAAGCCCATGGCCAAGCGAGCGACCTGCACGTCATTCCCCAGAAGGGAGGCGAGAGTATCCGCAAGTATATACAGAGGTTCAGCCGGATACAGTTCAATATCCCTGATGTTCACCCTGCCGCCATCATCAGCGCGTTCCATCAGAACGTGCGTAACCGCAAGATGCGCGAAGAGCTGGCAATGAACAAGGTGAAAGATGTAGCAGAACTCTATGTTCTTGCCGACAGATGTGCCCGGGCTAAAGAGGGAAGGAAGTACCCCGGCGAAGACGCCGGTGTGGAAACCGACTCCTCGGATGAAGATACTGCCACCCCGGCGAAGAAGGGCCGGCGCCGCAACAGGAAGCGCAAAGGTAAAGCCGTGCTTGCCGTCAAGGGATCTGATGACACCGGCTCCACCAAGAAAACCAAGGCAGATGACCCCGGCAAGGAAATTGCCGGATGTGTCGCCTGCCAGGCCTTGGCGGTTGCCGAGAAGCCAGGAAACTCCGACAAGCGATACTGCAAGATCCATCGCACCAAAGGCCATGCTCTCCAAGACTGCCGACAGGTTGAGCTCCTCGCTGAGAAGCAGAGGGCTGAATATGAGAGGCGGGACAAGGAGAAGGGCCAAGACGGTGCTAAGGGGTCCGGCAAGAAGCGTGACGGCCAGGCGGGCCGTCGCGGCAAGGATAAACAACAGGAGAGGCCCGCCCGGGGCCGTGACAAAAAGCCAGAAGACGACGATCACGAAGAGGATGACGAATCCGGCGACCAAGAGTTTCAGAAAGCTACAGAGGCTATGTGCATCGACGGCGGCACCTCGCTGCATACTTCTCACCGCCAGCTTAAACAGTGGGCGTGAGAGATTACAGCGGCAGAGCCGTCGTTTGATGCCCAAAGGCTGCTGAAGTGGTTCAGCACACCTATCATTTTTGACACTGAGGATCACCCTGATCGCACTACTGCGGTCGGGTGCTTGCCATTGTTGGTTTCACCAACAATACGCAATCTCAAGGTGACAAAGATGCTAGTCGATGGCGGGGCCGGTCTGAACTTGATCTTGCCTGCCGTGATCGAGAAACTGCGGATTCCTGATGGAGACCTCGAAGAGACGGGTAGGTTTCAGGGGGTCAACCCGGGAAGAAGCCAACCTAAGGGAAAGGTCACGCTGCCCATGACTTTTGGAAGCAATCTGAACTACAGGACGAAGAGGATCGTGTTTGATGTTGCCAAGATCCCCTTGCCTTACAACGGGATCCTTGGCCGCCCAGCGCTGGCCAAGTTCATGGCGGCGTCACACTACGCCTACAACACCCTGAAGATGCCAGGACCTGTGACGATCATCACCATCCCCTCTGATAAGAAAGATGTGCTGATTTGCGCTGACCAACTATACCAGCAAGCAGTTGCAGCAGCTGCCGCCACTAGGGCACTTGCTCCTGCCACTGGGACCCCGGGAGGGAAGAAGAAGAAGAAGACCGGTGAGACCTCGGACACCCACTCCGGCAAGCGCACCTCTTCGCAGTGTAGCGCTCCCGTCGAGGACGTGCCAGAGAGCTCCACCGGCGGAAACAAGAAGCCCAGGGCCATACCACCGAGAACCAAGAAGGTTTCTGTCAATGAGGATGGCACGGGAGGGGCTTTCACCATAAGCTCCACCCTTGACGACAAATAGAAAGACGCGCTCGTCACCTTCCTGTGGGCGAATGTCGATGTGTTTGGCAAGCTTCCGACATCCCCGGCGTTCCCAGGGAGGTGATTGAGCACCACCTTGCGGTCTGTCCTCATACGCGGCCCGTCAAGCAGAAGGTCAGAAAGCAAGCTTTGGAATGATAAGAGTTCATCACAGAGGAGATCTGGAAACTGGAAGCAGCGGGTTTGGTAAGAGGAGTGCTCCATCCAACGTGGTTGGCCAATCCGGTCGTAGTGTGCAAGGCTAATGGGAAGTGGAGGCTGTGTATTGATTACATAGATATCAATAAGGCTTGTCCTAAGGACCCCTTCCCGTTGCCGCGCATCGACCAGATTGTTGACTCCAAGCTGGGTGTGATCTGTTGTCATTCCTTGATGCCTACTCCGGCTACCACCAGATCTTCATGACAAGAGAAGACGAAGAGAAAACATCATTCATCACCCCATGTGGTACGTATTGTTTCATGCGGATGCCTTTCAGGCTGAAGAGTGCTGGTTCGACGTTTGCAAGGGCGGTCCAGATTGGTTTTGAACCCCAGCTCCATAGAAATATGGAAGCTTATATGGATGACATAGTGGTCAAAACCAAGGACATGGCAACCCTCATACCGGATTTGCAAGAAACATTTGCAAACCTGCGCAAGATCAGTCTCAAGCTGAACCCTGAGAAGTGCGTCTTTGGCGTCCCGTCCGGCAAGCTTCTCGGGTTCTTTGTATCACATCATGGGATAGAGGCCAATCCGGACAAGATCAAAGCTATAGAGCATATTGAAGCACCCAAGCGAATCAAGGATGTGCGTCAGCTTGCTGGTTGCGTCGCCGCCATGGGCAGATTCATTTCCAAGTCTGCCGAGCGCGCCTTCCCTTTTTCAAGATCCTGAAAAAGGCGGGCCCGATGGAGTGGACGCCAGAAGCCAAAGCAGCATTGCAAGATTTGAAGAAGTACCTCTCCTCCGCGCCAATACTAGTTGCGCCTAGGCCACAGGAGCCGTTGCTGCTATACCCGGTGGCAACGAACCAGGTGGTCAGCGCCGCACTAGTGGCGCAGAGAGAGGTTGACGACGAGGTAATGGCAGCGATAGAGCCCGACACCACCAATGCAGAGACGAAACAGCCAGTTGAAGTGCCACCGAAGAAGAAAATGATGCAGCACCCGGTCTACTTTGTTAGTTCCCTCCTGCAGGGAGCTAGATCAAGGTACTCCGGCGTGCAGAAACTGCTCTTCGGCCTTCTTATGGCCTCGAGGAAGCTGCGTCACTACTTCCGGGCACATGAGATCACTGTCGTCACTCGCCTCCCTCTGCAACGGATATTGCACAATCCAGATGCAACGGGAAGAATTGTGGAATGGGCACTGGAGCTGTCTAGCTTTGACCTCAAGTTTGAAAGTACTTCGACGATTCAGAGCCGAGTCCTAGTGGAGTTCATTTTAGAGTGGACCACAACGCCTGACGAAGAAGCCCAAGAGACTGCTCTCCCCGGCAAGGAGGCAAGTTGCAGTTGGATCATGTACTTTGATGGAGCTTTCTCCTTACACGGCGCTGGGGCTGGCGTACTTCTTGTCGCGCCCACCGGAGAGCACCTCAAGTACGTGATCCAGATGCACTTCCCCAGGGAGGTGTCAACAAACAATACGGCAGAGTACGAAGGGCTGCTTGCCGGTCTTAGGATCGCGACGGACCTCGGAATCAAGAAGCTCATTGTCAGGGGTGACTCGCAGCTCATCGTCAAGCAAGTCAACAAGGACTACCAGAGCCCGTTGATGAAGGCCTACGTCGATGAAGTGAGAAAGCTGGAAGAGTGTTTCGATGGTATACAGGCTGAATACGTTCCTCGAGCGGAGAACGATATCGCCGATTACCTGTCAAAATGCGCCGCCCTCAAGCTACCCGTGGAACCAGGTACCTTTGTGCTCCAGCTAACTCAACCATCCGTTGATCCATCAACAGAGCAGAACAAGAGGAGGAAATCAGGACCCGGCAAGTACTTTCCCGCTGAGCTCCCCGGAGCCGCCGGCAAGGATGTTGTCGGGGACACTGAACCTGCCATGGGACGGCTAGCTCCGGCGGAGCGTCAAGCTCTTGCCGTCGAGACAGCCGCTCCCATAGCGGAGGAAATGCCTTTAGTCCTCACCGTCGAGCCCCAGGCTCCAGCATGGGCACAACATACCGTCCGATTCCTCCAAACAGGGGAACTTCCTGAAGAGCAGGAAGAAGCGGAAAAAGTAGCCCGTCGCTCTACCATGTACTAGTTCGTCGATGACGTCCTGTACAGAAAGAGGCCGAACGGTGTGAAATTGAAGTGTATCCCTCGGGAGGAAGGACTGGAGCTGTTGGCGGAGATGCACAGAGCCATATGTGGATCCCACATCGGGTCAAGGGCCCTTGCCGGCAAGGCATTTCGGCAAGGCTTCTTCTGGCCCACCGCCCTCCAGGATGCGATGACACTAGTCATCAGTTCCATTCAAAGAAGCTTCATCAGCCAGCTCAAGCCCTTCAAACCATTCCTCTCTCCTGGCCCTTCTCGGCCTGGGGGCTCGACATACTGGGCCCTTTCCCCCGTGCTGTCGGGGGCTTTGAGTACTTGTACGTTGCAATCGACAAGTTCACAAAGTGGCCGGAGGTGGAGGCAGTGAGGAAGGTCACAGCTTAGTCAGCCGTCAAGTTCTTCAAGGGACTAGTGTGCCATTTTGGTGTACCCAACAGGGTCATCAGCGACAACGGCACACAGTTCACAAGCCACACCTTCATGCAATATATCCAAGACCTCGGCAGCAAAGTCTGTTTTGCTTCCGTTGCTCACCCACGAAGCAATGGTCAAGCTGAGAGGGCAAACGCTGAAGTACTGCGAGGCTTAAGGACCAAGACCTTTGACAGGCTGCACAAGAGTGGAAGGCGCTGGATTGATGAGTTGCCGATGGTTCTTTGGTCGATCAGGACGATGCCAAATCGAGCTACCATCCAGACACCCTTTGCCCTAGTATACGGGGCAGAAGCAATTCTCCCCACTGAACTCATATATGGGTCATCTCGAGTGCTCGCTTATGATGAGCTTGAGCAAGAGCAACTGCGGCAAGATGATGCAATGCTCCTTGAGGAAGATCGTCTTCAGGCGGCTGTGAGAGCAGCACGCTACCAGCAAGCCTTGCGCCGCTACCATAGCCGCAAGGTTCATGCCCGAAGCCTTGAGGAAGGCGACCTTGTCCTTCGGCGCGTTCAATCGGCCAAGAATTCCAACAAGTTGACACCAAAGTGGGAAGGCCCTTATCGGGTAATACGAGTCACCAGGCCCAGCGCAGTCCGCCTGGAGACCGAAGATGCCGTTTCGGTGAGTAACTCCTGGAACATTGAGCATCTTCGCAAGTTTTACCCGTGAGGCGCGGCTTGCTGGGCCCCCCGGCAAGCCACCTTTTGTACAAGCATTGCCGATGATGCATGTAACCCTTTGTACAAAGCCAGGTGCAGACCCTGAGCATAAATAAATGAAGCGCTGGTGCCCTAAGTTATAGCATGCATGCTAGGTCGAGTCTCATCCTTGGTTAGGGTTGATAGTGCTTAGCGGTGACTAACCCCTAGCTTAGAGGTCGAGTGTGCGTCTCTTTGCCGTTCTTTCATCTTCTTTGGTTCGCAGGACTCACAGATATCCTTGCCGGATCACTTGAGGACGAAAAAGAGAAGAGGGACAGACCAACATCTAGACCCCGGCAAGCCAGTATTGCCGGGGGCTGCAAGAGCAAAGATTCACCCATGGCAAACTAGAGTTTCCGGGGGCTGCAGCTTCAGATAAGTTCTTCATCCCTTATCATGCATTCCCTTATGGACTGAGGTATGTGAAACCTCATTTTTTCCTAAAGCTACCGTGCTCCCCTAACTCTAGGCCCTAGGGCTCGTTCCTGGGGCCAGGTTTGGTCGTAGTCGCGACAGCGAGAGGATGAAACAAGGTCGAGCGAAGTGGGGAGACGGCAAGGCCTGTTGCCGGGCAAGGAAATGTTTGTCTTAAAGATACCAAGGATTTACTCCTTGTCGTGGGTTCTACACACAAACAAATGACCCGGCAAGCATCCCTTTTTCATTAAAAACATTCCACTCAGGTATAGTCCATAGGGAATGAAAAACATGAATGATGGGATTACAAGTTTTAAATTCAGCTAAGGCCCGAAGGCTTACAAACTAAAAAGAGATAAGGTGCCTGTAATCCCTTTCTTGTCCCTCTCCTCAGGAGGCAGGTCAAGGAGGCGAAAGAGACAAAAGGAGCGCCTAGGCGAGCTACGGGTGGCAGAAGACACCAAGAGAACATCTTGGTGGCCGTCCAAAGGCTGGATGGTGATGGCGGCGCCGGAAGCAGAGCTCGAAGATGAGGCGGCAGGACGTCAGCACGCGTCGAAGGTGTCGGTGCCCGCGTACTCCGACTTGACGGCCTTGCCGCCCGCCCTCTTCCTCTTCCGCAGCCTCCCAACGCCAGCCACCCAAGGAGACGATCCCGAGAAGTTCAGGGAGCCGGCGACGCGGATGATGGGGTCTCCGGTGCCGCACGGAGCGGCACCCGACACCTAATCGGACCCGTCATCCTGCCGCCTACTACCCTCGTCGTCGCTGCCGCTGTCCTCCTCGTCACTCCCGCCCGAGGAGGAGTCTTCACTATCAGAAGAGCTCTCCACGCAGCACCTTGCATGGGTCCCAAAGCACCCGAAGACCTTGACGGAGGGAAAGCCACCCTCCATCAGCTTAAAAAGGAGAGTGAGCCCCTCTGTCAAGCGGTGGATATGGGCAAACGTCTTCCATCCCCGATGGAGATACATCATGTGAGGGGCTGGGAAGTCGACGCGAACCCGCGTGCCGCTGATCCCACAACCCCTCATGTGCAGCCGCAGCGACTCCGGTGGATCCAGCTCCATCTCCCGCGCGAATGGAGTCGGGAGACGAAGGCGACGGCGAGGCGGCCGGCACAGCCTGACGAAGAACTCGCAAGGGCCATCCCCAACATGGCCCTCCATGTGGGGAGGAACTGCTGGCGGAGGCAAGGCCGGCACACCGCCCCGTCCTCCTCTTCCCCGAGCGCCTCGGCCTCGCCCACGGCCTCACCCCCTCCCCCTTCCCCTCGCAGCTGGCTCTGTCACCGCGGGTGCAGGAGAAGGAGGGATGCGTTGTCGAGCGGCGACCCTCGCCGCCACCATTGAAGGACTAGGATTCCCTCTCTCCATGGCGGATGGAAGGGGGGAGCAGAAGCTGAAGGAAGGAGAAGATGAAAGAATGCAGGACGCCACCCCCCCTCCCGCTCTTTATAAAGGAACGGGGTGGGGGCTCGGTCGTCCCGCTCAGCCAATCAAGATGCGGAAGGCGCAGGGAACTGGGACCGACCCGTCGCCCCAGCCCGTGGCGGCCCGGTTTCCCGCCTCCACCGTTCGCCACCCCAAGCGCATGAGAGCCACATGGCAGGTGTGCAGGACCGAGGCGACGGGTGAGGCGACCTCTCCCCACTCCATGATCGTAGGGAGTGGATGCCTTGAAGACCACGCCTCGGCCCCGTTCAGTAAATGGGCCGCGCCTCCACGCCTCCCTCCATTTATGGGGAGGGCGCGAACCGCCCCCTTTACTACGATGTGACGCATGCATGCAGAGCTCAGCCCCACGCATGCCGCCCATGTCACACACGCCTCCCCATGCCGCGCCACGCGCGGGAAGCGTGGGAAGCACAGCGCGCGAAGAAACTTACCGTGGTAAAAACCGCCCCGCCTGCCCGCGCACCGTTTTTGGGCCTAGCCCAACGATGCGATTGCGCTTACGTGTGGCCCAGGCCTGGGGGCTCCTGTCGGTGTACAAAAAGAGGGGTACACTTTTTGTACCCCTATAACTATGCACGGGCAGTCTGAGCCACGGGCACCACCACACTGAGCAAGGCAAGGGAGGTGAGCCAAGGTAAGGCCGAAGCTCAGGAGAAGCAGAACGACGCCAAGACCAAGACCACAAAGAGCAAAGGGGACGAAGCAGACCCCCCCGGCAAGATCCTTGCCGGGAGGCGGTTTTAGCAAACCCGACAAGACCCTTGCCGTGGCAGCTCGCCCCACACCTACGGAGTAAGTCACCCTTGAGTCCACTGCCCCCATGGAGCAAGGATTCGGGAGACATCCCCGTGGTGGCATGCAGATCTTTGTGAAGATATTCAAGATCAGATACACCCTTTAGAAGATGATGATCCTTGGCGGAATCCCAGCCAAGGAGGACCACAAGGCCCCCGGCAAGAGCCTTGCTGGGGATGACAGCAGGCGCCACGGCAAGACCCTTGCCGGGGCCCCAGCAAGGCCCTTGCCAAGAACACCCGTAGGGCCACCATCAGGCCCACGCCAGTCAAACCTCCACCGCCGTTCGCATGCAGCTGCCGACCCAACCAGCTGGGCAGGCACCTGCGTGGCGGCATGCGGATTTTCGTGGAGACCCACCACTGTGCTACCTCAGCTGCCTGCCTGCCTACATGGCACCGCGGGCGCCGCTGGCCAGGGCGCGTGTCGGCACGAGAGGGAGCAGCGACGGACGAGGCAGGGCTCTCCCCCGTCCCCGATAAAGTAGGGACACCTGGGCAAGACGCATTAAATGCGCCTTGTCATGTAATGCAAGGGATAACCTCACATCACTGTACCCTTTCCACCTCCTGTGTGCCACTGTGGCAACCCCTTTCCTATAAAAGGAGGCCCGAGGCGACCAGGAGGAGGATTCGGCTTTTTGGAGCTCCTCACGCCTCATAGCTAGCTCAAGAACACAGATATACAATCCACCAAAGCAGGAGTAGGGTTTTACGCATCCTCGCGGCCCGAACCGGGATAAACGAACCGTATGCTATCTGTTTGATCTGCTCTTCTCACGACCCCGCGCCCCGCAACCGTAGTAGGGATTCTTGTGATCCCATAGGTGTCATTCCCACCGACACACTTAGTACAGGTGAAGGCTAGAAAAAGACTGGGAAGCGACCAGCTAGAGAGCGACAACAGTCATGAACATGCATTAAAATTAATCAACACCGAATGCAAGCATGAGTAGGATATAATGCACCATGAACATAAATATCATAGAGGCTATGTTGATTTTGTTTCAACTACATGCGTGAACATGTGCCAAGTCAAGCCACTCGAATCGTTCAAAAGAGGATACCACCCTATCATACCACATCACAACCATTTTAATAGCATGTTGGCTCACAATGTAAACCATTATAAGCTCCTACCTAATTAAGCATGGCATAAGAAACTATGATCTCTAGTTGTCATTGCAAACATGTTTAGTCATAATAGGATGAATCAGGAATGATGAACTAATCATATTTACAAAAACAAGAAAGGTCGAGTTCATACCAGCTTTTCTCATCTCAGTGAATATATAGAGTTAGAGTTGATGTCGGAGGAGCTCCAGGGCGCCCACGAGGTAGGGGGCGCGCCCAAGGGGGCAGGCGCGCCCCCACCCTCATGGCTAGGGTGTGGGCCCCTCGTCTTGATCTTTTGCCAAGATTTTTTATTATTTCCAAAAATAGTCTCCGTAAAGTTTTAGGTCATTCCGAGAACTTTTGTTTCTGCACATGGCAATTCTGCTGAAAACAACGTCAGTCCGGGTTAGTTCCATTCAAATCATGCAAGTTAGAGTCCAAAATAAGGGCAAAAGTGTTTGGAAAAGTAGATACGACGGAGACGTATCAACAGTAGGGACCCACCGGCTGGGCCACCGTATTTCAGGAAAAAAAACGTCCCCCTGACTGCTGGGACCCACTAGCTACATCTTCGCACGCAAGGAAGTGCCTGACAGTCGGGACCCACCTAGTCGAAGCGTATGTAGCGTTGTTATTCTGGTCGCGAACGTGTACGTACATACTAGTCGATGTAGAGCCGCGCACATGTCGTAGTAGAGGCGTGCACATAGCATGTACATGTACGTACAACCAGGGTGCAAAAAAGAAAATACGACCACGTACGTATATACGGGCGGGGTCTCGAATGCCTACTCGTGCATACTTACGGCCAGGGCATGTGTACATGGCTGGGTCGGAATGGAGAAATTGAGTCGTCGTCGTGTTCATGGGGAGGCAATGAAATGCGTCGTGTTCATCGGAAGGCAACAGAACATGTGCTGTTCATCGGGAGCCAACCGGCTTGGACGGAACAGCCGATGGAAACGAGGCTTGGCGTACCGCAGAACGGAGAAAAAAGCCTTGTGTTCGATCGGTCATGGTCGAAACGGGATCCTGTTCATCAGAAGGGGTCTGGCATACCGTAAAACGGAGGAAACAGACTTCTCTTGGACCTCCTACGGTCGAAACGGGGTCCTGTTGATCGGGAGGAGTGTAGCGTATCACAAAACGGAGGAAACAGACTTGTGTTGGAGCGCGACGGTCAAAACGGGGGTCCTGCTCATCGGGAGGGGTGTGGCGTACCACAAAACGGGACTTCACATGATACTGTTCATCTCCACCGTCGACCTCCTCCAGCCTTCATAGGCTATTGTTCATCCACCATCGACCTCCTCCAGCCTCCACCTGCGACTGTTCATCCACGGGCTCCTGTTCATCCAGCCTCCATCGCGCGCTCCTCCACCGGCTATTGTTCAACCAGCCCTCTCCACGGGGTCCTGTTCAACCACCCCTCCATGGGCCACTGTTCATCCAGCCCTCCACCGGCTACTGTTCAACCAGCCCTCCACGGGGTCGTCCTGTTCATCCAGCCCTCCACGGGGTCCTGTTCATCCAGCGGCAACGACCTCTACTACCACGGGGCCCTGTTCATCCAATCCCCCACTGGGGACTGTTCATCCAAACCCCCTCAACAATGCTTACTGTTCATCCAGAGGCAGCATCGATCGGCTTCAGTTAGCAGCAGTAGCGAAGGAATCACTCGGGTTCAGTTAACAACAAGGGATCGATCGCTCGGGTTTAGTAACTAGCTAGTGCAATCGCTCGGGTTCAGTCAGAGCCCAACGCCCCGCACACACGCGCGTATGTACCAGAGAAACACGCATCGCTCGGCCCCCGGCCACCCACCTTAACCGGGAACTCCCCCGATATTTTCTCGCCCTCGCTTCTATCACGGTTTTTTCTGTCATGGACGGCCCAAAGAATATCATGCAGCCGTGTCTCCGGCCCGCCCAGGATGAAAATCCCATTTTCTGTCATGATTCTTTGTCATAGAAGTAGGAGCCCACCACATCTATGATGATACCGGTTTTGTCACAATTATCGCCATAGAAGTGTCATAAGCATGACATATTTTTTTTTGTTCGGTCCAAAATGTCACGGATGTGTCTTTTTTTTGTAGTGTAGAGTGACAGAAGCTTAAACCCTAGTTTATGCATTTCTCCATAAGGGGCTGATTTGGATCCACATGTTTCATGCTATGGTTAGATTTATCTTAATTCTTCTTTCGTAGTTGCGGATGCTTGCGAGAGGGGTTAATCATAAGTGGGAGGTTTGTCCAAGTAAGGACAACACCCAAGCACCGGTCCACCCACATATCAAATTATCGAAGTAACGAACGCAAATCATATGAGCATGATGAAAACTAGCTTGACAATAATTCCCGTGTGTCCTCGGGAGCGCTTTGCTTTATATAAGAGATTGTCCAGACTTGTCCTTTGCTACAAAAAGGATTGGGCCACTTTGCCGCACCTTAGTTACTTTCGTTACTTGCTACCCATTATGAATTATCTTATTACACAACTATCTATTACCGATAATTTCAGTGCTTGCAGAGAATACCTTACTGAAAACCGCTTGTCATTTCCTTTTGCTCCTTGTTGGTTTCAACACTCTTACTTATCGAAAGGACTATGATAGATCCCTATACTTGTGGGTAATCAGCGGATAACCCGTTCTCGCCAGAAACAAACCCCATCCAGCAAGCGGCCGACCGTGTGTCACTCTGCCCATTTCCCACCTCGTGGCTAGGGCCCACACGCCACACGATCGACCATCTCTTCTCGTCTTTCCTGCTAGAAGCGTCGTCTTCGTCGCGCTCTACTACGCTCCACTACCCCCCCAAACTGATGCCGCCTGCATCGAAGCGAAAATGTAAACAACCCTGACACGACCCTCTCCAATGGAATCCACGGAGGGTCCATGATGCCCCGCTTCCCGCCACTAGCCCGTTGACCCCACCACCGCCGCGGCCATGCTCCAGCTCCAGCCCCCTCGCTTCCTGCCGCTCCCTCGCTCCCGCCTCCCCAGCCACTATCGTTGGGGAGGCTAGTCCCAAAAGATGATATAAAATACCATATAAATGCATATAAAACACCCAAGATAGATAATATAATAGCATGGAATAATAAAGAATATAGATACGTTGGAGACGTATCAACCCAGAGGCCCGCTGGTGGGGCGATGAGCTCACTAGGCGCCCCCTGGGAGGGCGCCCCTGAGCTCATGGCTCTCTGGTATTTCTTTCGCCAATATTTTTTAAATATTCCAAAACAATTCTCCATAATTTTTTAGGTCATTTGGAGCTGTGGAGAATTTTTATCTCCGAGGTAGTTTTTTCAGGTCCATAATTCCAATTGTCAGCAATCTCCATCTTCATGTGAAACTTGAAAAATAAGAGAGAAAAGGCATTAGAAAATCATCATAAAGTGAAATAATGACCCAATACATAATAAATAATTATAGAAAAAACATGATGCAAAATGGACGTATCACATACCACCACTATTCCACACACGCTATTTGTATTATATTGTGTCTTTACTTAGGCAACACCTAATTTTTATGTTGACGTTCTTTGTTATCTTGCAAAACCTATCCTTATATACCCACTTCTAGTTTGATTTCTTGTTTCTGGATAAAGCAAACACTCGGTGTATGTAGGGTTGTATCAGTAGCAGATGGGACCTAAGAGAATGTTGATCTTACCTTTAGCTCCTTGTGGCCTCGACACTCCATACTTACCACCTGCATCAATGGAAAGCGCTACGACAATTCCTTGTACTTGGGGATTATCAAGCTCTTTTCTAGCGCCATTGCCGGGAAGCAATAGCATAGGGTGAATATTTTACCTACACCTTTATGCCTAACTTAATGGCTTTAAAGAAAGCGCTGCCTGGGAGACAACCGTAAGTTCTAGAGATCCCTTTTCTTATTTTGTGTGCCTTTAAACTTTTTAAAAAACAAAACAACAAAAATAAAGAGGGGAATCTAAAACTTTTTCAAAAAGAGAAGTGATTGGAAAGTCATGCATTGAAGAAGTGAGGGTCGACCTTGAACACTTGTGTTCATGCTCATTGAAATAATGTGAATATTTTCATGGAAGATTCTCATAAAAATAATTACGTCCTTATATAAACCAATGTACCATAAAAATAAAGCGCCAAGGTTTGCCTTTAGGATGATGCAATTGTAATTTTATTAGGTTTTGTGCAGAAAACAATATTAGAATTTCATTCTGTAATGGAACATGGTAAATTCGTGAATTTTTTACACTGTACTTAATTACAAATTCTCTGTTACTTCCTTTTCCAGTATTTTATGAGTTTTAGAAGTATGCTCTTAATTAGATTAATATAGACTCTTTTGGTTTTGACAGATTGTTGTCCTATTTTGGTTATCTGTTTGTTCTAGAGTTTTCATGGCATATATTGGGGGATATAAACTGTGTAAATGATAGTTTACAGTAGCTATATCTGAATATAATTATGCAACTTGTCTTGACAATACATTATTGGGTGATTTATTTTTATGCATACTAACCTATCTCATGAGGTTTGTTAAGTGCGAATGAAGCTTTTAAGATCAAGGTGAGACAACGACATGAGAGGAATAATTAGTAGTAAGCATCCAAGCTTGGAGATGTAACAAATTGATGTCATTGTGATAACATGCCATGCCGAAAAAGAACACCAAATTCAGAGATCTTGTGATGCAACAACTTCAAGTATGACCATCAAGATTTAATATGTCCCTTATACCGCTCTGCCAAGCAAATAGATAGTCCTTCCACTTTGAGTGCATACAATCTATGCCTCCAAGCATTCCGGGAAAGCCACTCAATTCATTGAGCGCTAACAAGCGGCTGTATCTACAACATTTGGTCTCTCAAGTACTTAGGAGAAACACTCTATCCGCAGCTTTGCAGACATGTACAATGACTCAACGCATGTGGACTCACTCATGTGTGCGTACTGATCAACAAGATCATTAGGAACTCCATTTGCAAGCATCTGAATGACCACAGTAGATTTCTAGTAAGAGGAGAAGCCAACCTTTCCAAGGGCATTATACTTGCAGTTGAAGTAATCATCATACCTCATCACTCCCTCATGAATACGGTTGAACAATGATCTCGCCATTCGGAAGCATCGCCAGAAAAGCTTGGCAGAGAATAGTGGTTCTATGAGATCGAAGTAATCGTTGTAGAGTAGGACATGACTGTTTTCTCTGTTACGAGTCAACCCAGAAGCATGGCTCGGGATCAATCCCCTAGACAATGGTCCCTACCACGAAATGTGCCCACTGACGATGAAAGTAGCAACCACAACATCATCATCATCAGAAGAAGATGATGAACATATGATGTTATTGTAAAAAAACTCATCCGAGCTATCTGCTATGATCCTTCGGAGTGATGACTTTGTATCTCTGTAGACAGCAGCGGACGACTCGTCCGGGCAAACAACCGAACACCTTGTGGGTGGGGACAAAGGCGAGCATGGACGAGTCATGGTTGGTGAAGGGTCTTGTCCTTGCCATGTTCAGGCAGCAGGGTTGTCGAACCCCGCGTCCTTTGGCGATGATGGTGAAGGTAGTGGTAGTATGCCTGGGGCTGCCGGCAACCCTGGGTAGGCGGGCCTTGTACTGCTCCATTGGCAGCAAGAAGCGGACACAACACCCGACATAGTGGACGCATGTGGCTGCGATGGCGGTGAGGCAGTCAGTGGGTGCCGCGGCGGGGACTGGGGCGGTGGTGAAGAGGTCAAAAGCTAGGCAGCGACGATGAGAGCAAAGAGGCCGGGGTGATTGTAACAGGCGGGGGAGAATGGCCTGTGTGCCACCAATAGGCGGGCCATGAGAGGACGCCGGGTGTCCACTGCGTGTCCACGAGGACGCAAATTCAGTCTTAATTTGGGCTGAAAAATAGGTACAAGCAAATAGCAATACTAACATCAGTTTTTTTAGGTCGACGCGTTGAGCTGTGATTTTTATCAGTATGGATCCAAACAGGAAGAAATGGGGCAAGCTTTGGAGTTGCGAGCGGCTGGAGCGGCACGCTAGCATCGGAGTCAGAGCAACTCTAGCAGACCTAAAAATTTGACCTGCAAAACGCATTTGCGGTTCCACGAAGATCGCGTTTGCGGGTCGAAAACTAGCGCGGCCGAACAGAAATCGTATCTAAACCTGCATAATTAAAAAAAAACAATTTCATGGGAGAAATTGCACAAACATAGTTCATCACATGATTAACAAACTACAAGCATAGTTATACTACATACTACGCTAAACTAGTACTAGAGGGGTCGAATCTGACGGTGACGAGGTCGCGGCAAATGGACGACGCCGTGGAGGAGTCGGACGCTCAATCCTCCTCACCGGATGTGGATAGGTCGACGTACTTCACCGCCTGCTCCGCGCAGATGCGGCGCCACTCCTCGGCCTTCTCCTTGGCGGCGACTGCCTGCCGCCACTAGAGGTCTTCGAGCTCCTCGGTGTGGCGCCGACGCTCCACCTCCTCGCGCATGCTCCGCTCGGCGATGGTGGCCGCAATGGCGTCGACGTCGGCGACGTAGTCTTCCGTCCTGATGACTTCGCGGCGGGCGAGCGGAGCGGGCTCCTTGGGCTCCTCCTTCATGGGGACGAAGGTGAACACGTCCGGCTCCTCCTCGTCCTCCGACCACTCCCTCTTCACGGGAAGAAGGCTCGCGCCAGAGGAGGAGGAGCTCCCGGCGTACGAGGACCTCGCGGAGGAGAAGGACGCGTGCAAGCGGTCGTACTCCGCCGTCTCGGTCCGCTGGAAGCTCGCCGGCGGCGACATGCCGCGATTGGTCCACTTCCGGGCCCCGCGCTTCCTCGCGCAGCTGGACCGGACGCGCCGCTCGCGCTCCGGGTCCCTTCCGCCGCCGAATCTGCTGCCGGAGCCGCGTCCGGAGCTTCACATTCGGCCCCACATGACGGCTGGAGGCGGGGCGGGTGGTCGCCGGCGGCGAGAAATGTGGAGAGGGGGAAGGGGAATCGCGTGGCTCGGCGGCGGCGAGGCATAGGGTTTTGACCCGCAAACGAGTCGCGGAACCGCAGTTATAGCGGTCGGGGCGTGCGGTTTGCGGGCGCGGCAAAAAATTTTACGGGCCGGGCGAGTATACGGACTCTGTTCTGGAAAAATAAGCCGAGCCTGTATACTCGTCGGAATTTTACGGGTTTGCGTGTTTTGTGGGGTGTGCTAGGGTTGCTCTCACTGAGGCTGGTCATAGTGGGGAGTAACTTAGACTAGTGTCATATGACACTAGTCTATGTTACTACTTACATAGTGCAAAGTGTCATAGAAGTAGTATCATATATGATTGTATTTATTAGCTTATAGCCTCAACATTTCTTGGGAAGCGCTATGTGATGGTAACATAATATGTTACTCCAAACACCTCTCTCCTCATTAACTAGGTGCCACATAAGTAAACTTGTCTCGGAATGTGTTATGTTACTAGCTAAGTTACTCTCACTATGACTAGTCTGAGTCAGCGCTGTGGATAACCCATTGGCCCTGTTTGGATCCATGGGTTAGAGTTAGTTTGGGTTAGTTTGGACTTAACTAACCCAAAAGTATCCAAACAGGAGGGTTAGTTTGGGTTAGATGCATCTAACCCACCCAAAAAAACTAACCCACTCAAGAGGTGTTTATTTGGGTTAGTTCTTCTCGGGACCACTAAAAAAACACATTTTTCTCTCGCTCTTCCCGTAGCAGATCCCTCTTCACTTCCTCAAATCTTCTCGTCCTCTTCCTCCCTTGCTCTCGCACCTTCCATGAAGGCGCCTCGCCGTATCCGTGCTCCATCTAACCCAGCCATCCAAACATCACTTTTTTTTAAAGGGATCCAAAAACCACTTTGGTTAAAGTTAGTTCAGGGTTAACTCTAACCTCAGTAACCGATCTAACCGAGATAGAGTATTCAAACAGGGCCATTGTCGCCGGAACCAAACCCCACCCAGCAGGCGGCCGGCCGTCTGCCCAGTTCCCACCTCGTGGGTGGGGCCCACGCACCACACGGCCGGCCATTTCTTCCCGGTCTCTCTCCTGCTAGAAGCGTCGTCTTCGTCGCGCTCCGCTCCGCTCCACTACTCCCCCCAAACTGGTGCCGCCTGCATCGAAGAGAAAACGTAAACAACCCAGACACGGCCCTCTCCAATGGAATCCACGGAGGGTCCACGACGCCCCGCTCCCCGCCACTAGCCCACTGACCCCACCACCACCGCCGCCATGCTCCAGCTCCAGCTCCAGCCCCCTCGCTTCCTGCCGCTCCCTCGCTCCCGCCTCCCCGGCCGCCGCCGCCGCCGCGCGCCCCCGCCTGCCCTCGCCGTCCGCTCCCAGTGGAAGCTCCCCGACGTCGACACCGGTGAGCGCGCTCCCCGAGGCCCCCGATAGGTCGTGCCCCGTGCTCCCTCTGATCGCTGCGGGCTTGCTGTTTCGCAGATGCGGTGCAGGAGCGGGTGCGTTCGTGGCTCTCCCGGGCGCGGGGCGCGGTGGTGGACGTCACGCAGGCGGCGCGGGAGCGGGGGAAGCGCAAGGAGGAGGCCGATGGGAGGAAGAAGCAGCGGAAGGAGGAGGCGGAGGAGGAGCCGCTCGTCGCGGTGCCGGAGATCACCCTGGAGCGGCGGGTCGGCCGCGGCTGGCTCTCCGTGGACGCCATTGTCGCCATCGAGCAGTTTGCTAGGTGTGTCAAGCGACCTTGCACTTGCTCTGCCCTTCTTGTTAATCTGTCGTAGATGTAGAATAAATGTCCAGATTCATTCAGTTAAGAAAATGACTACCAGTTCGTCTCTTGACTATCATAATGTTAATAAACGATTAAAGCCACAAACTGCGTTTCTCTTGGACTCAGTTGACAGGACGCTCGCTTGGTGATATCGATATCAGGATTACTCTGAACCATGTGCTATAATAGATAGGATCATCTTAGGTAGTGGGTAGAACCATCTGGAATTGTTGTGTAGATGTTGCAAGAATATTAAGCCTTCTCTGGGACTTGGGTTTTTTTTGTCTTCTAATTCCCATGAAGTTGCTGTGTTCCAAGCAGGCTTTCAGTGGATAAATTCAATATTACAAAATAGAAACCCTTTAACCAAGTTTGGTCTTGCATTGCTGCAGCAAATAAGGAACGCGAATTTTCTGGAGTACAATGGGATGAAACACACATAGCATAGGAAGCAGAAATTTCTCTGACCAAATCGATGTAAACTAAGTAACTAACCAAACCAGTAGAGAGAATAACTGGAAGACGTTTGCTTCCCTTGTTTAATTTTGCATATGATGTCTTGGGAATCTCAGCCACCCCATCAAATTCCTCTCCCAGGTCTGTGACTAAGTAACAATAAATTGGGGATCCTTAATGGATTGATTCCAATGCAAATCAACCAAATTATATAAGAAAGGAAGGATCGGTAAATTGATCAAACTAATGGTCAGTGATGACTATGATGACAAATTAAGAATGTGGATCAAAACTTGGTGTCGCCCAGCCCACTATGGAAGAGGTTGTGAGCGATCTTGTCTCTGGCCTTGCTGGCGCTCTCAGAATGCACAAGGTTCTTTGGCACTGTCTCGTCGTCAATGATGTCACTCGGTAGCTCTGGGCCCATCTCTTCCCCTTTCACCTCACATATATTGTGCAGCACACAACATGCGCCGATCGGGAGATCCGAGATCTTCATATGTGCGTGCTTTTGCAGGCACGCCCATCGTTCCTTCAGTCATGCAAAGGCATCTATGGACACGTGCCGTAGCTTCGCGACCTTCTTGTTGAACGCGCGTTGTTCCCTTGTCAGGTTTTGGTGTGTGTATGGGACGAGAAGCCAGTCCATCAGTGGGTAGCTAGAGCCGCCGACCACCCATGAGCCAATCATCATGCCATTGCAGCCATGCTGCTGCAGAAGTGAATTGCTGAGGACCTCATCATCATTCATGCTTCCAGGCCAACCGATGCATACATCACTGAAAATGCCATTATGGTCGACGACCCCCTGGAGGGTGGTGGAGTAGGAGGGCTTCTTGTTGCGCTTTGCGTGACTAGGGTTGTAGTACTTGCTGGCCCAAGGGTTGTAGTACTTGCTGGCCCACATTTGCGGTTCGATGATTGGGATGTGGGTTGTATAGATGACACCAAGGACGTCTGACATGCTGGAGATGGCCTTAAAGCTGCCCTTGAAGATGGCGGCCTGGTCAGGCCACCGAAGAAAGCGGGGCATGAGCCTTTGGCGGATGGCGGTGCAGACCTCAAGGACGATCTTGTGGCATGTAGAAAGGCCAATACCAAAGCGGCCAGAGATGATGCAGAGGGGCTCACCGGTGGCGAGGCGCCAGATGCAGACGACAACACGTTGGCGCACAGGGATGGAGGGGCGGAGCGAGGTATCCTCCTTGACGATGGCGGAGCCCAGTGCATCACATATCATGTCAAAAGTGTCCCATTCCATCCGGAAATGGCTGCAGAATTTGGCCTCTGGGTAGCCAGGGCTGCTGCACTGCTTCCACCACATGCCTGACCGGTCCTTTGGCCACAGCTTCTGTTGTTGATGAGGTGAGATGTCAATGCCCCCAGCTCCAGCACACTGGCAAACAGTCTGCTTGGACGACCCACTACACCTGCTCCCATCCACTTAAGTTAGTTGAGACTCAGCCTCATCCTCGTCACCATTCATGAGATATAGATCATGGATTGCAGCGTCAGTTTGTTGGCGATGGACCCCTTCTTGTTCGTGTCATTGCAGTCACCACCACCTCCATCACCTACCATGGGTTCATCGCCTGTACCGTATCTCTTTCCGCGCTTGGGCATCGTAAACGTGCTTGGAGAGGGAGGAGGAGGAATGTTTTGGATGGATGAGAAAGGTGTTGTCTTATATTTCATTTACTAGTGGAGAAGGTGGGTGTGAGCTCACGAAGTCACTAGAGCATAAAAAAGAAGTAAAACATTGGTGTGAAAAGTTAATTGGTTCTAGGTGTTGCACTTTCCTTCTTGTTTCGGATGAGAAAACGTGACAAAGAAGAGAATGTATGGGTGTAAACGCTAGAGCTGGAATCCGGAGAGAGTAGCAATGAAGTCAATGAGACCGTTTTGTCCTCATTGTGGTGGTTTTT
>NC_041384.1:630785069-630796785 GCF_002162155.2 Triticum dicoccoides | reverse complement strand
GGGGCAAATGATTACCAAATTCTGATGGCCGCATGCACGTGTATCTCTGGCTATGAGTTTCTTTTACCTTTTGGTAATACTTTACAATGTTTCCTGTGTTGACATGCTAATTCATACTGTGCTAATTATTTGCCAACTAGACTCCTACTTCCTTACAGATGTAAAATGCTATTTTGCGTTCGCCTGCATGGAGTGTTTCTGTGAACGCTAGGATCCTGACACATGGAAGGGGACCTATCTGTTAGAGTTATAATATAAGTCATGTACCCCTTTGTGTTTATCCCGTTGTATAAGGGGTTTCCTGCATATGTTCCACACCTGTACATGTATATATATGCCTATGGCCTCATGGGAATACAAGTTGCATATTTCCTAACATGGTATTAGAGCCTTAGGTTTTTTTTTTACGCACGCGCAACTCGTGCTCTCGATCCAATCTCTTCTCCGAGCGGTCGTCCTTCTCCGAGCGGCGCTGCTGTCCGGCGTCTTCACCAACCGCAGGCTCACCCTGCTCCGGCGCTGCTCTCTCTCGTGCCCCTGCCCCCCTCCTCATCGAGCGCCCAGGCCGGCTGCCTCTGCCCTCGAGTTCGTCCGCCAGGCCTCTGCTCGATCCGGCTGGCTCGTTCGCTGGTCAATCCCATCCGAGCGTCCCTGCTGCTGCTTGTTCACGATTCAGGCTGCTGCTGCTGCTCGTTTTCAATTCACCACCAAGGAGAGCCGCACGAGCGTCCCTGCTGCTGCTGCTTGTTCACGATCCAGGCTGCTGCTACTGCTCGTTTCCAGTTCACGATCGGGGTTCTGCCCGCACGAGCCGCTCACCCTCCAGATCGGGCCTCGACCTCTCGCCCTGGACTGCTGCTGCGGTTCTAGTCCGGACCCTCCGCTGGTTGCCTCCTGTTGAAAAAAAATGTCTGCTGCATCGGGCTATGTTGATGTCCCTCGCTGTCCGGTGATCTTTGATGGTACTAACTACACCGAGTTCACTGGCTTCATGCGCATTCACATGCGTGGCATCCGTCTCTGGGGTGTTCTTTCTGGCGAGGTCTGCTGTCCGCCACGTCCAGTTCCTCCGGTGGCCCCTACTCCGCCGACTCCACCGGTTCTTCCTACGGATGCTAATCAGGCCGCCAAGGATGCGGCTAAGCTTGCTGATGAGGCTGCTGCTCGTACTTATGATGAGAGGGTTTTGGCTTATGAGGAGGCTCTTCAGACGTATCATGGTGCTTTGTCTGTTTACACCCAGTGGCTTGATGATGATGCTCGTGCTGCAGCTGTTCTCACTGCTAGTGTTCTGCCTCAGTTTGCTTCTGAGTTTCTGGGTCTTCCTACTGTCTTTGAGATGTGGACCCGTCTTCGTCAACGCTATCAGCCCTCTGGTGATGCCTTATACCTTTCTGTGGTCCGTCAGGAGCATGCTCTTCAGCAGGGTGACTCTACTGTTGATGACTTCTATGCACAGAGTTCTGCTATCTGGCGCCAGCTTGATTCTCTCCGCAGTGCTGGTTGTCGTACTTGCCCTTGTTGCCAGGCTGTCCAGGCCAATTTGGAGTTTCATCGCGTCTACGAGTTCCTGTCTCGGCTCCGTAAGGAGTTTGAGCCCCGGCGTGCTCAGTTGTTTGCTCGTGGCCGTATTTCTCTCATGGAGGCGCTTTCTGAGATTCATGCTGAGGAGACTCGCTTACGTGGTGCTGGTTTGCTCGAGGTTCCCTCTGTGCTCGCTACTCGGTCTTCTTCCACGCCACCTGCTGCACCGACCCCTTCTCGCTCGAGTGCTCCGCCGCTCTTGCCCACTCCTTCTGGAGGCTCAGGTCGCCCCCGTCCACATTGCGATTACTGCAACAATGATGGTCATATTGAGTCCCAGTGCTACACGAAGAGGAAACACCTGCGCAAGGCGCGATCATCCTCTTCAGGGGCTTCGTCATCTACCTCGACAGCTTCAGCCATTGCTTTGACTGAGCAGGATATTCTGAGACTTAAGCGTCTACTCGCGGCTTCAGGTTCTTCCTCGACGGGTACTGCTGGTTCTGTGACTGATGCTTCCCGCACTGAGCAACCGCCCTCTACACAGTCAGGTACATCCCCATGGGTTCTGGACTCTGGAGCTTCTTTTCATATGTCTTCTCATTCTTCCACTTTGTCCTCTCTTCAATTGCTGGATTCTCCTGTTCATGTCTTCACTGCTGATGGTACTCCACTTTCTGTTGCTAGTAGGGGCAATCTTACCACTCCTTATTCTGTTCATGATGTTGCTCATGTTCCTCGACTTACCATGAATCTGTTTTCTGCTGGTCAACTTACCGATTCTGGTTGTCGCGTCATCCTTGACGTTGACTCTTGTTCTGTCCAGGACCGTCGCACGCACACTCTGGTTGGGGCTGGCCCTCGCCGCCGTGATTCTCAGGGTCTTTGGGAGTTGGACTGGCTTCATGTTCCTTTCGCTGCCACAACCATCGCCAGTTCCTCCGCTTTAGTCGCCTCCGTTACTAGTTCCTTCAAGCAGTGGCATCATCGACTTGGTCATCTGTGTGGTTCTCGGTTGTCGTCTTTAGTTCGTCGAGGTCTTCTGGGGTCTGTCTCAGGAGATGTCTCTTTAGAGTGTCAGGGTTGTCGTCTTGGCAAGCAGATTCAGTTACCATATTCACATAGTGAGTCAGTGTCTAAGCGTCCTTTCGATTTAGTCCATTCTGATGTATGGGGTCCGGCTCCTTTCGCTTCGAAAGGTGGTCATAAATACTATATTATTTTCATAGATGATTTCTCTCGTTACACATGGCTTTATTTCATGACTTCTCGTAGTGAGGTGTTGTCTATTTATAAGCGTTTTGCTGCCATGATTCATACTCAGTTCTCTTCACCCATTTGTGTTTTTCGTGCTGCTGGCGAGTATATCTCTAAGATGTTGCGTGGTGTTCTTGCTGAGCAAGGAACTCTCTTTCAATTCTCTTGTCCTGGTGCTCATGCTCAGAATGGTGTGGCTGAGCGAAAGCATCGACATCTTCTTGAGACGGCTCGTGCATTGATGATTGCTGCCTCTCTCCCGCCTCATTTTTGGGCTGAGGCCGTCTCCACCTCCACCTATCTTATCAATATACAGCCTTTCGCTGCTCTACAGGGTGGTGTTCCTTTCGAGCGTCTTTTTGATCGTTCTCCCGATTATTCGATGCTTTGCTTGTTTGGTTGTGTTTGTTATGTTCTTCTTGCCCCTCGCGAACGCACCAAACTGACCGCTCAGTCTGTTGAGTGTGTCTTCTTAGGCTACAGTGATGAGCATAAGGGCTATCGTTGTTGGGATCCTATCGGTCGTCGGATGCGTATCTCTCGAGATGTGACTTTTGATGAGTCTCGTCCCTTCTACCCACGCCCATCTTCCTTGATTTTTTCAGTGGAGGATATCTCTTTCCTCACTTTTCCTGACTCACCTATCACCCCCGTCGCGCCTGTGCCTATTCGTTCCACTCCCTCTGCTTCTCCACCTCTAGTCGATTTGCAACCACCATCTTCTCCGGTCTCCTCACCTAGCATGTCACCGGATTATACACCTTCATCTCCGGTGACTTCTTCGTCGCCACCCCTCGATTCTACCTTGGCTATTCCTCCTTCTATTGTTCCATCTTTTCCTCAGCATTACACTCGTCGTTCACGACCTGTGGATGCCTTATTGGATGAGTCGTCATCTTCCTCTCGGCCTACTTATGGCTTGCGTTCTCGTCCTCGTCCGCCTGTTGATCGTTTTGGATTTCCCACCGCTGGTGCTGCTGTTCTTGAGCCGACTTCTTATCGTCAGGCTGTTGTTCATCCTGAATGGCAGTTTGCGATGGCAGAGGAGATTGTTGCTCTTGAACGCACTGGTACCTGGGATCTTGTTTCTCTTCCTCCCGGAGTCCGTCCCATCACTTGTAAGTGGGTCTACAAGGTTAAGACTCGCTCCGATGGTTCTCTTGAGCGCCACAAGGCTCGTCTTGTGGCTCGTGGTTTTCAGCAGGAGCATGGTCGTGATTATGACGAGACTTTTGCTCCTGTGGCCCATATGACCACTGTTCATACACTTCTTGCCGTTGCCTCTGCACGCCACTGGTCTATATCTCAGCTTGATGTTAAGAATGCTTTTCTTAATGGTGAGCTGCGTGAGGAGGTGTACATGCAGCCACCACCTGGGTATTCTGTTCCTGATGGCATGGTATGTCGTCTTTGTCGCTCTCTCTATGGCCTTAAGCAAGGCCCCCGCGCCTGGTTTGAGCGTTTTGCCTCTGTGGTCACTACTGCTGGTTTTTCAGCCAGTGCTCATGATCCAGCATTGTTTATTCACCTTTCTCCTCGTGGTCGGACTCTTCTTCTCTACGTTGATGACATGATCATCACGGGGGATGACCCCGAGTATATTGCCTTTGTAAAGGCACGTCTTAGTGAGCAGTTTCTTATGTCTGATCTTGGACCTCTTCGCTACTTTCTTGGGATTGAAGTCTCTTCTGCCTCTGATGGCTTTTTTATATCCCAGGAAAAGTATATCCAGGATCTTCTTGCTCGTGCTGCTCTTACTGACGAGCGCACTGTTGAGACTCCTATGGAGCTCAATGTTCACCTCCGTGCTACTGATGGTGATCCTCTCCCTGACCCGACGCGTTATCGTCATCTCGTTGGCAGTCTTGTCTATCTAGCTGTCACTCGTCCGGACATCTCTTATCCGGTTCATATTCTGAGTCAGTTTGTCTCTGCTCCCACATCGGTTCACTATAGTCATCTCCTTCGTGTTCTCCGATATCTTCGGGGCACAATCTCCCACCGTCTATTCTTTCCTAGCTCCAGTTCTTACAGCTTCAGGCCTATTCGGATGCTACGTGGGCTAGTGATCCTTCCGGTCGCCGTTCACTTTCTGCTTACTGTGTTTTTCTTGGCGGTTCTCTCATTGCCTGGAAGACGAAGAAACAGATTGCAGTTTCCCGTTCGAGTGCTGAGGCTGAGTTGCGAGCCATGGCTCTTTTGACGGCAGAGGTGACTTTGTTACGGTGGTTACTTTAGGATTTTGGTGTTTCTGTCACTACACCGACTCTGCTCCTATCTGACAGTACAGGTGCTAATCCTGTGAAGCATGAGCTCACCAAGCATATTGGTGTTGATGCTTTCTATGTGCGCGCTGGTGTGCAGGATCAGGTTATTGCTCTTCAGTATGTGCCTTCCGACTTACAGTTGGCGGATTTCCTGACGAAGGCCCAGACTAGAGCACAACATGGCTTTTATCTCTCCAAACTCAGTGTTGTTCATCCACCATGAGTTTGAGGGGGGGTGTTAGAGTTATAATATAAGTCATGTACCCCTTTGTGTTTATCCCGTTGTATAAGGGGTTTCCTGCATATGTTCCACACCTGTAAATGTATATATATCTGCCTATGGCCTCATGGGAATACAAGTTGCATATTTCCTAACACTATCCACCTAACCAACATGTGGGGCTGTTCGCTTGGTGTAGCTTCGAAGCAATATTCTAGTGTCACACAACTGAACTGACAAGCATAGCCCACATGGCAGCCACACAACTGTGAACAGGGACCAGTGCAACTTCATAACAGGGAGTCGGGGACATTCATCGTTATACCTGGACAGGTGGGCTATGCCTGTTAGGTCTTTAGTATCCTTAAAAGTTTCTAGCAGTTTGAAAGTTACTGGATCCCTTGAAATCGGTGTGGTCTAACTCGGTAGGTACTCTCTAGTGTTATGCTGGGCTAGAATCAGTTGGTAGATTGCGATAGACACCTGCAATATTTTCTTATTGAACCTGTACTGGGAGCATGGATTATCTTCTCCTTGGCTTTTATGCTAGCGCAACTTCCATCATAGAGATGCAATTTAGAGATAAAACTTGGGTTCAGGTGTTGTTTCTGGATAGTGGTCTCGTGTTTCATGTAGGATACTGATTAGCTAATGAGAAATGGACATAAATAGTTTGAAAGTTCAGTTGAGCCATTTTAAATAGTGTACGACAAAAGTGATGAGTTTACAGGAGTTCCTGGATGTCCTGGTAATTTGCTATCTCAGTTTACATTCACGCTTCTCATGAGGCTTTTTGTTAGGTTGAATGGGTTGACTGGGAGGCAGGTGCAGAGGATCTTCAAAGCGCTTGCTCATGAACATGTCCACAATGATGCTCGAAGTCTAGTTGAATATTGCTGCTTCCGGTACTTGTCAAGAGATAACTCGGATTTTCATCCAAGTCTGAGGGTAAATTAGTTGCTAATTCAGCATCAATGTGTATTGAAGTGTAAAATAATGCTCCACTTGTTTGGCAGGAGCACAAAACATTACTGCAGGCTTGCTGCATTTGTTTTGTTTAGCTAGTTCTACTTTGGCTAATACTTCTACTTTAAATGTCTGCAGGAGCTTGCATTTCAAAGGCTTATCTTTGTGACTATGCTTGCATGGAATGATCCATACGATGAAGACAATGATCCACACTCTTCATTAGATAACTACTCTATACTGGTGAGTTTTGATTCTACTGTATTCTCAAAATTGTTTCGTTGTGAACGGGACCCCTATTTTTTAACCGGATACGATTTTATTTCATGCACCACCGTGACAAGTTTTCTGAGTTTGATATTTTTGATATGGTAGGGAAGACTTGTTGAAGAAGATGCCTTTGTCCGAATTGCTCCTGCTGTGGCAGGTGTTGCTGATGCTTCAACAGCTCATCATCTCTTTAGGGCCCTTGTTGGCGCTGAAAAGGGACTGTCATTGGATCTTTGGACAACATACCTTGGTGAACTTTTGAAGTAAGACTGCCTCTGTGGACAACAAACATGTAGCAGATTTGAACTGAGTATATATCTCTGCTTAAGTCTCAAGTTGCAGGAAGTGTATTTTTAACGTTACTTTAGGCTTCTAGTGTGCTATACCTCTTTCATTTGATCTATACTACAGATATTTGTTCAACCGCATGATTGGTAGGCGTTGATGACTAGTATTCTAGAAATATCAGTCTTGCTTAAATTTTGTAAGACATGGGCCCATATCATGAGCTTTTGTTCGCCAATTTGAACTGCTAATATAGTTCACGATTTCATATCTCTGTCATATGGTCATGCTGAGTATGCATTAAATATTTGGATGCTCTGTGTTAATTAATATGTGTTACAATGTGCATTGTACAAGGGTTCATCATGGGAGGCAAACACATAAGATTGGAGATAATTTTCTGTCTGATGAGCAAGTTCTGTGCATAGGCTCTAGTAGAAAGAGGCCTGTTCTAAAATGGGAGCAGAATACTGCATGGCCCGGACACTTAACCTTGACCAACAAGGCACTCTATTTTGAGGTATGGATTCCTACTCAAAATGTTCGGTACTTGTTTGGAGAAAGAAAACTATATCTGAAGACATACATACTTATTGTTGCTATCCTAATACATGGCAAGCATTTTCATGATTTAAAGGTTATATTATAAAAAATAGTAGGGCATGCTATTTGTTAGTATTTCTGCAGTAATGTTTGAACTTCGAGCTTTTTTCTAAAGTGAGACCATGCAGGATAGCTGCATGTATATATATTAGACAAGTTTTAGAAGACAGCAGTATGACAGACCAAGCGATCATAAACAAAATGATCTCACCTGCTGAAAGGCCCCTGCATTGTTCATATCCATGAACATAAATAAATTGTTCATAAGTAGAATTTCAACCCCCCCCCCCCTCCCACACACACACAACAACAACAACAAGAACAAAGCCTGTAGTCCCCAAAAAGTTTGGGTAGGCTAGAGGTCAAACCCATAAGATCTCGTGACCAACTCATGGCTCTGGCACATGGATAGCAAGCTTCCACGCAACCCTGTCCATAGCTAGTTCTTTGGTGATACTCCAATCCTTTAGGTCTCTCTTAACGGACTCCTCCCATGTCAAATTCGGTCTACCCCGACCTCTCTTGACATTATCCGCACGCTTTAGCCGTCCGCTATGCACTGGAGCTCCTGGAGGCCTGCGCTGAATATGCCCAAACCATCTCAGACGATGTTGGAGAAGCTTCTCTTCAATTGGTGCTACCCCAACTCTTATCTTGTACTTCCTCCGTTTCTAAATATTTGTCTTTTCAGAGGTTTCAAATGGTGACTACATACGGAGCAAAATGAGTGAATCTACACTCTAAAATATGTCTATATACATCCGTATGTGGTGACCATTTGAAATCTCTAGAAAGACAAATATTTAGGAACGGAGGGAGTATATCATCATTCCAGACTCGATCCTTCCTTGTGTGGCCACACATCCATCCCAACATACGCATCTCCGCCACACCTAACTGTTGAACATGTCGCCTTTTAGTCGGCCAACACTCAGTGCCATACAACATTGCGGGTCGAACTGCCGTCCTGTAGAACTTGCCTTTCAGCTTTTGTGGCACTCTCTTGTCACAGAGAATGCCAGAAGCTTGGCGCCCTCGAATGCACGGATACTTCAGCCGACCAGCGTATCAGTATCGGATACCGTATCCGATACCGATACTCCTCCGATACGTATCCCTGGAGTATCCGAGAATAAATGATTTAAAACAATTGCAATACTCGAATGATACTTTGCCAGTACGTTTTGGATACTTTGCCAGCCCAGGTAAGAGCCCACTCAGCCCAGTTAAGAGGCAACCAGCAACCCTAGTGCCTGGATGCCCCCCATCCTTTCCCTCACAGCGTCTTTCCTCCCTCCCGTGCTCACACCAGGCGGCGGCTGTGTCGCCAGCGGCAGCTCATCCAGGTCCCAGGGCCAGCGGCGGTGGCAGCTAGCCGGTGACAAGCTGCTCCTCATCACCAACGTCCCCTCTCATGCAGCAGCCATCCTCCTCCTCACCAACGTCCCCTCTCACGCAGTCGCCATGTATGTACAATTCTCTTCATTTCTCCTGCCCAGCCAAGCTCATCTCTTCTTTCTTCTTTGATCTCTGAAGATCTCTTATTCTCATCACCCCAGATTGCTTTGAGTAGCTACAACGTATCCGTATTGGCACTTTTTTGAAATGACGAATTTACGTATCCGTATTGGCCCGATACTGATACCCGTATCCGTATCGGTGCATTCGAGTATGGCGCCACTTCATCCATCAGGCTTTGATTCGATGGTTTACATCTTTATCAATACCCCCATCCTCCTGCAGCATTGATCCCAAATATTGAAAGGTGTCCTTTTGAGGCACCACCTGCCCATCAAGGCTAACCTCCTCCTCACACCTAGTAGTACTGAAACCGCACATCATGTACTCGGTTTTAGTTCTACTAAGCCTAAACCCTTCCGATTCCAAGGTTTGTCTCCATAACTCTTAACTTCCTATTTACCCCCGTTCGACTATCGTCAACTAGCACCACATCATCCGCAAAGAGCATACACCATGGGATATCTCCTTTTATATCCCTTGTGACCTCATCCATCACCAAGGCAAAAAGCAAGGGCTCAAAGCTGACCCCTGATGCAGTCCTATCTTAATCGGGAAGTCATCAGTGTCGACATCACTTGTTCGAACACTTGTCACAACATTACCGTACATGTCCTTGATGAGGGTAATGTACTTTGCTGGGACTTTGTGTTTCTACAAGGCCCACCACATGACATTCTGCGGTATGTTATCATAGGCCTTCTCTAGGTCAATGAACACTATGCAAGTCCTTCTTTTGCTCCCTGTATCTCTCCATAAGTTGTCGTACCAAGAAAATGGCTTTCCATGGTCGACCTCCCAGGCATGAAACCAAACTGATTTTGGTCACGCTTGTCATTCTTAAGCGGAGCTCAATGACTCTCTCCCATAGCTTCATTGTATGGCTCATCAGCTTAATTCCACGGTAATTAGTGCAACTGAACGTCCCCCTTGTTCTTGAAGATTGGTACTAATATACTCCGTCTCCATTCTTCTTGTATCTTGTTTGCCCGAAAAATGAGGTTGAAAAGCTTGGTTAGCCATACTATCGCTATGTCCCCGAGGCCTTTCCACACCCCAATGGGGATACAATCAGGGCCCATCGCCTTGCCTCCTTTCATCCTTTTTAAAGCCTCCTTGACCTCAGACTCCTGGATTCACCGCACAAAACGTGTGCTGGTCTCATCAAAGGAGTCGTCCAATTCAATGGTAGAACTCTCATTCTCCCCATTGAACAATTTGTTGAAGTACTCCCACCATCTATGCTTAATCTCCTCGTCCTTCACAAGGAGTTGGTCTGCTCCGTCCTTGATGCATTTGACTTGGCCAATATCCCTCGTCTTCCTCTCTTGGATCTTGGCCATCTTATAGATGTCCCTTTCGCCTTCCTTCGTGCCTAACCGTTGGTAGAGGTCCTCATACGCCCGGCCCCTTGCTTCACTGACAGCTTGCTTTGCGGCCTTCTTCGCCATCTTATACTTTATGTTTTCTGCACTTCTATCTAGGTGTAGGCGTCTGAAACAATCTTTCTTCTCTTTAATCGCCTTCTGGACATCATCATTCCACCACTAGATATCCTTATCCTCGCTTCTCTCTCCTGTGGACACTCCAAACTCCTCCGAGGCCACCTTATGATCTTCATCCACACATTGTTTGCATCCCCTCCTTCCTCCCAAGGTCCCTCCTTAATGACCCTCCTTGAACGCTTGAGCTACCTCCCCCTTGACCTTCCACCACTTCGTTCTAGCGTCTTTGGCACGCTTATCCCGCTGGACACGAATCTGAAAGCGGAAGTCAGCAACCACCAGCTTATGCTGAGGTATTACACTCTCTCTAGGTATCACCTTACAATCTAGGCATGCATGCCTATCTTCTCTTCTCGAGAGGATGAAATCAATCTGGCTAGTGTCGTAGGCTAGAGCAAAGCTTAAGACATCTTCTCCTCCTTGATTCCTGATGCCATAGCCAAAGCCCCCATATGCATCGCTTCAAAACCTATGTTATGTACCCACGTGGCCATTGAGGTCTCCTCCTATGAAGAGCTTCTCGCCAATCGGTACACTCCTAACAATGTCTTCCAGGCCTTCCCAGAACTCCCTCTTGGTGTTCTCACTGTGGCCTACTTGCGGGGCATACGCTGATAACATTGAGAACTAAGTCCCCAAATACCAGCTTGACCAGGATAATCCGGTCCTCACGTCTCTTGACGTTTACCACTCCATACTTGAGGCTCTTGTTGATCAAGAATTCAAGATGCCTACGCCATTTCTGTTTGCAGTCATCCCCGTGTACCACAGCTTGACGCCGGTATCCTCCACCTCCTTCGCCTTCTGTCCCCTCCATTTGGTTTCTTGGACGCAAAGGATATCAACACCCCTCCTCACCACTGCATCAACTAGCTGCAGAAGCTTCCCTGTCAGAGACCCTACGTTCCAGCTACCTAAGCGAATTCTCCTAGGCTCGGCTAGCTTCCTTACCCTTCGCACTCGTCCAGTCAAATGCGAAGACCCTTGCTCATTTTCCACTACATCCGGGCGCCGATGTAGCGCGCCACTAAGGATGCGACGACCCTATCCTCGCTCACTTGCCACCGTATCCAGATCAAGATACGGCGCGCCACCAAGGGGGTGACGGCCCGGCCCTTGCCCATTTGACACCACACCCGGGTTCCGATGTGGTGCGTCGCTGAGAGGGTTACGCCCCAACGAAAATCTTTTGGGTTTCATCTCCATAAGAGTGGTTGAGTTTTTACGTTGGCTCGCCAAGCCTATCACAACTGTCCTCCTTTACCCGGGCTTGGGACCGGCTATGTTGAGACGACATAGGC
>NC_041384.1:630720620-630784681 GCF_002162155.2 Triticum dicoccoides | reverse complement strand
TATAAGAAGAAGAAGAAAGGCAAAGTTTTTTCAGTCATGGCATTCGTGTTTCTTTGTCCTGCGTAACAAATCTACTGAATGCCATTTTGAAACTTCACAAACTATGATTGACCTTTGGCCTGACGACTTCACTTTTGCATTGATATTGGCAGGCCATTGGACTGGCAGGTATGAAGAAACCATTGAGGCTTGACCTTACAGATCATAATTCAAAGATTGAAAAAGCAAAGGTTGGACCATTTGGGTCCAGGTTATTTGACTCTGCTGTATCTGTTTCATCTGGTTCAGTGTAAGTATGACCAATAACTCCCTAGGATGTCCATTTCCTGTGTGCACATGTTTTTTCACTGCTATCTGCAATTTGATAGGAGAACACCCAGGTCGTTGATTACTGCCAGGTTGTTTGGGTGCAAGCATAACAACAGTACATAATATTAGCTATTTAACCTGCCTGACCATTCCTAGTGTTCATAAGTTGTAAAGTGTGTATGGCAAACATGTTACATGTAATTCGTTAATCCAGTGAGAAGCACCACATTACTCGGGAGGTCCTATTACTAGTTTCCATGACTCAATGCATTATTTGTTAGCATCTTAAGCACTTCACTTGCATCTATCATATATGGCTTTATGGCTGCACACTTGTACTGTAGACATAGAAGCATATCGTCCGTGCTATTTGATCTTAGTCATAAAACACAGCTACAGTGATCTCATGCTAACTCATTAATTGTTTACAGGTCAAATGAGTGGACATTAGAGTTTGTTGATTTTGGTGGAGAGATGAGACGAGATGTATGGCTTGCATTCATCAATGAAATTATTTCTGTTTATAAGTTCATTCGTGAATATGGACCAAGCGATGATGATCCAACCATTCATCATGTATATGGTGCCCACAGAGGCAAGAAAAGAGCTGTTAGTAGTGCAACAAACAGTATTGCAAGGCTTCAGTCTCTGCAATTCATACGTAGATTACACGAGGACCCAGCTAAGTTAGTACAGTTCTCCTACCTATCAGGTGCACCTTTTGGTGATGTTGTTCTTCAGACCCTAGCAGTGAGGTTCTGGGGTGGGTCACTGATTACAAACTCGAAAGTGGCAAATGAAAGATCACTTCAAAGGCATAAACATTCAGAAGGCTCATCTAGTGGTCGCTCACAGGTTTTCGACATAGACGGTAGTGTGTACTTAGGCAAGTGGATGACGTCTCCAAGCTGGGCATCAAGCCATTCAGTCAGTTTTTGGAGAGGCTCTTCAGTCAAGCATGGTGTAATATTAAGTAAATCCTTAGTTGTAGCTGATAAAAATCTTGTAGAGAAGGCGATGGTTATCTGTAAAGAGAAGAGCAAAGTAGTTGACAAGACACATGCTACGATTGTTGCTGCTACGGTTGAAGGTATTCCAAGCAATATTGACCTCTTCAAGGTAAAATGGTTTCTCCAGTCAAGCTACTTACTATGATATATCTAGTAGATATGTTATATGTGATTGCCTAGTACGTAGGTCCAATTCTATGCTTATTTTCAAAATCGGATTCCTTCTTTCCTCAAATATAGTGGACAGATAGCGTGTTAATTTTCATTGAGAAAGCAAGCTCTCTGCATCCTGACCAGCAAATCCATGTCTCAGTATATGTTTATTATCATGGTAAATTATTGTAACACCTCTCTTATTTTCTGGGTCAGGAACTTGTACTTCCCTTCGCAATAATGGCTCAAAAATTCAAGAAACTTCAACGCTGGGAGAATCCCCGTTCAACCATTTGTTTTCTACTGTTAGTTTATACCGTTATTTTCAGGTAAGCCAGTTTGCTCTAATGAGTTGAATTTTGAGTTACTGAGGATTTTGTGTGTGCCTTTGGAAGAGGTCAGGAGAGGTCTGCGGTAGGAGATGATTTTCCTTAGTCAAGCAGTGATCACATTTTACATTTTGTTGTCAGAGCTGGTTTAAATTGTAGTCCTAGGAGATAGGGATGCAAAAGAATGCACACCAAAGCACTTTTATACAGTAAGGTGAATTGCAAAATATTTTACCAGTTTACCGTATTGGCATACTATAGGATGATACCGTGACAAAGTTGCATATCATCTTTGCATAATGGGTTCTACTCCCTCCGTTCCTAAATAACTACCAAAAGGTCATATATTTAGGAACAGAGGGAGTAGAAGGTAATAGATGGTCCTTTCAATATCTTTAAAGAAGAATTTTGTGCTAGTTGGCACATTGTCCTATAGACAATTTTCGAAGTACACCACTGCAGGTGGAACTAGAATTCAGGCAATTGGATATTTAGATTTATATGGTTCAAAATCTAGTCCAAAGAATTAGCATGGCATGCTCACGAGTCATGCCGTACCATTTTCTGGTTCCTTTGCCTGTTTGTTATTTATTTTCCAAACTATATGGATCGTTGACATCCAATATTATATAACTATGCACACATAGGCATTGTTGTAACATCCGAGGCTTTTATTATGATTTGTAGGAACATGCTCTTTTATATATTTCCGTTTACCTTGATGGCTATGGCCCTTTCCATGCTTGCCCTGAAAGGGCTGAGAGAACAAGGCCGGCTGGGTAGATCTTTCGGCAAAGTGACAATAAGGGATCAACCACCTTCCAACACAATCCAGAAGATCGTAGCTCTCAAAGAGGCAATGGCCTCGGTCGAAAATTCTCTGCAGCACCTCAATGTCTCTCTTCTGAAGATGCGCACAATCTTTTTAGCAGGCCAACCTGAGGTACGCTCGAATAAGTTTTATTAGTGCTCAAGTAATATTGACCAAAAGGCAAGTAAAAACCAGCTCGCAGGTATGTTAATATAAGTGTCCATGATCTGCTTGACAGGTTACAACTCAGGTTGCTCTCATTCTTCTAGCATCCTCTGCCGTTCTTCTCGTGGTTCCTTTCAGATACATTCTTGCCGTCTCTACCCTTGATCTCTTCACAAGGGAGCTAGAGTTCCGGAGAGAAATGGTGGCGGCGTTCATAAGCTTTGTGAAGGAACGGTGGGAGTCGATACACGCTGCCCCTGTGATCGTGCTGCCATACGAGGGCGACGATAACAGCAACAAGGCGCTCCCTGCAAAAGCTTCCAGGCAGACTGAATCGAAAGACGTGCAAGACCAACGGAGTGACATCTATGTGAATGGAATCCGCCCTTCATGATACCTGTAAGTGTGGGGAGTTGTGTTGTAATGTACAGTTTTTTTGTACAGTTGTAGAATGTACATAACTGTTGGGATGTCCAATTAGGTATAGCTCACACCGAATGCACGGATTTATTTTGTGCTCTTGTAATATCATCTCTTTAGTTTGGGCTTGCTAGAAGATGGTTTGGATAAGAATTTCATATTTCCTCGAGAGGCTAGGAGTTCGTACACATAGAACATGAGGAAACATAAGAGAAGGCAGTTCTGGTGAGTACCGTGTAGTTTTTTTTGCGAGGACCGTGTAGGGTTTTGTCTAAATAGTTTTTGGTTTCTATTTTGTAAAACAAAGGTGGGTCACAACAATAAAAACTAAGACTATTGTTGCATGAAATTTCAGCTAGCGGCAAGATTGCATGAAAATTTCTTCTATATACTGTTTGAAGGGGGATTAGATTATTCTTTGCACTTTACTAGGGGTTTGATGCACTGATTTGCCCCATGGTTATCTCAATGATGGGCAGGGAACAGAGTAACCGCCGTATAGAACATCGACCTGTGCTAAATCGGGATATCTATGAGAAGTGAACACAAATCGCAATACTCCACATATCAAAATGAAAGGGTTCAGCTGATGGTGAAAAAAAAGGTGCACTGTGTAGGCTGGGATAAAATGTGCACAGCCAAAAGGGAAGATGGCATGGGATTTAGAAACTATGAAGCTTTCAACCAAGCACTCCCTGCAAAGCAAGCTTGGCGTATTCTGCAGGTCCCTGATTCACTTTGTGCAAGAGTTCTACCTAAGTGCGTCCAGATTTACCTCAATAGGTAAAAGCAAGATACTTCAAAGACGGATCAATATTGAATGCCTCCTGCAAGGCAGGTGGTTCATACACATTCAGAAGCATTTTGTATGGGCGTGATTTGTTAAGGGGACCACTGGGTCAAGTTTATATGCACGGCACCACTCGGGTGTTCGACCTGCTTTCCCCAGAAGATGATGCTAGCGACATTAAACAGATCCCTGTTGGCGGTAATGGCGTTGATGACTATTTGGCTTGGAATTATACTAAGGATGGCGTGTTTACAGTCCGTTCAGCATGTCATCTCCTTATGAGCATGAAAAGGGCGAGGACCGGACGGCCGAAATCCTCGTTAAATGTTAACTCGCATAGGAGCTGGCTCGCTCTATGGGGCACTCATGTTCCCAACAAAGTTGAAGTGCATTCCTCCTAGAGAATAATACGCAACGGCCTAGCGGTGGGTGCGGAGCTGCATATATACTGTACTAGGAGAATCAAACCAGGTATTTTCCACACGGCATGGGGAAGAGAGGAAACTTTGGCCCATCGTTTCTGGACGTGCCCTCACTCCCGGCTATTCTGGTCTGAACTGTCGGAAAAGAGGGGTAGCCAGGCAGTCTATCCGCCATTGTCCGTACACTCGAACAAGGAAGTTGGCCGATGGCTACCGGAATGGCTTAGACAGTGTTGATGGCAAAAATCGTCTGCAGAGCAACACACTCAATTCCTGAAGTGATCAACAATCTAGCCGGTCTTTTCTTTTGCTGTCTTTTGCTGTATGAGGAACAGAACGGCCTTCTTGCTGATCTCAAAGAAAACTTAATTCTTCTGGACGAATCTTCAACGGATCAACGGCAAACGGAACCTAAGCGGCGTCTAGGTCCTGTTTTCCGGGTGCAGCGGCGTAGGGTTGGCTTACTGCCACGGCGATCTCTGAACTTGCAGGCAAGAACAAAGGAGTCGATGGGGAAAAACGAACGAAAAGAAAAGCTATGCGTGGAAATAAAGTAGATATGTTTTTGTCGATGTTGGGTGTCCCTCTACCGGTCTCCGACCCTACCTATATATAGGGCGATCTGGACTTTGATCCTTTGATCAATCAGGAGACCGATCTGGTTACAACTCTGTTTTATAAGATTTGGTCCTTATCTGTACATTCAAAATCTAAACAGGAACCTGGTTTCCTTGATAATAAAAATAGTATAACAAGCGACGTCCGCTCCTCTATGTGCTCCAAAATAATCAAGCATATCTCAACCGTAGCCCCGTCTTCATCTTATACCTGATGGTGGTTGTACATGAACAAAACTGGAGTCTAAATCTTCAACTTCCTGTACTCTTACATCCCCAACTCCATCAGCGTGTGTATATCTTCAGTTAAAAAACAATCTTCAGCTTAGCACATTAGCATCATAATCCATATTTTTAATCTGCCAAATTTGACTATCAACACATGCCCCCCTGTTTTTTGGTAAAGCTTGCTTACCAAAAATCATCTGTACCTTGCATCATAATCATTAATCAACATGTTAATCATTTAGCTCTGACTTTGGGCGATGACTAGCATCGGCCATTTGAATTCATTTTCCTCAGGACGATGGTAATCATGCATCGGCCATGTGTATTATATTTTCTCAGGGCGATGATAACCAAGCATCGGCCGCATAATACTATCATTTAGGCATCTTGCCAAACGCTTGGATAATACTTTTTCAAGTACTTCCCATTAAGAGCTCTGGGCAATTTTTCTCCTTGCAAACCTTGCACTAAATAGGAATTTTCAGGGACGACTTCTAAAATTTTATATGGTCCTTCCCAATTTGGTGACCACTTTCCAAATTTATTATCCTTGGACCCAACAAGCAAAATCGTTTTCCAAACCAAGTCCCCAACCTGAAACGATTTTTCTTTTACTTTCTTATTATAAGCCTTGGCTACTCTCAATTTATCCCTCTCAATTTTTCTTAAAGCTTTCATCCTCTCATCTGACACTTCATCTATTCTATCCATCATGAGGTTATGATAATCTACTGCCGACAAATCATTTTGTTTGGCCAACCTAAGTGCGTCCAGATTTACCTCAATAGGTAAAACGACCTCTTGCCCATATACTAATTCAAATGGTGTCACTTTCGTAGCACCATGTTGAGATATCCGGTGAGCCCATAATGCTTCATGCAACACCTCATGCCACTTTTTTGGATGTTCCTCTATTTTCTTTTTGATAAGCTTAATCAAAATCTTGTTACTGGACTCGGCCTGACCATTGGTCTGAGCATAATATGGTGATGAATTCAAGAGCTTGATCTTAAGTGATTCGGCAAATTCGCGAACTTGATGCGATATAAAAGATGAACCTTGATCTGTGGTTAAAGTTTGTGGTATGCCGAATCGATAAACAATATGCTCTAAAATAAATTTAATCACCTCCTTATGAGTCATATTTTTAAGAGGAACAGCCTCTGTCTACTTTGTAAAATAATCAGTAGCAACCAAAACAAAACGGTGACCTTTGGATGACTTAGGGTGTATTTGGCCGATAAAATCCAAACCCCATCCACGAAACGGCCATGGCTTAATTATAGGATGCAACATAGAAGCATGTGCTAACTGTATATCCCCAAATTTTTGGCACGAATCACATCCTTTATAGTATCTAAAACTATCTTCTAACATAGTCAACCAATAAAACCCAGCTCTTCTTAGTAACCACTTCATCTTATGAGCCGACTGATGTGTACCACAGATACCCTCATTTACTTCACCCATAGCAACTTTCGATTGGTCTGGGCCTAGGCATTTTAAAAGCAATCCCTCTGGTGTTCGACGATATAATTCACCATCTAATAATGTATACTTCAATGCTTGGCGTCGAACCTTTCTATCTACTGATTGGCTAGGATCTTCTAAATATCTAATTATGGGTCTTCTCCAATCATCAGGTTCAGCCATAGAAATTTCAGCACACTGTAACACCGGCTGTCCCAGGACATATAATTTTCCTCTACTAACTTGATAACCTGATGCTTGCTGTGCTAGATCATTAGCTTTAACATTCTCTTCTCTAGACATATGGCTAATGGCAAAATCATCCAGAGCTGCTATGATTTCCAAACACTTCTCCAAATAGTTATTTAGCGACCCATCAAAGCATTGATAATTCCCACGAATTTGCTGTACAACTAATAGTGAATCACCAAAAACTCATACACTCCTCACACCCATGGATTCTAAAATTTGCAAACCCAACAAAAGAGCTTCATACTCGGCCTGGTTATTGGTACACAAATATTCTAAGCGTACTGATGTTTCAAAAACAGCACCCCTTGGCGAGACTAAAACAATACCAACACCTTGTCCTTCTCTACAAGCCGAACCATCAAAATATAACTCCCATGGACATATCTCAATATAGCCGAGCTCTATATCATTTTCATCACTAACCCGATGATCAACAATAAAGTTAGCTACAATTTGGCCTTTCATGGATTTTAAAGATTTATAAGCCAAATCATATTCTATCAATGCACAAGCCCACTTACCGATTCTGCCACTCAAAATTCGTTTTTGTAGCATATATTTGATAACATCGGTCTAGCACGCTATTTCACAAGTACTAGATAGCAAATAGTGTCTCAATCTTGTGCAAGCATGATATAAGGATAAACATAACTTCTCAATAAACACATACCTTTGTTCTGCTTCCAATACACGTCGGCTCAAATATGTGATCACATACTCCTTTTCATCAATTTCTTGTGTTAGGACAGCACCAATAACATTATCTTCCGCAGCAACATACATCCGAAACGGTGTTCCGGCTTTAGGTGCCCTCAACACAGGAGGCGTAGACAAATATTTTTTTGATCTCATCAAATGCATGTTGTTGCTCTGCCCCCCAAGTAAATTCATTTTCCTTCTTCAACCGAAGTATCGGTGTAAATGCACTAACCTTCCCAGACAAGTTAGATATGAACCTTCTCAAATAATTAACTTTGCCAAAAAAAATTTGCATGTCCCTTTTACATTGCGGCGCCTCTATTTTCTTAATAGCTTCTATTTTACTAGGATCTATCTCAATGCCTCTCTCATGTACTATAAATCCTAGAAACTTACCAGCCGACACACCAAAAGCACATTTGAGTGGGTTCATCTTTAAACCGTATCGACGCATTCTTTCAAAGGCTAAGCGTAAATCGGCTAAATGATGATCCACACCATCCGATTTGACAACTATATCATCAATATATATTTCTACTACTACACCAAGTAAATCATGAAAGATTAGATTCATAGCTCTTTGATAAGTCGCGTCGGCATTCTTCAAACCAAACGTCATAACAACCTATTCGAATAAACAACAAAACCGGGACACCTAAAGGCCGTTTTAGAAGTATCCTCTTCGGCCATAAAAATTTAATTGTAACCAGCATTACCATCTAAGAAACTAATAACTCTATGTCCTCAAGCATCATTAATTAACATGTCGGCTATAGGCATATGATATTCATTTTTAGGTGTAGCCCTATTTAAATCTCTGAAGTCAATACATATTCTCAACTTACGAGTATTTTTCTTCTCAACCGGGACAATGTTAGAAATCCATTCAGCATACCTATATGGCCTTATGAAACCAGCTTTCAATAATCTTCCTATTTCTTCTTTAATCCCATCATACATACTAGGATTAAACTTTCTAGGTGGCTGTTTGTGAGGCCTAAATCCATATTTAATAGGCAACCGATGCTCTACTAGCTCTCGGCTAAGACCCGGCATTTCATGATACTCCCAAGCGAAGCAATCAACATATTGTTTAAGTAACTCGATCACTTTTACCTTGTAATCGGCTGTCATATTCCCATTAATAAAAGTCGGCCTAGGAATAGTACCATCACCTATATCAATTGAAGGAAATATGCCCTAGAGGCAATAATAAAGTTATTATTTATTTCCTTATATAATGATAAATGTTTATTATTCATGCTAGAATTGTATTAACCGGAAACATAATACATGTGTGAATACATAGACAAACTTAGTGTCACTAGTATGCCTCTACTTGACTAGCTCGTTAATCAAAGATGGTTATGTTTCTTGACCATGAACAAAGTGTTGTTATTTGATTAACGAGGTCACATCATTAGTTGAATGATCTGATTGACATGACCCATTCCATTAGCTTAGCACCCGATCGTTTAGTATGTTGCTATTGCTTTCTTCATGACTTATACATGTTCCTATAACTATGAGATTATGCAACTCCCGTTTACCGGAGGAACACTTTGGGTACTACCAAACGTCACAACGTAACTGGGTGATTATAAAGGAGTACTACAGGTGTCTCCAAAGGTACATGTTGGGTTGGCGTATTTCGAGATTAGGATTTGTCACTCCGATTGTCGGAGAGGTATCTCTGGGCCCTCTCAGTAATGCACATCACATAAGCCTTGCAAGCATTACAACTAATATGTTAGTTGTGAGATGATGTATTACGTAACGAGTAAAGAGACTTGCCGGTAACGAGATTGAACTAGGTATTGGATACCAACGATCGAATCTCGGGCAAGTAACATACCGATGACAAAGGGAACACCGTATGTTGTTATGCGGTCTGACCGATAAAGATCTTCGTAGAATATGTAGGAGCCAATATGGGCATCCAGGTCCCGCTATTGGTTATTGACCGAAGACGTGTCTCGGTCATGTCTACATTGTTCTCGAACCCATAGGGTCCGCATGCTTAAGGTTACGATGACAGTTATATTATGAGTTTATGCATTTTGATGTACTGAAGGTTGTTCGGAGTCCCGGATGTGATCACGGACATGACGAGGAGTCTCGAAATGGTCGAGATGTAAAGATTGATATACTGGAAGCCTATGTTTGGATATCGGAAGTGTTCCAGGTGAAATCAGGATTTTACCGGAGTACCGGGAGGTTACCGGAACCCCCCGGGAGCTATATGGGCCTTAGTGGGCTTTAGTGGAAAGGAGAAAGGGGCAGCCCAAGGTGGCTGTGCGCCTCCCCCCTTCCCCTAGTCCTATTTGGACTAGGAGAGGTGGCCGCCCCCCTCTCTCTCTTTCCCCCCTCAAGGAATCCTATTCCAACTAGGATTGGGGGGGGGATCCTACTCCCAGAGGGAGTAGGACTCTCCTGGCGCGCCTCCTGTGGCCGGCCAGCCTCCCCCCTCTAATCCTTTATATACTGAGGCAGAGGCACCCCAGAAACACACAAGTTGATCCACGTGATCTATTCCTTAGCCGTGTGCGGCGCCCCCAGCCACCATAGTCCTCGATAATACTGTAGCGGAGTTTAGGCGAAGCCCTGCTGTTGTAGTACATCAAGATCGTCACCACGCCGCCGTGCTGACGGAACTCTTCCCCGACACTTTGCTGGATCAGAGTCCGGGGATCGTCATCGAGCTGAACGTGTGCTCGAACTCGGAGGTGCCGTAGTTTCGATGCTTGATCGGTTGGATCGTGAAGACGTACGACTACTTCCTCTACGTTGTGTCAATGCTTCCGCAGTCGGTCTGCGTGGGTACATAGACAACACTCTCCCCTCTCGTTGCTATGCATCACCATGATCTTGCGTGTGCGTAGGAATTTTTTTGAAATTACTACGAAACCCAACAGTGGCATCTGAGCCTAGGTTATTTATGTTGATGTTATATGCACGAGTAGAACACAAGTGAGTTGTGGGCGATATAAGTCATACTGCCTACCAGCATGTCATACTTTGGTTCAGCGGCATTGTTGGACGAGATGACCCGGACCAACATTACGCGTACGCTTACACGAGACCGGTTCCCCCGACGTGCTTTGCACATAGGTGGCTTGCGGGCGACTGTCTCTCCAACTTTAGTTGAACCAAGTGTGGCTACGCCCGGTCCTTGCGAAGGTTAAAATGGAGTCTATTTGACAAACTATCGTTGTGATTTTGATGCGTAGGTGAGATTGGTTCTTGCTTAAGCCCGTAGCAGCCACGTAAAACTTGCAACAACAAAGTAGAGGACGTCTAACTTGTTTTTGCAGGGCATGTTGTGATGTGATATGGTCAAGGCATGATGCTGAATTTTATTGTATGAGATGATCATGTTTTGTAACCGAGTTATCGGCAACTGGCAGGAGCCATATGTTTGTCGCTTTATTGTATGCAATGCAATCGCGATGTAATGCTTTACTTTATTACTAAACGGTAGTGATAGTCGTGGAAGCATAAGATTGGCGAGACGACAACGATGCTACGATGGAGATCAAGGTGTCGCGCCGGTGACGATGGTGATCATGACGGTGCTTCGGAGATGGAGATCACAAGCACAAGATGATGATGGCCATATCATATCACTTATATTGATTGCATGTGATGTTTATCTTTTTATGCATCTTATCTTGCTTTGATTGACGGTAGCATTATAAGATGATCTCTCACTAAATTATCAAGAAGTGTTCTCCCTGAGTATGCACCATTGCCAAAGTTCGTCGTGCCCAGACACCACGTGATGATCGGGTGTGATAAGCTCTACGTCTATCTACAACGGGTGCAAGCCAGTTTTGCACACGTAGAATACTCAGGTTAAACTTGACGAGCCTAGCATATGCAGATATGGCCTCGGAACACGGAGACCGAAAGGTCGAGCGTGAATCATATAGTAGATATGATCAACATAACGATGTTCACCATTGAAAACTACTCCATCTCACGTGATGATCGGTTATGGTTTAGTTGATTTGGATCACGTGATCACTTAGAGGATTAGAGGGATGTCTATCTAAGTGGGAGTTCTTAAGTAATTTGATTAATTGAACTTAAACTTATCATGAACTTAGTACCTGATAGTATCTTGCTTGTTTATGTTGATTGTAGATAGATGGCTCGTGCTGTTGTTCCGTTGAATTTTAGTGCGTTCCTTGAGAAAGCAAAGTTGAAAGATGATGGTAGCAATTATACGGACTGGGTCCGTAACTTGAGGATTATCCTCATTGCTGCACAAAAGAATTACGTCCTGGAAGCACCGCTGGGTGCCAGGCCTGCTGCAGGAGCAACGCCGGATGTTATGAACGTCTGGCAGAGCAAAGCTGATGACTACTCGATAGTTCAGTGAACCATGCTTTACGGCTTAGAATCGGGACTTCAACGACGTTTTGAACGTCATGGAGCATATGAGATGTTCCAGGAGTTGAAGTTAATATTTCAAGCAAATGCCCGGATTGAGAGATATGAAGTCTCTAATAAGTTCTATAGCTGCAAGATGGAGGAGAACAGTTCTGTCAGTGAGCATATACTCAGAATGTCTGGGTATAATAATCACTTGATTCAATTGGGAGTTAATCTTCCGGATGATTGGATCATTGACAGAATTCTCCAATCACTGCCACCAAGCTACAAGAGCTTCGTGATGAACTATAATATGCAAGGGGTGAACAAGACTATTCCCGAGCTCTTCGCGATGCTGAAAGCTGCGGAGGTAGAAATCAAGAAGGAGCATCAAGTGTTGATGGTCAACAAGACCACTAGTTTCAAGAAAAAGGGCAAAGGGAAGAAGAAGGGGAACTTCAAAAAGAACGGCAAGCAAGTTGCTACTCAAGAGAAGAAACCCAAGTCTGGACCTAAGCCTGAAACTGAGTGCTTCTACTGCAAGCAGACTGGTCACTGGAAGCGAAACTGCCCCAAGTATTTGGCGGATAAGAAGGATGGCAAGGTGAACAAAGGTATATGTGATATACATGTTATTGATGTGTACCTTACTAGAGCTCGCAATAGCACCTGGGTATTTGATATTGGTTCTGTTGCTAATATTTGCAACTCGAAACAGGGACTACAGAATAAGCGGGCACTGGCAAAGGACGAGGTGACGATGCGCGTGGGAAACGGTTCCAAAGTCGATGTGATCGCGGTCGGCACGCTACCTCTACATCTACCTTCGGGATTAGTATTAGACCTAAATAATTGTTATTTGGTGCCAGCGTTGAACATGAACATTATATCTGGATCTTGTTTAATGTGAGACGGTTATTCATTTAAATCAGAGAATAATGGTTGTTCTATTTATATGAGTAATATCTTTTATGGTCATGCACCCTTGAAGAGTGGTCTATTCTTATTGAATCTCGATAGTAGTAACACACATATTCATAATGTTGAAGCCAAAAGATGCAGAGTTGATAATGAAAGTGCAACTTATTTGTGGCACTGTCGTTTAGGTCATATCGGTGTAAAGCGCATGAAGAAACTCCATGCTGATGGACTTTTGGAACCACTTGATTATGAATCACTTGGTACTTGCGAACCGTGCCTCATGGGCAAGATGACTAAAACACCGTTCTCCAGTACTATGGAGAGAGCAACATATTTGTTGGAAATCATACATACCGATGTATGTGGTCCGATGAATATTGAGGCTCGTGGCGGATATCGTTATTTTCTCACCTTCACAGATGATTTAAGCAGATATGGGTATATCTACTTAATGAAACATAAGTCTGAAACATTTGAAAAGTTCAAAGAATTTCAGAGTGAAGTTGAAAATCATCGTAACAAGAACATAAAGTTTCTACGATCTGATCGTGGAGGAGAATATTTGAGTTACGAGTTTGGTGTACATTTAAAAAACTGTGGAATAGTTTCGCAACTCACGCCACCCGGAACACCACAGCGCAATGGTGTGTCCGAACGTCGTAATCGTACTTTACTAGATATGGTGCGATCTATGATGTCTCTTACAGATTTACCACTATTGTTTTGGGGTTATGCTTTAGAGACGGACGCATTCACGTTAAATAGGGCACCATCAAAATCCATTGAGACGACACCTTATGAACTATGGTTTGGCAAGAAACCAAAGTTGTCGTTTCTTAAAGTTTGGGGCTGCGATGCTTATGTGAAAAAGCTTCAACCTGATAAGCTTGAACCCAAATCGGAGAAATGTGTCTTCATAGGATACCCAAAGGAGACTGTTGGGTACACCTTCTATCACAGATCCGAAGGCAAGACATTCGTTGCTAAGAATGGATCCTTTCTAGAGAAGGAGTTTCTCTCGAAAGAAGTGAGTGGGAGGAAAGTAGAACTTGACGAGGTAACTGTACCTGCTCCCTTACTGGAAAGTAGTACATCACAGAAAACTGTTTCAGTGACACCTACACCAGTTAGTGAGGAAGCTAATGATAATGATCATGAAACTTCAGATCAAGATACTACTGAACCTCGTAGATCAACCAGAGTAAGATCCGCACCAGAGTGGTACGGTAATCCTGTTCTGGAAGTCATGCTACTAGATCATGATGAACCTACGAACTATGAAGAAGTGATGGTGAGCCCAGATTCCGCAAAGTGGCTTGAAGCCATGAAATCTGAGATGGGATCCATGTATGAGAACAAAGTATGGACTTTGGTTGACTTGCCCGATGATCAGAAAGCAATTGAGAATAAATGGATCTTCAAGAAGAAGACTGACGCTGATGGTAATGTTACTGTCTACAAAGCTCGACTTGTTACGAAAGGTTTTCGACAAGTTCAAGGGGTTGACTACGATGAGACTTTCTCACCTGTAGCGATGCTTAAGTCTGTCCGAATCATGTTAGCGATTGCCGCATTTTATGATTATGAAATTTGGCAGATGGATGTCAAAACTGCATTCCTGAATGGATTTCTGGAAGAAGAGTTGTATATGATGCAACCGGAAGGTTTTGTTGATCCAAAGGGAGCTAACAAAGTGTGCAAGCTCCAGCGATCCATTTATGGACTGGTGCAAGCCTCTCGGAGTTGGAATAAACGCTTTGATAGTGTGATCAAAGCATTTGGTTTTATACAGACTTTCGGAGAAGCCTGTATTTACAAGAAAGTGAGTGGGAGCTCTGTAGCATTTCTGATATTATATGTGGATGACATATTACTAATTGGAAATGATATAGAATTTCTGGATAGCATAAAGGGATACTTGAATAAGAGTTTTTCAATGAAATACCTCGGTGAAGCTGCTTACATATTAGGCATTAAGATCTATAGAGATAGATCAAGACGCTTAATTGGACTTTCACAAAGCACATACCTTGACAAAGTTTTGAAGAAGTTCAAAATGGATCAAGCAAAGAAAGGGTTCTTGCCTGTATTACAAGGTGTGAAGTTGAGTAAGACTCAATGCCCGACCACTGCAGAAGATAGAGAGAAAATGAAAGATGTTCCCTATGCTTCAGCTATAGGCTCTATCATGTATGCAATGCTGTGTACCAGACCTGATGTGTGCCTTGCTATAAGTTTAGCAGGGAGGTACCAAAGTAATCCAGGAGTGGATCACTGGACAGCGGTCAAGAACATCCTGAAATACCTGAAAAGGACTACGGATATGTTTCTCGTATATGGAGGTGACAAAGAGCTCACCGTAAAAGGTTACATTGATACAAGCTTTGACACTGATCCGGACGATTCTAAATCGCAAACCGGATACGTGTTTACATTAAACGGTGGAGCTGTCAGTTGGTGCAGTTCTAAACAAAGCGTCGTAGCGGGATCTACATGTGAAGCGGAGTACATAGCTGCTTCGGAAGCAGCGAACGAAGGAGTCTGGATGAAGGAGTTCATATCCGATCTAGGTGTCATACCTAGTGCATCGGGTCCAATGAAAATCTTTTGTGACAATACTGGTGCAATTGCCTTGGCAAAGGAATCCAGATTTCACAAAAGGACCAAGCACATCAAGAGAAGCTTCAACTCCATCCGGGATCTAGTCCAGGTGGGAGACATAGAGATTTGCAAGATACATACGGATCTGAATGTTGCAGACCCGTTGACTAAGCCTCTTCCACGAGCAAAACATGATCAGCACTAAGGCTCCATGGGTGTTAGAATCATTACAGTGTAATCTAGATTATTGACTCTAGTGCAAGTGGGAGACTGAAGGAAATATGCCCTAGAGGCAATAATAAAGTTATTATTTATTTCCTTATATCATGATAAATGTTTATTATTCATGCTAGAATTGTATTAACCGGAAACATAATACATGTGTGAATACATAGACAAACTTAGTGTCACTAGTATGCCTCTACTTGACTAGCTCGTTAGTCAAAGATGGTTATGTTTCCTGACCATGAACAAAGTGTTGTTATTTGATTAACGAGGTCACATCATTAGTTGAATGATCTGATTGACATGACCCATTCCATTAGCTTAGCACCCGATCGTTTAGTATGTTGCTATTGCTTTCTTCATGACTTATACATGTTCCTATAACTATGAGATTATGCAACTCCCGTTTACCGGAGGAACACTTTGGGTACTACCAAACGTCACAACGTAACTGGGTGATTATAAAGGAGTACTACAGGTGTCTCCAAAGGTACATGTTGGGTTGGCGTATTTCGAGATTAGGATTTGTCACTCCGATTGTCGGAGAGGTATCTCTGGGCCCTCTCAGTAATGCACATCACATAAGCCTTGCAAGCATTACAACTAATATGTTAGTTGTGAGATGATGTATTACGTAACGAGTAAAGAGACTTGCCGGTAACGAGATTGAACTAGGTATTGGATACCAACGATCGAATCTCGGGCAAGTAACATACCGATGACAAAGGGAACACCGTATGTTGTTATGCGGTCTGACCGATAAAGATCTTCGTAGAATATGTAGGAGCCAATATGGGCATCCAGGTCCCGCTATTGGTTATTGACCGGAGACGTGTCTCGGTCATGTCTACATTGTTCTCGAACCCGTAGGGTCCGCACGCTTAAGGTTACGATGACAGTTATATTATGAGTTTATGCATTTTGATGTACCGAAGGTTGTTCGGAGTCCCGGATGTGATCACGGACACGACGAGGAGTCTCAAAATGGTCGAGACGTAAAGATTGATATATTGGAAGCCTATGTTTGGATATCGGAAGTGTTCCGGGTGAAATCGGGATTTTCCCCGAGTACCGGGAGGTTACCGGAACCCCCCGGGAGCTATATGGGCCTTAGTGGGCTTTAGTGGAAAGGAGAAAGGGGCAGCCCAAGGTGGTTGTGCGCCTCCCCCCTTCCCCTAGTCCTATTTGGACTAGGAGAGGTGGCCGGCCCCCTCTCTCTCTCTTTCCCCCCTCAAGGAATCCTATTCCAACTAGGATTGGGGGGGGGGGGAATCCTACTCCCAGAGGGAGTAGGACTCTCCTGGCGCGCCTCCTGTGGCCGGCCAGCCTCCCCCCTCTAATCCTTTATATACTGAGGTAGAGGCACCCCAGAAACACACAAGTTGATCCACGTGATCTATTCCTTAGCCATGTGCGGCGCCCCCAGCCACCATAGTCCTTGATAATACTGGGAGTTTAGGCGAAGCCCTACTGCTGTAGTACATCAAGATCGTCACCACGCCGTCGTGCTGACGGAACTCTTCCCCGACACTTTGCTGGATCGGAGTCCGGGGATCGTCATCGAGCTGAACGTGTGCTCGAACTCGGAGGTGCCGTAGTTTCGGTGCTTGATCGGTTGGATCGTGAAGACGTACGACTACTTCCTCTACGTTGTATCAACGCTTCCGCAGTCGGTCTGCATGGGTACGTAGACAACACTCTCCCCTCTCGTTGCTATGCATCACCATGATCTTGCGTGTGCGTAGGAAATTTTTTGAAATTACTACGAAACCCAACATCAATCTCTTCTAATGGATCAGCCGACGAAAAACCTTGTCCTAACTTTTGCACTTCATCAAAATCATCAATAGCCTCACAAATATCGTTCTTATCAGACCGATATTGTTCCACACGTTTTTTAACCAATCTTCTTTACCCATCTATAACATCATATTCTCGAGCCGAGCTGCAACAACCGGCTTTACAACTACGGGTACAAACCCATCTTTGGTTACACTAAGAAAATCAAAATCTGAAAGATCTAGCCCTGACAAACATTGGGCATCATCATGTTGCCAATTAGCTGAAGCATCAGCCATAGCAATATAGGTCGATGTATCCGCATGAACAATTTCCACATCATCATCGACCCACTGTATCAAAAACTGGTGCAAAGTAGAAGGAACACACTGGTTTGCGTGTATCCAATCACGACCCAATAAGACACTATAATTACCTTGCTTATCAGCGACGAAGAAAGCCGTAGGTATGGTCTTGCTACCAATAATAAGTTCCATAGTGATAACACCTTTTGCTTCTGTAGGCTCTCCCCCAAATCCATTAAGTGTCAAATTGGTCTTCATAAGCTCGCTGTCTTCTCGCCCCAATTTCTTAAGCAGTGAGTATGACATAAAGTTTACAGCAGCTCCGCCATCAACTAACATTCGAGATATTGGTTTCCCATTAATATGCCCCTTAACATACAACGGCCTCAAATGATGGCTTGATTCATCTGGCTTTTCAAAAATAGCTTCCTTGGGACCAAGACACAATTGTGCCGTTTCACTTTCTTCCACAGCCCGGAATTCTGAAGGCAATACAAATACCATATTAATATACATACCATCGCAAGTTGGAGAGCCATTTTTAATCATCGGAGACCCTTCATCATCCAGCAGATCATCTTCATCATCACTAGGCGTTGGATCGGGTACATTCACTTGTTTTAGTCTCCACTCCTTCCGGACGGGAACCATAGGCTTCCACTCATTGAACAACTTGTCCCTCAATTTTTTGGCTTTCTCCTCCCTCAATTTCTCCATGTGTAGCCTCTGTAATCGTCGTTTTTCTGAATTGGAAAGACCCTTTGGGCACCAACGTGGTTGCGGCGTCGTCCCAGGCGGCAGAGGCACATTCCTATCAACTTTCTGTATTTCTGAATTGTTCAAGTTGGCACAATTTGATATTTTTGGTGCTCCAGAATCAGCACAGGCGGTAATCAAACCAGTTTTTACTGTAGCAGAATCACTATTCATGGATGGTATTGTGGCTTCCTTATTGTTTGTTGTTCCTGTAGCCTCATCCTTCTCATGTGTTGTCGTTGTACCCTGTACTCCATCGTTGGCACCTGCAAATTTGCAACCTGGTTGTCTCTCACCTGTAATTGAGCCTGGTTCCTCATTCACATGCTTAGTCTCCTTCACACGGTATACTTTTCGATTAAGCTCACCTCTACCATAAGACCAATCCCTATGACCATAAGGGTTATGATTTGGATGTGACAATCTATCAAATACCGGCCTTCTGTGAGGAGCCCAACCTGGATGAAACTATCCAAAAGGCATTACCGAAGGAGGCGGCATCCATGGTCCGCACCAACCCCATGGCGGACAAGGAGAAAAATCGAATCCCCATGGCATAGGCATTGGCGGCCCGTTAAATGGATATGGGGCTGCTGCATGAAAATCTCCACGTCGATATTCTGGCCCAGTAAATCTCTGTTCTGGTGATCTCGGCCGCTTAAAGTTTCTCAGCCGATCAAAATATTTTTGACCAGCCTTGTCATGTTCATACTTAGCCAGAAGCTTATCAAAAGTGACCTTCGGCTTCTCTTTCTTTTTTATTGCCTTACTCTTTCCCTCATTAATCTTCCAATGGTCAATTTCGGGGCTCTTTGGTTTGGTCATTCTTGGCCTGGCACTTTGCATAGCATCAGAGCCTAATGCTGGCACTGTAATTTTAATCGATTCACCACCCCTAGAATTTTTCTCAATTTGCACTTTTCTGGCCACTTCCCTGGTCTCTTCCAGAGACTTTGAGCTACTCTCAGCCACCACCATATTTTTTCCTCTTGCTGATTCGGTCTAAGATGGCCGAATAAGAACTTTCTTGTTCTCAAAATCAATCGTGCTGATAGGGAAAGGATTAGCATCTAATTGCATCCGCTCATCAAACTTCAAACGTCCTTCATTAATGGCCGATTGAACCTGTCGACGGAAAACATTACAGTCATTAGTAGCATGAGAATAAGAATTATGTCATTTGCAATAAGCACGCCTTTTTAGTTCTTCCGGTGACGGTATAACATGGCCATTATTCAGTTTAATTTGCTTCCATTGTAACAAATAATCAAAGATCTTATCACACTTGGAAACATCAAATGTATATTTTATTTCTTCCCTCTTATGTGAAATCGGCTTTAGTGCAGAGCAAACAAATGGTTTAGACTTAGAAGCCCAATCCCATTCAGCCACACACATATCTGTACCCTCATCATCTGATGACTGAGAATCATACTCAACCATGTTCATACTAGGCCGATCATTTTTACTTGTTTTATCACTAGACCTATGAAAAATTCTAGATTCTTTTGCCTGGCTTTCTTGAGCCAGAGCCTTTTGCAAAACTTGGCTAACATCCACAAAATCATGTCCTTCTAGCTTTTCTTTAAGATGTACAAGCAAACCTGAATAAGCTAGATCAGCAAGATCCCTATCTGAAATTACCAAATTAAAACATCGGTTTCGTGTATCTCTAAACCTTCTAATATATTCAGCAACAGATTCCGCATGCTTCTGTTTAACCGATGTTAAATGTGACAATCTGAGTTCATTATCTCCAGTTAATATTCATGAAACTTCTGTTCCAACTGAAACCATGTATGAATAGAATTGGGTGCAAGCGAAGAAAACCAAGAAAAAGTTGTGCCAGATAAGGACAACGGAAATAATCTCAGCTTTAGCACTTCACTAGCACTAGCCTCGCCGCACTGTACAATAAATTGAGCAATATGCTCCAGTGTTGTTCTACCATCTTCTCCCGTAAATTTAACAAACTCCGGTAATCTGAACCCCCTAGGATACTGAAAAGTATCATAATAATCAGGATACAGCTTTCTATAAGCTCGTGCATTCCCCTTTGGTTCCAGCCCAAATGAATCCTTCAAGACAGTAGCCAACTGTTCCTTAAGATTATCAGCCCCTGTGTGAGGCTCGGCCATAGGTCGATCTCGTGCCATCTGCTGTTGTTGCCCTACAGTACTAGGTTGTGGAATATTATGGTCATGCTGCAGTGCTTGGTTCGACTGTGCGGGTGGCAAATTTCTGAAAGAATTATTAAAATTACTAGATGGTAATTGACCATGTGTACTGGTTAAATTCGGAGGTGGCATTGTGGGCATATAATGTATCATAGGCTGGTATGAAGACACAGGAATGCTTGCTGGAATAACATCTACTCGGTTTTGATTATTGATCATAGATGGAACCGAGTCGTAAGGGCTAGTTGTAGGACCTGACGAAGAAAATACAGGAGGTGCATATGCATGCCCTGATCTAGCAACACTTGGTGAAACACTAACAGCCGGACCACTACTATTGTGGCTAGCATACAAATTCATCGGCAAACCGTATTGTGGTACTCCAGCGGGTGTGAAGAGCGCCGATGAATCAAAAGGTATAGCCCTGCGCTGCATATTAACAGCATTATTATTTTAAGTTGAAGCATCGGTTGCTAAGGGCTGCCTATCTCTTTCTCTGTCAGAATACGACACTGATGACAGCGCCGAGTTACTAACTTGCATCTTTTCAAACAGATTTTTAACATGACCAACGATCATGCTGTCTAGATTTCTAACATAATTTTCATGCGTGTTATGAACAGATGCACCTACTGATTGGTCAATCATAATAGCCATCTCTTCCTTGAGACCATGTGTAATTTCACTTACCAGTCCTACGTTCGATGCTTCGGTGACGGATGGCAGATCAGGTCCCTTCATGATGACACCTTGGCGAGTCTTTTGGAAGCAGGAAAGCACTGTATCTTCAAACTCTTGCTTGCGCCGGCACTGAGCATCTTCAAATTCTTGCAAACGTTGCTCATACTTCTGACGATATTCTTCTGACAACTCATCTAATGTGGGTTTGATGATGTTGCCGGAGTTGAGTTCAGCCTTGTCGTCAGACATGATAGCCGATTGACTTGATTCCCCAGCGGAGTCGCCAAATTGCGTTGATGGCAAAAATCGTCTGCAGAGCAACACACTCAATTCCTGAAGTGATCAACAATCTAGCCGGTCTTTTCTTCTGCCGTCTTTTGCTGTATGAGGAACAAAACGTCCTTCTTCTTGCTGATCTCAAAGAAAACTTGATTCTTCTGGACGAATCTTCAACGGATCAACGGCAAACGGAACCTAAGCGGCGTCTAGGTCCTGTTTTCCGGGTTCAGCGGCGTAGGGTTGGCCTACTGCCACGGCGATCTCTGAACTTGCAGACAAGAACAGAGGAGTCGATGGGGAAAAACGAACGAAAAGAAAAGCTATGCGTGGAAATAAAGTAGATATGTTTTTGTCAATGTTGGGTGTCCCTCTACCGGCCTCCGACCCTACGTATATATAGGGCGATCTGGACTTTGATCCTTTGATCTATCAGGAGACCGATCTGGTTACAACTCTGTTTTATAAGATTTGGTCCTTATCTGTACATTCAAAATCTAAACAGGAACCTGGTTTCCTTGATAATAAAAATAGTATAACCAGCGACGTCCGCTCCTCTCCGTGCTCCAAAATAATCAAGCATATCTCAACCGTAGCCCCGTCTTCATCTTATACCTGATGGTGGTTGTACGTGAACAAAACTGGAGTCTAAATCTTCAACTTCCTGTACTCTTACCTCCCCAACTCCATCAAGCGTGTGTATATCTTCAGTTAAAAAACAATCTTCAGCTTAGCACATTAGCATCATAATCCATATTTTTAATCTGCCAAATTTGACTATCAACAACATAGGTTTGAGACAAAGGGAGGAGGCGGGGTGGTCTTTCGCGACCATACTGGTGCCTTTCGGGGTGCTGCAGCTCTTTTCTTCCCCGGTGTTGACAACCCGGATATAACAGAGTTAAAGGCATGTCAAAAAGCTCTCCAATTTGGGCGCGAGCTGGGAGTCCAGAAGATCCACGTCGAGACTGATTGCAGGGAAGCGGTAAGCATGATTGATAGCAGCGAGAAGAATCTATCTGCGGCTGGACCGATCGTGGAGGATATCAAGAGTCTAATGCAAGGTTGGAAAGGATGTAAAGTGACCTGGAAGAGGCGCTCAGCTAATAGAGCTGCCCACATTCTAGCTAAGCGTGCTGTAGTTTCTGAAGCTTCTGAGGAGTGGCAGACTATGCCACCTGATTGTATTCTTCAAGTAATAGCGGGTGAGATCCCGACCTTTATTTATTTAAGTAATGTATAACTGTTTCACCCCTCAAAAGAAAATGAAACATTATTCCGACAAGGATTTGAGAGAGGCAACGCGAGCATCAATCAAAGGATAACGTAGGGTGTCCTCACGCGGTACTTGCCGCTGGTGTCGGTCCACACCACGGCCCCGTAGGCGGCCTTGCCTCCGGGAGTAGGCGCGGTGAGCTTGATGTCTACCTCGAACGAAACCTTCTGCCCCGCGCCGCTGAACTCCAGCGTCGCCGGCGTCACGGCCACGGCCACGTTGCTCGGCGAAACCCATGAGGCGTGGTACGTCGCCGGACCCGCTCCGACGCTGGTCACCGTCCTGCTGAACCGCATCTCCCCTCTGGTGGCGTAGAAGCCGAAGCTCGCCAGGAACGACGGGTAGTTCACGTCGTTGGACGAGAAGGAGCAGTTGTACCTGGACCTCGTGATCGCCGCGATCTGGGCGGTGGTATAGTTCGCGGAGCAGAGCAGCTCGACGAAGTCCTTGGGCCCGGCGTCGTACACCAGCCCCGGGTCCATGGCCGAGTTGGGGCTGACTTGGCCGGAACCCATGACCAGCGGGCTCGCCGTGGTGCCGTTGTCGTTGCCGTCGAAGCCGGCGCCGGCGTCCGTGATCGGGTGGAACGTGTTGTCGTTCGTGGTCGCGGTGGTCATCATCGCCGACTTGATCATGGCGGGGCTCCAGTCCGGGTGCGCCGCCCGCAATAATGCGGCCACGCCGCTGGCGTGCGGGCACGCCATGGACGTCCCGGACGCGACGAGGAAGTCGCTGCCCAGCGAGGTCTGGCCGATCAGCCCCAGTGGAGATACGGGCGCCCACGACGCGAGTATTCTGTCCCCCGGCGCTAGTAAGTCCGGCTTGAGCACGCCGGGGTAACTCTTGGACGGGCCTCGAGAAGAGTACACGGCGACCACCGGCGCCGGCCGCGTGCCGAGGATCGTCTGTTGGAACTTCATTGTCGCCGTTGGGGTCATGGTCGAGTTGATGTAGCTCAGCAGCGCCGGTGCGTCTTTCGAGCTGATGAAAATGGCTGGGAGCGGCATGGTGTCATCAAAAGTCTTGACGTCCGTGATGAAGATGGCACCGGCGACGCCGGCCTCGTTCGTGGTGTTCAGCTGCTCAGTGACATACCCGGTGTCACGACACACGACTATGCTCGTCGTTATGTTTGCCATCGACGCCGACGAGTTGCACGCCGAGATGGTGTCGTCGTACACCAGCTTCGTGCCCACCACCCAAGCGTTCGCCGGATAGTTCGTCAAGCCTGTTATGGTGGTTAGCGTCGTGTTGCCATAGGACACGGTGCCAGAGAACATTGTCCGGTCCACCGTGCCAGCTGCGACTGTGAGCAGCCATGGGATGCCGTTGTGCAAACTGCCGGGGCGTGGGCCGTCGTTACCCGCCGAAGCCGACACGAGGATACCATGCTCCATGGCGGCGAAAGCAGCTATGGCCACCGGGTCCTCGTACAGCGGCACGCCGTCGAAGCCCATTGAGATGGAGATGACATCAACGCCGTCCGCGATGGCCGCGTCCATGCCGGCTAGCACGTCAGACGCATACCGGCCCTCATGCCAGATGACCTTGTACATGGCAACATGAGCACGCGGGGCAACTCCACGGGCCGTGCCGAGCCCGTACCCGAAGAAGGACGCGCCCGGCACGGGGCTGCCCCCGGCTGTCGACGATGTGTGCGTGCCGTGGCCTATGCTGTCGCGCGTGGAGTTCATGCTGATCTTGACGCCGGGGTTCGCGGCGACCAAACCCCTGTTGAAGTAGCGCGCTCCGATGAGCTTCCGGTTGCACAGGGAGGCGGGGAACGCCACACCCGGCTCGCACGTGCCGCGCCACCGGGACGGCACGGGAGACATGCCGGCGTCATCGAAGCTCGCGCTCTCTGGCCACACTCCGGTGTCGATCATGCCGATAATGACGTCCTCGCCGAGCTTGGCTGCCGGCCACAGCCCACCGAACGGGCTGAGGTGGAGGAACTCCGTGGAGTGGGTGGTGTCGTGAGTGATGTCAGAGCGGCGGGAATGCAGATTTTGTGAGCTTATGCACCCGGGCCTCACTATCCTAACACTCCAATGTTGCTTTGAGATCTGTGCTACACAACTACCTTATTACATGGAATTTTCTCTTTTTTGTTCCTCTCATATAAAACATGTCTTGAACTTCAAACTTTGCAGTACAACATAACTTTGTAACTAGAATGTGAGATAAAACTTTCAGATTTTTTTGTCCGACATAAATATGAAAAATAAGATTTTTTAATCAAATAAATCTCATTTTGTATATTTATGTTGAACTAAAAAATCTGTAAGTTTTATCCCACATTCTACATAGAAAGCTTTGTTGTGCTGCAAAGTTGAAGTACAAATACATGTTCCATATGAGAGAAACAAAAAAGAGAAAATTATTTGCACGAATCGTGATGCAGGAATGAGTGGTTGGATAAAGAGTACCCGGGTGCATAGGCTCTAAAACATGTTTTCGGCGGTCCGGGTAGGCCGAGACGAAGCCCGGCACGCGGCTCAGGGCGCGGAGCTCGGAGGCCGAGAGGGTGGCCGTGAAGCCGTGGAGCGCATCGTCGTAGATGTAGACGAGCCGCGGCTGGTCGCCACTGGCGGCGCCCGAAGAGTCGGCTGCTGCTGCTGCTAGAGACGCTAGCACGGTGGAGTACCACTCACGGTGGTCGGAGTGCGCTGGCGGCATGGCGGACTTGTCCATGTGGACAATGTACGAGGCCCGCTGATCGGCGGCCACCGGAGTAAGGAAGAGAGAGCAGAAGAGGAGCCATGAGCTACTCACTAGGAGTAGAAGCGATGCCATGTTGACGACCGAATAGTTCTAACTTCTTGGCACGGGAATCCCCATTTATATACGTGGCGGTGCATTGCGTTCATCGGAATCGACGCACCAAGTACTGTACTTGGTTGTCCTTCTTCCATTGTTTTGTACGAGGGTACACATCGAAGGAATCGTTTTGTTTCGTCCTAAAACCATCGACGGCAGCGGTAGTCGGTGTGTCGCAGGAGGAACCGAGGTCGCAAAATCCCAAAAAATAAATAGGACAATGCGACTTTTTAAACATATAAGACAATGCTTACATACATATACACTCATCTCTATAAACGTTTGCACATTCTACTCCACCATAAGATAGTAAGCCCAACTCTAACGCGTCGGCCTATTTCGTCCGCTCGCATCCGTTGGGTTTGCCCAGACAAAAAATCCGGTCTGACGCGCGGACGCCAACGGGCGAGCGTCCGTTTGGACCCATTTTTAGCTCAAATTTGGGCTCAATTTGCATCCACGTGAACACGCAGCAGACACCCGTAACACCCTCTTTTGGCCCTCCCGTCTGTGGCACACAGACCATTCTCCCCGCAATCAACACCATGCGTCCATGCCCTCTTCGCCATCGCCTCCGCCGCCCACTTTCGGCCTCTGCGCCAATGCCTCACTTCCTGCCGCCGCATCCACAGATGCTCCCCCACCTTTTGTTGCATCCAACGCCGCCCACTTTTACCGTCAAAATTTTAAACACATGGGGCATTGAAATGGGGTGAGTTTTTCCTAAAATTACTATTCAGGGCCACCACTACGTGCATGGCCCGGGGGGAGGGGGGCTGTCGCCATGTGTGTCGACTCGCTCGGGCCGTTCCACTCGACGTGGAGCCGTCCATCAACATTGGACGGCCCGCATGTGTGTGCTCGAGACGAGGATGCAGCGCAGCTGGATTTTTAAGCAATTGGGTTGTTTATATGGGTCGGCAGACGAGAGTGGATGTTTGAAGCCTGCGTGTATTGGAGGACCTTATTTTAAATAGTATGAAAATCACGTTTGAAGTTTGAAACAATTCTACATGATCATATTGATGTATATTACGCATGTGTAAAGTTTGGTGATAAAATAAGTAAACATGTGAGCTATAAAAAAATGACAAAATGGCGATTTCTAAATAGTGAATAACACATGCACTGTTCACATTTTCAAAAATCATGATTTTGTTATTTTTGTGTAACTCACATGGTTATTAATTTCAGCATCGAAATTTGGACGTGTGTAATATACGTCCATATAAACATGTTGAATTCTTTTAAGAAAATTTTGAAACTTGAAAAATACTATTTTGGTATTATTTCATCCAAAATGACTTTTTGTTGACAAACATACTATTCCAACTCTCTTGCAGGCCCATAAGCAATAACAAGCGAACAGAAAACAAAAACGGGCCAAGCCCCTCCTCTCCAGGACCAGATCTTTGTTGGGGAACGTAGTAATTTCAAAAAATTTCCTACGCACACGCAAGATCATGGTGATGCATAGCAACGAGAGGGGAGAGTGTGATCTACGTACCCATGTAGATCGACAACGGAAGCGTTTGGTTGATGTAGTCGTACGTCTCCACGGCCCGACCGATGAAGTACCGAAACTACGGCACCTCCGAGTTCTAGCACACGTTCAGCTCGATGACGATCCCCGGACTCCGATCCAGCAAAGTGTCGGGGAACAGTTTCGTCAGCACGACGGCGTGGTGACGATCTTGATGTACTACTGTCGCAGGGCTTCGCCTAAGCACCGCTACAATATTATCGAGGACTATGGTGGCAGGGGGCGCCGCACACGGCTAAGAATATGATCACGTGGATCAACTTGTGTGTCTCTGGGGTGCTCTTGCCTCCGTATATAAAGGCTCAAGGGGGGGGGGTGCGACCGGCCTAGGAGAGGCGCGCCAGGAGGAGTCCTACTCCCTCCGGGAGTAGGACTTCCCCCCAATCCTAGTTGGAATAGGATTCGCGAGGTGGAAAAGAGAGAGAGAGAAGGAGGGGGGCGCCGGCCCCCTCTCTCCTTGTCCTATTGAGACTAGGGGGAGGGGCGCGCGGCCCAGCCCTGGCCGCCTCTCCTCTTCTTCCACTAAGGCCCATATAGCTCCCGGGGGGTTCCGGTAACCTCCCGGTACTCCGGTAAAATCCCGATTTCATCCGGAACACTTCCGGTATCCACACATAGGCTTCCAATATATCAATCTTTATGTCTCGACCATTTCGAGACTCCTCGTCATGTCCGTGATCACATCCGGGACTCCGAACAACCTTCGGTACATCAAAATGTATAAACTCATAATATAACTGTCATCGAAACCTTAAGCGTGCGGACCCTACGGGTTCGACAACAATGTAGACATGACCGAGACATGTCTCCGGTCAATAACCAATAGCGGGACCTGGATGCCCATATTGGCTCCTACATATTCTATGAAGATCTTTATCGGTCAGACCGCATAACAACATACGTTGTTCCCTTTGTCATCGGTATGTTACTTGCCCGAGATTCGATCGTCGGTATCCAATACCTAGTTCAATCTCGTTATCGGCAAGTCTCTTTACTCGTTCCGTAATACATCATCCCGCAACTAACTCATTAGTTGCAATGCTTGCAAGGCTTAAGTGATGTGCATTACCGAGAGGGCCCAGAGATACCTCTCCGACATTCGGAGTGACAAATCCTAATCTCGAAATACGCCAACACAACATGTACCTTTGGAGACACCTGTAGAGCTCCTTTATAATCACCCAGTTACGTTGTGACGTTTGGTAGCACACAAAGTGTTCCTCCGGCACACGGGAGTTACATAATCTCATAGTCATAGGAACATGTATAAGTCATGAAGAAAGCAATAGCAACATACTAAACGATCGGGTGCTAAGCTAATGGAATGGGTCATGTCAATCAGATCATTCAACCAATGATGTGATCCCGTTAATCAAATAACAACTCTTTGTCCATGGTTAGGAAACATAACCATTGTTGATTAACGGGCTAGTTAAGTAGATGCATACTAGTGACACTCTGTTTGTTTATGTATTCACACATGTATTATGTTTCCGGTTAATACAATTCTAGCATGAATAATAAACTTTTATCATGATATAAGGAAATAAATAATAACTTTATTATTGCCTCTAGGGCATATTTCCTTCAATTTTTGCCTGATAATAAAGCACAGATTGTTTCTGTCCGTCCGTCATTATAAATGTCGTAAAAGTTGATAATATTAACTCCCACTGCAACCAGTAAGTGAAGAAAAACGATTCACTTTTAATTCAGAATCGCCGCCGGATTTAGTTCTTATATACTGATACACTCAAATAACAGCAACACATGAATAGTGCAATGGCTAAGGTCACAGATTTCAACACGGGAGACCGGAGTTTGATCTCTGGTTCACCCATTTTTCTTGCCTTTTTCCCTCTAGCGCGCCTCCTCCCGCACGCGGTAATTGGCTGGTTCATGTGCGGGTCGTGGCGCCGCCCGTTTTCTATTTCATTTTATTTGCCTTTTACTTTCTCATTTCTGTTTTTGTCTTTTCCTTCTTTAAATTATTTGGGATTTCCAAAAGAACCAACTTGCAGAAAGTTATGAGTTTTAAAAAAATATATTGAGAAATCATAAACTGTTTGTGAATTCAAAAAACATCCGGGGAATCATAAAATGTTCATGATTTCGAAAAATTGTTCGTGTGTTATTAAAGAAATTCAAACAAATGTTCATGATTTTTAAAAATAATACAGTATTCAAAACATATTCAGGAATTTGAAAAAATGTCCATTAAATTTTAGAAAAGATTAGCACAGATCCGTAAATAATGAACAAAATGAACCGTCTCTGATGTAGAAGTTTTATTAGGGATCTGTAGAGATTGTTTTATGTTTTTATTTAGTCACTCACGTCGGAAAAAAAAGTTTTCGTGTTTTGTACAACGTTGAGCCCCAAACAAATTGATACAACTTTTTTTTTGAGCATCAGTACAGACACAAGCGCTCATATACACGCGCATACACTCATCCCTATGAACGCACACACGCACACCCTACCCCTATGAGCACCTCTGAGAGACTGAGCCGGCATATCATCTTGAGATTTACGAAGTCACCGTAGGCGCCTCATCATCGACGGGAACGTCTCCTCCCACTGAAAGCGCATCGCCGGAAATCCTGAAATAAATCCAGGAATAATACGAGCACCAGGATTTGAACCCTGGTGGGTTGGGGATACCACTGTCCACCTAACCAACTCAACTATAGGTTGATTCGCAATTGATACAACTTTCTATGGGTTAATTTTTGTAAGCTATGTGAAAATGACTTTTGCCATATATTGAAAGCTATGTGAAAATGATTTTGGTAAGCTATGTGAAAATGACTTTTGCCCTTAGGGGCTGTTTGGATTGTGATTAGCCATATATTGCCACATGATTTTTTTCCACACTTGCCTTAATTGAGTTGCTTAAATTGTTAGCCACACTTTGGTTTGTCTAAGGGAATCTTGCCACACTTTTTGTGTTTGTGACATGTGGGTTCACTGCTCATAAAAAAATTCTTGCCTTAGGTGTGGCTAGAACCGAACACCTACCTAACTTGGTCAAACTTGCCTAAGGTTAAGTGTGGCAAAGTGTAACAAGGTGTGGCTAGGAACCAAACAACCTCTAAATATCTATTTTGCCTACATACACAGATATGTTTTTTTGCACTACACTACTGGTTATGATAAACACCGCTACGCTAGGTCAAGGCGAGACACGTCACTCATCAATCTAACTCAGACAGGGTCCATCAATCACATTTTTAGTTATTGAAATGACTTTTTAAAAACCCCTTATCTCATCGTGATATCACCCAGACATAGTTTGTGAAATGACATTTTAAAAGTCTTTACCTCATTTTGGCATTTGATTCAGACTGTTTTTAACATCTATTACTCCTGCATAATCTGATGGTTTTTTCTTCGGTTGCAACGCACGGACATATCTGCTAGTAACAGATAAAATATGTAGTCAACGTGACAGTAAAAAGAATAGAATTGTCTAAGAAAACATAAAAAGAATAGAAACGGGCCAGGCACAATTGACGCGACGAAGTCAGCGCATGAGACTGAAACAACGCAGATTAGGACTGCACGAGATTTACAGAACAGACAAATCCGAAGGTCAGTGACGTAGATGTTAAATCTCATCTAAATGAGATTTATCAAATCCGAAAGAAAAACAATATCCCGACCAAAGATTTGACAGCATCTTAGAACGCCAAGAACCAACGTTATCGTCAAAGAATGACATAGGGAGTCCTCACATGATACTTGCGGCTGGTGTCGGTCCACACCACGGCCCCGTAGACGGCCTTGCCTCCGGGAGTAGGCGCGGTGAGCTTGATGTCTACCTCGAACGAGGCCTTCTGCCCTGCGCCGCCGAATTCCAGCGTTGCCGGCGTCACGGCCACGGCAACGTTGCTCGGCGAAACCCATGAGGCGCGGTACGTCGCCGGACCCGCTCCGACGCTGGTCACCGTCCTGCCGAAGCGCATCTCCCCGGTGGTAGCGTTGGCGCCGAAGATGGCCACAAACGACGGGCAGTTCGCGTCGTTCGACGTGGAGGAGCAGTTGTACGCCGTCGACGACCTAGTGATCGCCGCGATCTGGGCTCCGGTGTAGTTTGCGGCGCAGAGCAACGCCACGAAGTCCTTCGGCCCGGCGTCGTACACCAGCCCTGTGTAAGACAATAAGTTTTGGGGGAACCAGCACAACCCTCTAGGGGTGGCTTATCTCATTATATATAATGGATGTGTTACAATACGTACAATATACGTACATAAGTACAGAAGCTATACATAGTCTAACACCCTCCCTCAATCTTAGCCATTTTCTAAAGAACTGAGAAGGGTAAGATTGCGCCTACAAGCCTCAAACTGTGGCAGAGGTAAAGGCTTAGTGAAGATGTCTGCAAGTTGATCCTTAGATGAGATAAACTTGATCTGGAGTTGCTTCTGTGATACACGTTCCCGTACAAAGTGATAGTCAACTTCAATGTGTTTCGTTCGGGCATGAAATACTGGATTTGCAGAAAGGTATGTAGCACCGATGTTATCACACCAAAGAATAGGAGGCTGTGGTTGAGACAAACCCAACTCCTGAAGCAAAGACTGCACCCAAATAATCTCTGCAGTAGCATTAGCCACAGCCTTGTACTCAGCTTCAGTACTGCTACGTGACACAGTAGCCTGTTTCCGAGCACTCCAGGCGATCAAATTAGGGCCAAAGAATACTGCATAACCCCCCGTGGATCGCCTGTCATCTGGGCTGCCAGCCCAATCTGCATCAGAGAAGGCCGAAAGGACCCGAGAGGAAGTCGGCCGAATATGCATACCAAATGTCAGGGTGAACTGAACATAACGAAGAATGCGTTTAACAGCAGCCCAATGAGTATCTCTGGGAGCCTGAAGATACTGACAAACCCTGTTAACAGCATAAGAGATATCTGGTCTCGTGATCGTCAAGTACTAAAGTCCACCAACAATGCTCCTGTACTCTGTGGCATCCGCAGGAGACAAAAGCTCACCATCAACAGTTGTTATCTTGTCGGTAGACGACATGGGTGTGGTGGTCGGTTTGCACTTCAGCATGCCTGCTCTTTGTAACAACTCCAAGGAGTACTTCTTCTGCGTAAGGACAAGACCAGTAGCACGAGAAGTGACCTCAACTCCAAGAAAGTAGTGAAGCTTCCCAAGATCTTTGACCGCAAAATCAGCACCAAGAGAGCAGACAAGAGCATCAGCAGCATACTGAGAAGAGCTGACAAGGATAATATCATCGACATATACCAAAAGATACATAGTGACTTCTGGCTTCTGTAGAAGAAATAATGAAGTGTCAGCAGTGGACGGCACAAACCCATGAGCACGAAGGGCAGAGGCAAGGCGGGCATGCCAGGCACGAGGAGCTTGCTTCAAACCATATAGTGCTTTGGAGAGACGACAGATATAGTCAGGACGATCAAGATCAGAGAAACCAGGCGGCTGTTTCATATAAACCTCTTCCTCCAAAAATCCATGTAGAAAAGCATTCTGCACATCAAGTTGATGAAGTGACCAACTACGAGAAACTGCAATGGAGAGAAGAAGCCGAATAATGGTAGACTTGACGACAGGACTGAAAGTGTCCTCATAGTCAAGACCATGGCGCTGCCGAAAACCGCGAGCAACAAGTCGCGCTTTGTAACGCTCAATAGATCCATCCGAATGCTTCTTCACTTTGAATACCCATTTTGAGTCAATAACATTTACCCGTGGTGGTGGAGGAACAAGAGTCCATGTCTTGTTACGAAGGAGAGCATGAAACTCCTGCTCCATAGCCTCTCGCCAATGTGGAATGCGCAGGGCAGCCTGATATGAGCGAGGCTCAGAAGATGGATCCGCAACAGCAGCAGCCAAACAAGCAGCCAACCAAGCAACCGTACCATCCTTACGTTCCTTTGGTTTGAAAATGCCACTGCGACTGCGTGTATGTGGTCGGGACACAGGAATCACTAAGGTCGACGGAGCAGCCTGCAACGGACTGGAGGACGGCGACGTTGACGAGTCAGCTGGTGACGAGGAGCCAGCCACAGTAGCCTCGGGCTCGGTCGGCGAAGAAGGCCGGCCCACCGGCGAAACCAGCAAAGCAGATGAAGCAGCTGGCGACGCCGGCGTCACAGACCGGGCCGATGGCGAGCCCGGCATAGTGGGCCGTGGCGCGGCCGATGTCGCGGGCCGATCCGCGGATGAAGGCGACGTGAGGAAGGCGTCGCGGACCCGAGCTGCAGGCGAAGACGGCATGACGGGCCGAGCCGCGGGTGAAGACGGCGTGACAGGCCGAGCCGCTGAAGACTCGGCGGCCGCTGGCGAAGAGGGCCGAGCCGCTGGAGACTCGGCGGTCGCTGGCGTAGCGGACCGAGCAGTGGAGATGCTCGGCGCGACGGGCTCTTCGGGTGACCATGCATGGACACGCGAATCAATGCCATGCAACATAGGGCGACCGACGTGCCCATCAGAAGGCGGCGATGATGATGGTGAATCCTCCAACAGCTCCAAACGAGCCCCACGTCCAGTTCCTGCACCATGGTTAGGTAACAGCAAAGGAGAGTATGCAACATCATCAAATTGGTCAGAAGCAACAGAGGATGAATGCAGAGATGGTGGTTCGACAGTGGACACAGGAAGTTTGGCAAAGGGAAAGACATGCTCATCAAACACGACGTCCCGAGATATATAGACACGATTAGTGGGAACATGAAGACATTTGTAACCTTTATGAAGAGAGCTATAGCCAAGAAAAACACACTTCTTAGAACGAAACTCAAGCTTGCGCTTATTATATGGACGAAGATGCGGCCAGCAAGCACACCCAAATACCTTGAAAAAGGTATAATCAGGTTGTTCATTAAGGAGAACCTCAATGGGAGTCTTCATGTTTAAAATACGAGTGGGAGTACGGTTGATGAGAAAGCATGCAGTGGTGAAAGCATCACTCCAAAACCGAAACGGAACAGATGCATGTGCCAAAAGAGTAAGACCAGCTTCAACAATATGACGATGCTTACGTTCGACTGAACCATTCTACTGATGTGTATGTGGACATGCTAAACGATGAGTTATCCCAAGCGACTGAAAGAAGGAGTTGAGGTTGCGATACTCGCCCCCCCAGTCCGACTGGACATGAACAATTTTGTGCTTGAGAAGACGTTCAACATGTTTTTGAAACTGAACAAAAATATCAAACACATCAGATTTGCGTTTAATAAGGTAAAGCCAGGTAAAGCGACTATAAGCATCAACGAAACTGATATAGTAATTATGACCACTGACAGAAGTCTGAGCAGGACCCCATACATCTGAAAACACAAGTTCTAAAGGATGTTTCACCTCACGACTGGACTCCGAAAAAGGAAGTTGATGACTCTTCCCCTGCTGACAAGCATCACACACTGCTGCATCTTTATTACTAGACAAACTAGGAAGCTCATGACGACGCAAAATATGACGGACAAGAGGTGTGGCCGGGTGACCAAGACGAGCATGCCACTGTGACGGAGAGACCCGAACTCCACTGAAAACACGGGCGACGCCAGGATGCTCCAGACGGTAGAGGCCCTGGCACAACCGCCCACTAAAAAGAATGTCCCTCGTGCCCGGATCCTTAATAAAAAGATCAAAAGGGTGAAATTCACAAAGCACATTATTATCACGTGTGAGTTTAGGAACGAAAAGAAGATTACGGGTCACAGATGGAACTCGAAGAACATTGCGAAGCTGAAGACTCCTATTGGCATGTCTAGTGAGAAGAGATGCTTGACCAATATAAGAGATGTGCATACCTGCTCCATTGGCGGTGTGGATCTTGTCGGAGCCATGATAGGGTTCACGAGTGTGAAGCTTCCCCATCTCGCTGGTCAGATGCTCTGTCGCCCCAGAGTCCATGTACCAGTGTGGATCGATGGAGTAGGACTGAGTGTGTCCCTGTTGCTTCTGCGGCGCGGGACGATCAGCCATGGCGACCTGACGGGCATTGTTGCGTGTATCTTTGCCGTCATTGCCAAGACCAAGGAAGCTTCGCTGGAAGCGCTTATGACACTTGGAGGCCCAGTGCCCATCGCGGCCACAAAGCTGGCACACACGTGGACCGCCAGCCCCCGGTAAGGTCGCAGTAGGTGGGGGGCCCGAGGCGGGCGACGGTGGCAGCCCCAAGGAAGACCGGGGTGATGAAGAAGAGCGGCCACCCTTGGTGGCGGCGTTGGCCGAGAGGGAGCCAGTGCCCCTGGAGCGGCGTGTCTCGACCCGTTGCTCAGTGAGAAGGAGCCGAGAGAAAACCTCGTGTGCCAGCATGGGTGTCGAGTTGCCCCGCTCGTTGATGATCTCGACTAAGGCATCATATTCCTCATCAAGACCATTGACAATAAACGAGTTGAACTCGGAGTCGGTGAGGGGCTGTCCAATGGAGGCCAATGTGTCGGCGAGGCCCTTGACCTTGTTGTAGAACTCAGTGGCAGTGGAGTCAAGCTTCTGACACTCTCCAAGCTGACGACGGAGTGCAGAGACACGAGCCTGGGACTGCGCTGCAAAGGTTCGCTCAAGGATGGTCCAGGCCTCATGAGACGTCTTCGCGAAGACAACAAGTCCGGCAACTGCCGGCGAGAGCGACCCCTGGATGGAGGAGAGGTTCGCCTGGTCCTGCCCCGTCCAGACGCGATGGGCCGGATTGTAGACCGGACCGTGCACACTGTCTACCAGTGCGGGTGGGCAGGGAAGCGATCCGTCGACGTAGCCTAGCAGGTAGTGACTCCCCAAAAGCGGGAGAACCTGCGCACGCCAGAAGATGTAGTTGTCGGCGGAGAGCTTGATGGTGATGAGATGACCGAAGAGAAACGGCGGCGGCGAAGACGATCCCATCGAGGGGGCCGCCTGGGGTGCAAACACCATGGAGGCAGCCGAAGGCACCGAAGCCGATGCGGGAGGAGGCGGGACCGCAGCCAGGGCGGACGCCGCAAAGCTCGCGGCCGGGTCGGACGCCGCAAGGCCCGCGGCCGGGGCGGATGCCGCCAACCCCGCCAGCGGGGCGGTGTGATCCGCTTGCGGCAGGAGCGACGGGACGACGCTCGCTGAGTCCACAGCGGACGGCGGCGCCGCGGTGTGGACCACGAGGTCGCGCCCAAGCGAGGGCGCCGGCGGTGTGGAGTAGACGGAGCCGATGCTCCTGGTCCCGATCGGAGCCGGAACGGCGACGGCATCAAGCGGGAGGTTGAGCAGAGCCGCAAGAGAGGCCGGGAGGAACCCCGCAGCAGTGAAACCGGTGGTGGCGGCGCTCGACATGGCGGCGGTGACGGCGGCGACGGCTGCGGCGGCGGTGCGGGTATTAGGGTTTGGAAGCGGAAGCGATCGTAACCTAGCGTGATACCATGTAAGACAATAAGTTTTGGGGGAACCAGCACAACCCTCTAAGGGTGGCTTATCTCATTATATATAATGGATGTGTTACAATACGTACAATATACGTACATAAGTACAGAAGCTATACATAGTCTAACACCCCGGGTCCATAGCCGAGTTGGGGCTAACGTGCCCGGAGCCCATGGCCAGCGGGCTCGCCGCGGTGGAGTTGCCCTTGCGGCTGGCGCCGGCGTCCATGATTGGGCGGAATGTGTTGTCGTTGCTGGTCGCAGTGGTCATCATCGCCGATTTGATCATGGTCGGGCTCCAGTCCGGGTGCGCCGCGTGAAGCAACGCCGCCACGCCGCTGGCGTGCGGGCACGCCATCGACGTCCCGGACACGACGAGGAAGTCGCTGCCCAGCGTGGTCTCCCCTATCGTTCCATGTGGATCCACGGGTGCCCACGACGCGAGAATGTTGTCCCCAGGAGCTAGTATGTCCGGCTTGAGCACGCCGGGGTAGCTAGGCGACGGCCCCCGAGAGGAGTACGCGGCAACCACAGGCGCTGGCCGTGTGCCGAGGATCGTCTGCTGGAACTTCATTGTTGCCGTCGGGATTATGGTGGAGTTGATGTAGCTCAGTAGCGCCGATGCGTCTTCCGGGCTGATGAAAATGGCTGGGAACGACATGGTGTCCTCGGAAATCGTCCAAAAAAATGACACGTCTTCCGAGCTGATGAAGATGGCCGCGGCGACCCCGGCCTCGGCCGCGGTGACCAGCTGATCGAGGACACTCCCCGTGTGGTGACACACGACTATGCTCGTCGTTACGTTCGCTAGCGACGCTGAGGAGTTGCACGCTGAGATGACCAACTTCATGTCCACCACCCAAGCGTTCGCAGGGTAGTTCGTGAAACCAGTTATGGTGCCTCGCGTCGTGTTGCCATAAGTTACGGTGCCGGAGAACATTGTCCGGTCCACCGTGCCAGCCGCGACGGTGAGCAGCCATGGGATGCCGTTGTGCAAACTGCCGGGGCGTGGGCCTTCATTTCCCGCTGAAGCCGACACGAGGATACCACGCTCCATGGCGGCGAACGCAGCTATGGCCACGGGGTCCTCGTACAGCGGCACGCCGTCGAAACCCATTGAGATGGAGATGATGTCGACGCCGTCCGCGATTGCCGCGTCCATAGCAACCAGCACGTCAGACGCGTATTGGGGCCCCTTTGTGTTCCAGATGACCTTGTACATGGCGACATGAGCACGCGGGGCAACTCCGCGGGCAGTGCCAAGCCCGTACCCGAAGAAAGACGCGCCCGGCACGGGGCTGCCCGCTGCGGTGGATGAGGTGTGCGTGCCGTGGCCTAGGATGTCGCGTGTCGAGTTCATGCTGATGACCACGCCAGGGTTCGCGGCGACAAAACCCCTGTTGAAGTAACGCGCTCCGATGAGCTTCCGGTTGCACGTAGAGGCGGCAAACGCCACGCCCGGCTCGCAAGCGCCGCGCCACCGGGACGGCACGGGGCTCATGCCGGCATCATCGAAGCTCGCGCTCTCCGGCCACACTCCGGTGTCGATCACGCCGATGATGACACCCTCGCCGAGTTTGGCCGCCGGCCACAGCCCACCGAACGGGCTGAGGTGGAGGAACTCCGTGGAGTGCGTGGTGTCGTGAGAGGCGTCGGCGCGGCGGTCCGGGTATGCCGAGACGACGCCCGGCGCGCGGTTCAGGGCGCGGAGCTCCGAGGACGAGAGGGTGGCCGCGAAGCCGTGGAGCGCCTCGTCGTAGGCGTAGACAAGCCGTGGCTGCTCGCCAAGGGCGCCGTCCGGTGAGTCGGCTGCCGCTGCTAGAGACGCCAGCACGGTGGAGTACCACTCACGGTGGCCGGAGAGCTGCGGCGGCATGGCGGACTTGTCCATGTGGACAATGTACGAGGCCCGCTGATCGGCGTCCACAGGAGCGAGGAAGAGAGAGCAGAGGAGCCATGAGCTACTCGCTAACAATAGAAGTGATGTAGTTCGACGAGTGTGCATCGCATCTGCCTTTGTTGCTGCCAGTTGAATTGTTCTAAGCATGGGCGCTCATTATATACACGACGGTGTACCGGGCTGGGTGCGCACGAGCTCACGTACGCATGGTTGTTCGGTAGCTAGGTTGGTTCGGAGCATATTGCAATGTCTTTGAGCTTTGGAAATTTGCCTTCTTGTGTGAATGAGTCTTGACAACCTATATATCTGGGAAAGAAAAGAAAATGCCGATCTTTGTTGGCATTGCAGCTACCTTCTGGATTATCTAGAGAATGATGCTTTGCTTTAGACGCAAAATGATATTTAGAGCAACTCCAACGGACCGACCCACATGAACGGTGATTTCGTCCGCTTTTTATCCGTTTGAGTCGGTCAAACGGATATGGATGTCCGCTTCCGCATTTGGGTTGGCAAGTGCGCCCAACGCTGGCCTGAACCCATTTTTTACGGCGAAAAAAAATAAACGCACGCATATTAAAAAACGAAAAACGACATTAATTAAACATTAAAGCCGGCCACGAAGGACGGTGAGAGTCCATGCGTCCACATTTGCATTAAAAAAAAACAGCCTAAATTACGAGGCGGCGCGCTGCCCTAGGCGTCCTCGTCGTCGTCCTCGGGGTCCATGAGGTCGATGAGCGTCGGCGCCGGCCCGGCCCAGGCGAACGCCGTGTTCCAGAGCGCCGTCATGTCGGGCAGTGCCGGCGCAGGCAGTGTCGATGCGGGGGGTTGTGCGGCCGCCTGTGGAGCGGCGGCCTGGCGCGCCTCCTCCTCGGCCTTGCGCTGCTCCTCCTCGAGGTCGCGCTCGAGCATCTCGAGGTACTCGCCGTCGCGGCGCTCCTCGGCCACCCTGATGATGCGCCAGTGCTCGAGGTACGCCTGCTCCTGCGCCGGTGTCGCTCCCATCCAGACTGGCGGCGCACGTACCCATTCGTGCACTACTCCCGTCCAGGAGTAGCGCTCGATGGGGGACGGCTCGGGCTCCGCCTCCGGCTTGATGGGGGAAGGCGGGGCCACCGGCGGCACCACGCTGTCGCCCGCCGTGGAGAAGGCAAGGGCCTGCGCCATTGCCGCCTCGTACCGAGCCTCTTCTTCCGCCTCCGCCCTGCGCCGCTTGTCCTCCTCGCTCTCCCGGAAGACGGCCACAAGTGCCGCCCGGTAGGCGTCCTCCGCCGCCTGGTCCTCCTCGCGGACGACGAGCACCGGTGGCAGCGACCTCCGGTCGACCTCGCGCACGCCCCGTCGCCTCGCCTCCTCGTGCTCGAAGGCGAACCACCTCACCCAGTTGGGTGAGTGGTTGCGTAGGCGGCCTCGCGGCGCTGCTCCGACGTCAGCAGCGCCCGCCGGCGCCGCACCTCCTCCGCGTGAGCACGAGCCGACCGCGGCGCCGCCGGCACTAGGATCCTCTCGGGATCCAGATGCCAGTCGTGCGGCAGCGTCACGTCGGGATACGGCAGAGGCTGGCGGTGCTGCCAGTGCCACTCCGCCTGGTGCACTGGCACGTTCACGCGCTGCCGGTGCCGGCGAGGCGCCGACACCGGCGGAGGCGGGAGGAAAGGGGTGACGGGGGACTTGCCCTTGGCCTTGCTGCCGCTGGCGCCGGAGAAGAGGCCCATCTCTGATGTGGTTGTGGTGGCTAGGGTTTGCCGGCGACGAGGGAGGAAAGGATGACAGATGTGGACGGCGAGTCTGGATGAGGATGGCCCCGCCGCATGGTCGGCTTAAAAAAGGATGAGCACCGCTGACGCGTGGGCCCGTCATCATAAATTAAGCTGGCCGCGTGGATAGTGGGTAGTTGGACGGCCGCCATGTGGGGACGCGGCGGACAGCGGGAAGGCGCGCGAAGCGTCCGTTCGGCGTCCGCGCCGACGCATTTGGGACGCAAATTTGGGCCGCAAATGCATTGGGCGGACGCAACGCGGACATGATTTGGGTTTGGGTCGGCGCGTTGGGCCGCCACTTTTGTCCACACCGACCCAAACGGACGCAGGCGGACGAAATGGGTCGGCCCTTTGGAGTTGCTCTTAACTCCTTTTTGCGGAAGACATAACCCTTCTACTCTGAATTGTATATACATATCTGAAGTATATTCTTGGAAAAAAAGAAGATCTGATATATGCGTACGATTTTTTAAACCAATATCGATATTCATATGTGATGTAGGGTAAAAAGTCTTTATATAAGAAACACACAATGCGTCTACCCCATTGGAGGGCGGCGACCCTCCCGAAAATCAGCCGGGCCTGCTGGTGCAATCGGTTCTCTCCGCAATTCCGATCCACTCAATGCTTGCCCTTGACCTTCCGCCGAAGCTCCCCGCTAGGCTCCCTGCCGGCAGCCACCCCAGCTCCGGCGTCTACCCCTCTGTGTCGCTGGCCGCTCCGGCCCCGCCGCACACCCCCAGTCATGCGCTCCCTCTCTCCGCCGGCTAGAGGCCGCTCGCGCTCGGACTGCTGGCTCGAGTCGAGCCCCTCCTCTGCCGGTACCGCAGACCCCCGGCCATGGGAGGAAGCGCAACCGCTCTTCCCGGTTGCAGCGTCCTCGTCGCGGGCCTGGAGATGCCCCTTGCCGGCCACTGTCGTGGCTCCGGGAGGACGAGTGCCCCAGGTGCCTCAGCCCCGGCCATCCGCGCTCGGAGTGTCGCAGGGACATCCGCTGTGGTCGCTGCATTTCTTCGGGCACAAGGTCCGCGGCTGCCCCCTACGCTCCGCCGCGGCCTCCTCCTCCTCCCAGGGCGCCTCCCCTCCTCCGCTGCGCCGCCGTGGTTCCGACTCTGGCCCAGGCCCGGTGGACTCCGCTTCGCCTTCTGTGCGTCCCACCTCCTCCGGCTCATACGGCCGCCACGCATCCTCCGGGTCAGCCAGCGCTAGGCCGTCGCGCTCCAGCGGTTCCGTGACTGCGTCTTCCAGGCCACATACCGCCTCTGCTTCGCCGGCCGGCTCTGCCTCTGCGGCGACCATCCCTGTCGGTGTCAAAACCGGCGGATCTCGGGTAGGGGGTCCCGAACTGTGCGTCTAAGGCGGATGGTAACAGGAGGCAGGGGACACGATGTTTACCCAGGTTCGGGCCCTCTTGATGGAGGTAATACCCTACGTCCTGCTTGATTGTTCTTGATGATATGATTATTACAAGAGTTGATCTACCACGAGATCGTAGAGGCTAAACACTAGAAGCTAGCCTATGGTATGATTGTATATTGTCCTACGGACTAAACCCTCTGGTTTATATAGACACCGGAGGGGGCTAGGGTTACACAGAGTCGGTTACAAGGGAGGAGATATACATATCCGTATTGTCTAGCTTGCCTTCCACGCCAAGTAGAGTCCCATCCGGACACGGGACGAAGTCTTCAATCTTGTATCTTCATAGTCCAACAGTCCGGCCAAAGGATATAGTCCGGCTGTCCGGAGACCCCCTAATCCAGGACTCCCTCAGTAGCCCCTGAACCAGGCTTCAATGACGATGAGTCCGGCGCGCAGTATTGTCTTTGGCATTGCAAGCGGGTTCCTCCTCCGAATACTCTATAAAAGATTTCGAACACCAGGATAGTGTCCGATTCTACAAAACAAGTTCCACATACTACCGCAGAGAGAATAATATTTCCACAAATCTAATCAGCTGACACGTTTTGACAACATGACATCACGCCATGGCCCAGTCATTATTCGAACCATTTCTCTCAACCAGCACCGCACATATCGTGAGGTGGTTTTCTTGACATGTCTTGTCAAAGCAGAGATCGTGTTCCCCTTATTACGAGATTCTCATCAATACAGACGTGGGTAACCCAACCGTGCCATCAATTACGGCGCTTGGGGAATAAGCGATTTTACCAGGCAAGTGGGGAGGCGCATCGCCTCATCCACCCTTTATAAAGGGACGAAGATTCACTCTTTTCACCCACGCCTTCTTCCTCCTTGCTTACCCATTCCCGCGCACTCGAGCTCTAGCGCCCAAGCTCGTGTTCTTCTTCTCAAACCACTCCAAGCATGTCCGGAGCAGGAGGCAAGTGGATGGTCTCCTCCGTCACGGAGGAGAACATCAAAAAGTTACGGGAAGCCGGATATCTGGCCGCGGATACCGCGCACCGGCTGCCAGATGCGGGGCAGATCATCCCAACACTCGAACCCCATGAGAGGGTAATTTTTCTTACCCACTTTGTCTGTGGACTGGGTTTCCCCTCCACCCGTTTGTCCGCGGGCTCATGTTCTACTACGGCCTGGATTTTCATGATTTGGCCTCCAATTTTATCCTCAACATTTCGGCGTTTATCATCGTGTGCGAGGCCTTCCTCCGCATCAAGCCCCATTTCGGCCTGTGGCTGAAGACCTTCAATGTCAAACCGAAGGTGGTGGTCGGCCAGCAAGCGGAGTGCGGAGGCGCCATGGTGGGCAAGATGCCTAATGTCACCGCTCGAAGGCTCCTATGTGGAGACCATAAAGGGGTGGCAATCGGGGTGGTTCTACATCACCGAGCCACGCGACACCAACTGGGCGGCGACTCCCAAATTTCGATCTAGAATCACCACACGGCTCACCTCCTGAAAAGAGAAGGGCCTGTCCTGGGGTTCTTCGGTAGAGCTGACCGGACTCCAGACCTGCATCAAGAACATGATGAGCAAGAAAATCAAGCTCGTCAACATGGTCCAGGTCATGCTCTTTCGCCGGATTCTCCCATGTCAACAACGGGTATTCAACTTGTGGGAGTTAGACCCGACCAAGCACCAGACGCTGCAAGAGCTCTATGACATGACGCACGAGGACGTCTGGAGGGTGTTGTTCAAGGGCGCCGAGGTACCTCCTTCCCTCACCGAGGACCGCGGACTCAGCGCAAAGCGCTGCGCCAATCCGGTAAGTTTTTATATTTCACAGGATATCCATTTGCCCCAGTTTAATCATGTGCGGGATCTAAGCCTTCCATGCCTTTAACAGGACTTGGTGAAGACAGCGGAGCAGATCGATTGCCCCGCCCCCTGCCGGAGGATCCTGCAGATGCTCTCCTGACGGAGATGCTGGTTCTGGCACCTTACGAGGTGCCAATGAAAAAGGCCAAGAAGAAGGCCGCGGGGACCCGAAAGGGTCTCCGGCGCAAGGTTGTATCGGACTCATCGTCCGATAACTCAGACGCGCCCTCCTCCCACGAAAACGAGGAGGAGGAAGAGGAAAGTTCTCCCCCCCAGCTGGGGGAGACAAGAAAAGGAAGGTCGACCCAACTGGGGAGGCCGAAGGGTCAAAGAAGGGTAGGACCCTCCCTCTGGACTGCTCCACGACGGCCGCCTACAGCGGCGACGAGTGGCTACCCAGGGTCAAGCCCCTGGCGAAGTCATAAGTATCTGGACACCATAGTTATTATGGTACGTTTTACTGAACTGCTTCTCCTCATGCCGAACATGATTATGCAGTCCATCCCGAGCTCATCTCGATGTATCTTCATCGAGCGGTTCGTTGGACTCGTCGGATATGAACAACGGTTCTCTTACGACCGCCTCCACCCCTTGCCCTGGGAACAACGTCGAGGTGTTGTCTCAACAGGCACCGGGCCAAGGGGAGGCAGTCCTGGGGGCGCCTCGAGGCGACCTTCTGGACCCTGGGCGCAAAGGGAGCCGGACTCTCGTGGGCTCCAGGTTTGGCCCCCAGCCGAACACTGCACCAGAATCTTCGATGGTTCCGGACGCCGGCAGGCGGTCCCCCATTAAGGGGGGCCAACCACCCGTGCCGGTGTCCTCTGTCCATCCAAAGGCACTGGACAACTTGCTGGAAGCGCTTCACATCGCTTCCATCGACAAAGAGCACCGCACTATCATGAGTGCGGTGATCGAGAAGGTTCAGTCTGCCAAAAATGGGCTGACCGAAGCTTGCGCCAGCCTCCTAACAGGCTTTGAGGTAAACAATCAAAATATATATAAGAAAATATTACCGCATAGATAGTAGCCTCTGTTCGGTGTTCGAGAAGAAAGGCCGAATAGAGGATCAAATGATAACTCAGGAGTCTAATCAGAAAAATGTCTATGTGTATGTGCAGGCTTCACTGCTGGCCGCTGCCGCACATACTGCGGAGGTCTCTGCGCTGAAGCAGGACCTGAAGCGGTCCGAGGACGAGATCGGCCTTTCCAAGAGGCAGCTCGAGGAGAGCAAAGGTAAGAAATACCCCTGTCTATATAGTTAGAAAGAAATTCGGGTGTAAAGTAATAGGATCATCATGAATTTCCCAGGGGCCATGACCGAAGTGGCGACCCTAAAGAAGGCGCTGTCTGAGGCCGAGAACAAAGCGACCGAGGAGCGCATTGAGTGGGAGAAACAAGAAACCCAAGTAGGCGAGGTGCAGCAAGAGCTCGAGGCTCTCACCAAAAAGCACGAGTCCTTGGAGCTTGGCTCTAAGACGCAAGAGTCCGAGCTCGCGCAGGCGCTTGAAAGCGTCTGGAGCGCCAAGGCCAAAGCCCATAAGGCCCTCCGGGAGATTGACGCGTGAAGAAGATAGCAGCGGGTAAGGTATTCATTATGCAAAGCAAGCACGTGAAGGAGACTTTTCTTTTTCTTACCCGAGTTCGGAGCTCTCCAGGAGTGTTTGCAGATCTTCCCCGCAGTGTAATGGATGCCGCAGAGTTTTACTGAGCTGAGCAGGGGAGCTCGACGGAGAAGTTGTTCTGGTCTCAATATACTAGGACCGAACACCCGGTGCCCTTGAGCGACCAGCTAAAGCAATTGGTCGAGCTTCACAAGGCGGCCGAATAGGCCATGAAGGGCCTTATAGTCCGGATGTGGCCCGGCGAGCCCCTGCCCGACAGCTACTTCGATCTGGTGAGGCGGCTTGTGGATGCATGCCCACGGCGTGAAGTCATAAAGCGGTCCGTTTGCATCGAGGGCGCGCGCAGGGCTTTTTCGGGCGAAGGTGCACTGGGCGAAGCTAGACGCCGTGAAGCTTGTGAAGGATGGGCCGCCGGAGGGCAAGGAGCATCGCTGCCCCGAAAATTATTATGAGAGTGTCCTGAAGGGTTCCCGCCTTGTGGCGGATGAGTGTGCCAAGGATGTAATTTTTGAATGAACATGCTTATGTGATCCTGTAATATGAAACGAGTTCATTTGCGCCATGCGACGCTTTTTTAATTTAAAATATTACCTTCTGTGCGGCCATTTATACAATCTGAGAGTTGGCCAGTCGTCGGCTTCTGCCCCCATGTAGCTAGTACTGGGGTGTTCGGGATAAACCAGAGCACTCTTTACCCCAATTTTGGGTCCTTCAAGGGAGGTGTTCAGCGCAACTAACCAGGCAATCGTACTATAATGCTTTATCACTCTCACTTAGCCATAGAAGTCTACAATTTTAAATTTTGGCGAAGCCCCTGGTATTCGGAAGGCCGAATTTGGGGCGCTATACACGCCTAAGCCGGACAAGGCCGACTCCTCGCCCGAAGCGGAAAAAGTCTTTAAGGACTTGAGACCTCTCGAACAGCGACCAGTCTCTCGCCTTATCATGACAGTCAGTTTTCTGCTTTCTCTACTGAGGTGCTCGTCCGGAAGAACCGGGACACAATCGCAGTAGTTCTCCCACCGCTACCTTAGCCGATATAGCGGAACGTAAGGTACCAAAGCATGGGAGCCGGGCAAACCCAACATTTGACCAAAGACATGATTCAGAGCTGATGCATATAATGCTATAAGTTCGGGGTGCCGCACTGTCGAAAGTGTTCGGACTTCTTGCGCCGTATCATGGGGTAAACGAAAGCCCCTGGAGTACTGACCGTACCCGAATGTGCGGGTGCGGATTGTCATAAATGGACATATAAGAGAGAAAAAAGATAAAAATGCAATAATAGACTAATGCTATGCATTGTTATTTGAATAATACGTCGAAGCGTACTGGTACGGGTAGTGCAATAAGCAGAAAGTAGGACCATTCAAAATGTCCTATCCAAGGGCAAGCTGCGTATGGATAGTAGAAAGCGGGTATTATTATTAGAGACTACCTGGGGGTTCCCGTGTACATCTTAGCTTCTTGCTGCCTTGGTTGTTCCTTCCCGTAATGTGCCCGACAATCATACTTCCGGAAAGGGTTTCCGGAGAGTTAGGCCCTGAAAGAGAAAAGAAATGATAAAGATAATAGCCCCTAGTGCGGTTAAGCCGCATTGCGGGGTGTGCCCTAATCGTGCCCCCGCCTCTGTCCATGGTATTTTCAGTGCGTAATTATGTACGCGTGGCACGGATTTTGTTGCTTGACTGGGACTGGGACGGGGGCCGAATTGCTAGGCGAGCTCTGAACGTGCCAGGCGATCCTGCTGCAGTTTACTCCGGACACGCTTGAAGGTGTTCGGGGGCTGTATCGCCCAATTAGTGGTTTGCCTTGAAAGGCTGCTTTGTGCTTCTGCTGCGAGGGCCGCAGTGTGCTCTTCCGTGCAGAGCGAGCGTTCTGTATTTCCATTCACTGTTATGACCCCCCGAGGTCCTGGCATCTTGAGCTTGAGGTATGCGTAATGCGGTACTGCATTGAATTTTGCAAATGCAGTTCGTCCGAGCAGTGCATGATAGCCACTGCGAAACGGGATGATGTCAAAGATTAACTCCTCGCTTCGGAAGTTGTCCGGTGATCCGAAGACCACTTCCAGTGTGATTGAGCCCGTGCAATGGGCCTCTACACCTGGGATGACACCCTTAAAGGTGGTCTTGGTGGGTTTGATCCTCAAGGGATCGATGCCCATTTTTCGCACTGTATCCTGATAGAGCAGGTTCAGGCTGCCGCCGCCGTCCATAAGGACTCGAGTGAGGTGAAATCCGTCGATGATGGGGTCTAGGACCAGTGCGGCGGATCCGCCATGACGGATACTAGTGGGGTGGTCCCTGCGATCAAAGGTGATCGGGCAGGTGGACCATGGGTTGAACTTTGGGGCGACGGGCTCCATCGCATAGATGTCCCTTAGTGCACGCTTCCGCTCCCTCTTGGGAATGTGGGTTGCATATATCATGTTCACCGTTTTCACTTGTGGAGGGAAACCCTTCTGTCCTCCCGTGTTCGGCGGCCGGGGCTCCTCCTCGTCATCACTATGCAGCCCCTTGTCCTTGTTTTCGGTATTTAATTTGCCGGCCTGCTTGAACACCCAACATCTGTTGGTGTGATTGGATGGCTTGTCGGGGGTGCCGTGGATTTGACATGAGCGATCCAGTATGCGATCCAAACTAGACGGAGCCGGAGTACTTCTTTTAAATGCCTTTTTCCACTGACCGGATCTAGAGCCTTTGAATCCGGCATTGACTGTCGTATCCTCAGTATTATCGCCGTTATTGCGGCGCTTTGGTCTGTTACGACATTGTCTGCCGTTGACATCTTTGGTATCCAAAGTGCCCGGATTCCTCGATGTGTTATTGCTGCGAGCCAGCCAGCTATCGTCGCCCGCGCAAAAGCGGGTCATGAGTGCCGTGAGGGCTGCCATAGACTTCGGCTTCTCCTGGCCAAGGTGGCGGGCAAGCTACTCGTCACGGATGTTGTGCTTGAATGCCGCTAGGGCCTCTGCGTTCGGACAGTCGACAATTTGGTTTTTCTTAGTCAGGAACCGAGTCCAGAATTGTCTGGCCGATTCCCCTGGCTGCCGAGTTATATGGCTCAAGTCATCAGCATCCGGTGGTCGCACATAAGTGCCCTGGAAGTTGTCGAGGAATGCGTCTTCCAGATCCTCCCAACTACCGACGGAGTCTGCTGGCAAGCTATTCAGCCAATGCCGAGCTGGTCCTTTGAGGTTTAGTGGGAGGTACTTGATGGCATGTAGATCATCACCGCGAGCCATGCGGATGTGAAGGAGGAAATCCTCAATCCATACAACGGGATCTGTTGTACCATCATATGATTCGATATTTATGAGTTTGAAACCCTCCGAGAATTCGTGATCCATAACTTCATCAATGAAGCATAGGGGGTGTGCAGCGCCTCTGTGCCGAGCTATATCACGACGCAGTTCATATGAGTCTTGTTTGCTGTATTCGGCCCGGCTGGATTTGCTTTTGGTGTATCCGGCGCGACGATCATCGTCCCGTGTTGGGGCGCGTGCCCGTGACCCGTATATTGACCTTGCAAGTTTTGCCTTACTGTCCAATACGTCTCACCAGTCCCGTGTGTTGCCCCGGGCCTTGGTATTTTTGATTGAGTGGTGGCGGGGTGCAGGCTGAACTTCAGGCTGAAATGCCTCTTTGGCTTGGCCACGCAGTGGCCAGTCAGCCGCATCATACACTGGTACATGAGGTTTCAATGCTTCCTCCTCGAGGTGAGGTAGCAATCTGTGTTTTGGGTATCTCTTGGAGGGGCGCTCGAGTTCGTATTCCTCGGCCGCAAGGACTTCGGTCCATCTGTCTGCTAGCAAGTCTTGATCAACTTGAAGCTGTTGTTGCTTTTTCTTCAGCCTATTTGCTGTGGCCATAAGCCGGCACTTGAAGCGCTCTTGCTCGACGGGGTCCTCAGGCACGATAAATTCTTCGTCGCCGAGGCTCACCTCGTCTTCGGAGAGAGGCATGTAATTGTCCTCCTCCAGTTCTCCATCTGCTTCCTGCTCTGGAGGGCTGGCTTGTTCATCCCCCGGCTCTACATCGTGCTGGAGGGGATTGTGGTTGTCTTCGGCGCTATCCGGAGTGTTATTATCTCCTGTGCCGGTATCACTACTTTTGCTGTGGCGGGACTTAGAGCGGCGCCGCTGACGTCGACGCTTTGGTTGCTTCTTGGAGGGGTCATCCTCTGCTGTCTCGTCGCCATTGCCTTCTTTGGGGGTGTCCACCATGTATATATCATATGATGAGGTAGCGGCCCAGCGCCCTGTGGGCGGTGGTTCCTGTTCGTCTCCTGCATCGTCGTCCATACTGTTGATGTCTTCGGAGTCGAAGTTGAGCATGTCGGTTAAATCGTCGACAGTGGCTACTAAGTGGGTGGTGGGTGCGCAGCGAATTTCTTCGTTGTCCGCATCCCATTCTAGCTGGACATAGTTCGGCCAAGGTTCTCCTAACAGGGAGAGAGACCTTAATGAATTTAGCACATCACCGAAAGGTGAGTGCTGAAAGATATCCGCGGAGGTGAACTCCATGATCGACGCCAAGTCGGATTCGACTGGCACGGATGTAAGCGGCTCGGAGTCCATGGCCGGAGATGAATCCAGGGGTTCGGCGACATGACTCTCGTAAGGGGTGAAGTCAGTATCTGGCTCTATCGCCACTGAGAGTGCGGCCTCCATGGCGGGGTCTATGCCTCCGCTCTCAGATGGCGTGATTCGCTCCGGATTGACGATCGGAGTAGTTGCAGATGCGATCTCCCGAATATTATCCGACGGCAGAGTTACGTCATGCTCATTGTGACTGTGCGGCGCACCTGACACGGGTTCGAATCCGTTGAAGATCAAGTCTCCGCGGATGTCGACAGTGTAGTTTAGGTTTCCGAACTTGACCTGATGGCCAGGGGTGTAGCTCTCGATCTGCTCCAGATGGCCAAGCAAATTGGCCCACAGTGCAAAGCCGCCGAATACAAAGATCTGTCCGGGGAGGAAAACCTCACCCTGGACCGCATCGTTACCGATGATCGAAGGAGCCATCAAACCTTATGGCGACGGCACAGTGGAACTCTCAATGAAAGCACCAATGTCGGTGTCAAAACCGGCGGATCTCGGGTAGGGGGTCCCGAACTGTGCGTCTAATGCGGATGGTAACAGGAGGCAGGGGACACGATGTTTACCCAGGCTCGGGCCCTCTTGATGGAGGTAATACCATATGTCCTGCTTGATTGTTCTTGATGATATGAGTATTACAAGAGTTGATCTACCACGAGATCGTAGAGGCTAAACCCTAGAAGCTACCCTATGGTATGATTGTATATTGTCTTACGGACTAAACCCTCTCATTTATATAGACACCGGAGGGGGCTAGGGTTACACAGAGTCGGTTACAAGGGAGGAGATATACATATCCGTATTGCCTAGCTTGCCTTCCATGCCAAGTAGAGTCCCATCCGGACATGGGACGAAGTCTTCAATCTTGTATCTTCATAGTCCAACAGTCCGCCCAAAGGATATAGTCTGGCTGTCCGGAGACCCCCTAATCCAGGACTCCCTCAACCCCGCTCTCGGGTCACCCTGCGCGTCGCCCTGCCAGCGCCATCTGCTACCTACCTCAGTCTGCAGAGCTGGTGACGGCGGAGCTGGATCTTGAGTGGGTGCTGCTCGCCTTGGTGGCCGGCCGTCGCCTTGGCGTCACCCAAGAGGCCATCTTCGACGCTCTCCGCGCGTGCTATGGCCTGGTCGCGCATGAGTTCTCCGTCCACATCCATGCCTCTTATGATTTCCTCATCAAGTTCTCCTTTGCCGCTTCGCGCGCACGTGTCGCCGCCGGTGGTCTGCACACCGGTGGCTTTCGCCTGCTCTTCACTCCTTGGAGCCGCTCCCACGACGTTGTCCCAGTGAAGGCGTGATACGTCTCCAACGTATCTATAATTTTGGATTGCTCCATGCTATATTATCTTCTGTTTTGGATGTTTATGGGCTTTATTATACACTTTTATATTATTTTTGGGACTAACCTATTAACCCAGAACCCAGTGCCAGTTTCTGTTTTTTCCTTGTTTTAGAGTATCGCAGAAAAGGAAAATCAAACGGAGTCCAATTGACCTGAAACTTCATGGAACTTATTTTTGGAAGGAAAGCAACCCGGAAGACTTGGAGTCCACTTCAAGGAAGCTTCGAGGAGGCCACAAGGTAGGGGGCGCGCCCACCCCCCTGGGCGCGCCCTCCACCCTCATGGGCCCCTCCTGGCCCCCCTGACGTACTTCTTCCGCCTATATATCTCCATATACCCTAAAACGATCGGGAATCACAATAGATCGGGAGTTCCGCCGCCAGAAGCCTCTGTAGCCACCGGAAGCCAATCTAGACCCGTTTCGGCATCCTGCCGGAGGGGGAATCCTTCTCCGGTGGCCATCTTCATCATCCCGGTGCTCTCCATGACGAGGAGGGAGTAGTTCTCCCTCGGGGCTGAGGGTATGTACCAGTAGCTATGTGTTTGATCTCTCTCTCTCTCTCTCTCTCTCTCTCTCTCGTGTTCTTGAGGTGATACGATCTTGATGTATCGTGAGCTTTGCTATTATAGTTGGATCTTATGATGTTTTCTCCCCCTCTACTCTCTTGTAATGGTTTGAGTTTTCCCTTTGAACTTATCTTATCAGATTGAGTCTTTAAAGATTTGAGAACACTTGATGTATGTCTTGTCGTGCATATCTGTGGTGATAATGGGATATCACGTGATTCACTTGATGTATGTTTTGGTGATCAACTTGCGGGTTCCGCCCATGAACCTATGCATAGGGGTTGGCACATGTTTTCGTCGTGATTCTCTGCTAGAAACTTTGGGGCACTCTATGAGGTTCTATGTGTTGGTTGAATAGATGAATCTGAGATTGTGTGATGCATATCTTATAATCATACCCACGGATACTTGAGGTGACATTGGAGTATCTAGGTGACATTAGGGTTTTGGTTGATTTGTGTCTTAAGGTGTTATTCTAGTACGGACTATAGGGCTGTCTGTGACACTTATAGGAATAGCCCAACGGATTGATTGGAAAGAATAACTTTGAGGTGGTTTCGTACCCTACCATAATCTCTTCGTTTGTTCTACGCTATTAGTGACTTTGGAGTGACTCTTTGTTGCATGTTGAGGGATAGTTATGTGATCCAATTATGTTATTATTGTTGAGAGGACTTGCACTAGTGAAAGTATGAACCCTAGGCCTTGTTTACTAGCATTGCAATACCGTTTACGCTCACTTTTATCATTAGTTACCTTGCTGTTTTTATAATTTCAGATTACAAAAACCATTACCTACTACCCATATACCACTTGTATCACCATCTCTTCACCGAACTAGTGCACCTGTACAATTTACCATTGTATTGGGTGTGTTGGGGATACAAGAGACTCTTCGTTATTTGGTTACAGGGTTGCTTGAGAGAGACCATCTTCATCCTACGCCTCCCACGGATTGATAAACCTTAGGTCATCCACTTGAGGGAAATTTGCTACTGTCCTACAAACCTCTGCACTTGGAGGCCCAACAACGTCTAGAAGAAGAAGGTTGTGCAGTAGACATCAAGCTCTTTTCTGGCGCCGTTTCCGGGGAGGTGAGTGCTTGAAGGTATATCTGTAGATCTTGCAATCGAGTCTTTTAGTTTCTTGTTTTATCACTAGTTTAGTTCATAAAAGAAAACTACCAAAAAATGGAATTAAGGGTACCTCATATGCTTCATCTTTTTAATATCTATCATGAAAATAAGGATTCCGATAATTGTGCTCAAGTTCTAGAAGAAGAATGCATTAGAATGTTTGGCACTAAATATTTGAACAATGAGCATGATTGCAATGTTGCTAGTATGAATTCCTTGAATATCTATGATGCTAATGATATGCAAAGCCACAAGCTTGGGGAAGCTATGTTTGATGAAGATGATAGTTTTTGTTCCCCAAGCTTTGATGAGAAAATTTACTATGATGAAAGCATGCCTCCTATCTATGATGATTATTGTGATGACACGTATGCTTTAAAGAATAATGATAACCATGAAACTTGTCATCTTGATCTTAATTTTCAATCACATGATAGTTATTTTGTTGAGTTTGCTCCCACTATTATTAATGAGAAGAATTTTGCTTATGTGGAGAATAGTAAAATTTGTATGCTTGTAGATCATGAAAAGAATAGGTGCTGGTTATATTGTTGAATTAATTCATGATGCTACTGAAAATTATTATGAGGTAGGAATATATGCTTGTAGGAATTGCAATAATATCAAGTTTCCTCTCTATGTGCTTAAAATCTTGAAGTTATCCTTGTTTTACCTTCCTATGCAAGTTGATTCTTGTTCCCACAAGTTGTTTGCTCACAGAATCCCTATGCATAGGAAGTGGGTTAGACGTAAATGTGCTAGGCATATTCTTCATGATGCTCTCTTTATGTTACAATTCTTATCTTTTATGCGAGCATCGTTGAAATCATCATGCCTAGCTAGGGGCATTAAACGATAGCGCTTGTTGGGAGGAAACACAACTTTATTTTTGTTCCTGTTTAGTAATAAATAATTCATCTAGCCTTTTTTTAGATGTGGTTTTATGTGTTTAATTAGTGTTTGTGCCAAGTAGAACCGTTGGGAAGACTTGGGGAAAGTCTTGTTGATCTTGCTGTAAAAGACAGAAACTTTAGCGCTCACAAGAATTGCTTCCATTTTTCATTGGAGAGTTATATTTAGTTGATTCTTTTTGAAGATGATTAATAGATAAATTCCTCACATCCAGAAATTTATTTTAGAATTTTTTGGGTTCCAGAAGTTTGCGTTAGTTACAGATTACTACAGACTGTTCTGTTTTTGACAGATTCTGTTTTTCATGTGTTGTTTGCTTATTCTAATGAATCTATGGCTAGTAAAATAGTTTATACACCATAGAGAAGTTGTAATACAGTGGGTTTAACACCAATATAAATAAATAATGATTTAATTACAGTACCTTGAAGTGGTGTTTTGTTTTCTTTCGCTAACGGAGCTTACGAGTTTTCTGTTAAGTTTTGTGTTGTGAAGTTTTCAAGTTTTGGCTAAAGATTCGATGGACTATGGAATAAGGAGTGGCAAGAGCATAAGCTTGGGGATTCCCAAGGCACCCCAAGGTGATATTCAAGGACAACCAAAAGCCTAAGCTTTGGGATTCCCCGGAAGGCATCCCCTCTTTCGTCTTCGTTCATCGGTAACTTTACTTGGAGCTATATTTGTATTTGCCACATGATATGTGTTTTGCTTGGAGCGTCATTTTACTTTTGTTTTTCTTGCTGTTTGAATAAAATACCAAGATAAATTATTAAATGTTAGAGAGTCTTCACATAGTTGCATAATTATTCGACTACTCATTGATCTTCACTTATATCTTTCGGAGTAGTTTGTTGTTGCTCTAGTGCTTCACTTATATCTTTTTAGAGCACGGTGGTGGTTTTATTTTATAGAAATAGATGAACTCTCATGCTTCACTTATATTATTTTGAGAGTCTTAAATAGCATGGTAATTTTCTTAAATAATCCTAATATGCTAGGCATCCAAGAATAGTAAAAACTTTCATATAGAGTATTGAATACTAAGAGAAGTTTGATGCTTGATGATTGTTTTGATATATGGAGGTACTAATATCAAAGTCGTGCTAGTTGAGTAGTTGTGAATTTGAGAAATGCTTGTGTTGAAGTTGGCAAGTCCCGTAGCATGCACGTATGGTAAACATTGTGTAACAAATTTGAAACATGAGGTGTTATTTGATTGTCTTCCTTATGAGTGGCGGTCGGGGACGAGAGATGGTCTTTTCCTACCAATCTATCCCCCTAGGAGCATGCACGTAGTGCTTGGTTTTTGATGACTTGTAGATTTTCCAATAAGTATGTGAGTTCTTTATGACTAATGTTAAGTCCATGGATTATACGCACTCTCACCCTTCCATCATTGCAAGCCTCTTCGGTACCGTGCATTGCCCTTTCTCACATTGAGAGTTGGTGCAAACTTCGCAGATGCATCCAAACCCCGTGATATGATACGCTCTGTCACACATAAACCTCCTTATATCTTCCTCAAAACAACCACCATACCTACCTATTATGGCATTTCCATAGCCATTTCGAGATATATTGCCATGAAACTTTTCCACCATTCCGTTTATCATGACACATTCATCATTGTCATATTGCTTTGCATAATCATGTAGTTGACATCGTATTTGTGGTAAAGCCACCGTTCATAATTTTTCATACATGTCACACTTGATTCATCCCAATCCTGGTACACCACCGGAGGCATTCATATAGAGTCATATCTTATTCTAAGTATCGAGTTGTAATTCTTGAGGATTAAGTAAATAGAAGTGTGATGATCATCATTTTCTAGAGCATTGTCCCAAGTGAGGAATGAAAAAAGGCCATAAAAAGGAGAATGCCCAAAAAAAGATAAAGGCCATAAAAAAAGAGAAGGCCCAAAAAAATGAGAGAAAAAGAGAGAAGGGACAATGCTACTATCCTTTTCCACACTTGTGCTTCAAAGTAGCACCATAATCTTCATGATAGAGAGTCTTTTGTTTTGTCACTTTCATATACTAGTGGGAATTTTTCATTATAGAACTTGGCTTGTATATTCCAACAACGGGCCTCCTCAAGTGCCCTAGGTCTTCGTGAGCAAGCAAGTTGGATGCACACCCACTTAGTTTCTTTTGTTGAGCTTTCATACATTTATAGCTCTAGTGCATCCGTTGCATGGCAATCCCTACTCCTTGCATTGACATCAATTGATGGGCATCTCCCTAGCCCATTGATTAGCCGCGTCAATGTGAGACTTTCTCCTTTTTTGTCTTCTCCACATAACCCCCTCATTATATTCTATTCCACCCATAGTGCTATGTCCATGGATCGCGCTCATGTATTGCGTGAAGGTTTATGAGTTTGAGATTACTAAAGTATGAAACAATTGTTTGGCTTGTCATCGGGGTTGTGCATGATGAGAGCATTCTTGTGTGACGAAAATGGAGCATGACTAAACTATATTTTTTTGTAGGGATGAACTTTCTTTGGCCATGTTATTTTGAGAAGACATGATTGCTTAGTTAGTATGCTTGAAGTATTATTATTTTTATGTCAATATGAACTTTCATCTTGAATCGTTCAGATCTGAATATTCATGCCACAATAAAGAAGAATTACATTGAAATTATGCCAAGTAGCATTCCACATCAAAAATTCTGTTTTTATCATTTACCTACTCGAGGACGATCAGGACTTATGCTTGGGGATGCTGATACGTCTCCAACATATCTATAATTTTTGATTGCTCCATGCTATATTATCTTCTGTTTTGGATGTTTATGGGCTTTATTATACACTTTTATATTATTTTTGGGACTAACCTATTAACCCAGAGCCCAGTGCGAGTTTCTATTTTTCCTTGTTCTAGAGTATCGCATAAAAGGAAAATCAAACGGAGTCCAATTGACCTGAAACTTCACGGAACTTATTTTTGGAAGGAAAGCAACCTGGGAGACTTGGAGTCCACATCAAGGAAGCTTCAAGGAGGCCACGAGGTAGGGGGGCACGCCCTCTACCCTCGTGCCCCCTGACGTACTTCTTCCGCCTATATATCTCCATATACCCTAAAACGATCGGGGATCACAATAGATCGGGAGTTCCGCCGCCAGAAGCCTCCGTAGCCACTGAAAGCCAATCTAGACCCGTTTCGGCATCCTGCCGGAGGGGGAATCCTTCTCCGGTGGCCATCTTCATCATCCCGGTGCTCTCCATGACAAGGAGGGAGTAGTTCTCCCTCGGGGCTGAGAGTATGTACCAGTAGCTATGTGTTTGATCTCTCTCTCTCTCTCATGTTCTTGAGGTGATACGACCTTGATGTATCGCGAGCTTTGCTATTATAGTTGGATCTTATGATGTTTTCTCCCCCCTTACTCTCTTGTAATGGATTGAGTTTTCCCTTTGAAGTTATCTTATCGGATTGAGTCTTTAAAGATTTGAGAACACTTGATGTATGTCTTGCCGTGCATATCTGTGGTGACAATGGGATATCACGTGGTTCACTTGATGTATGTTTTGGTGATCAACTGGGTTCCGCCCATGAACCTATGCATAGGGGTTGGCACACGTTTTCGTTGTGATTCTCCGGTAGAAACTTTGGGGCACTCTTTGAGGTTCTATGTGTTGGTTGAATAGATGAATCTGAGATTGTGTGATGCATATAGTATAATCATACCCATGGATACTTGAGGTGACATTGGAGTATCTAGGTGACATTAGGGTTTTGGTTGATTTGTGTCTTAAGGTGTTATTCTAGTACGAACTCTAGGGCTGTTTGTGACACTTATAGGAATAGCCCAACGGATTGATTGGAAAGAATAACTTTGAGGTGGTTTCGTACCCTACCATAATCTCTTCGTTTGTTCTCCGCTATTAGTTACTTTGGAGTGACTCTTTGTTGCATGTTGAGGGATAGTTATGTGATCCAATTATGTTATTATTGTTGAGAGGACTTGCACTAGTGAAAGTATGAACCCTAGGCCTTGTTTACTAGCATTGCAATACCGTTTACGCTCACTTTTATCATTAGTTACCTTGCTGTTTTTATAATTCCAGATTACAAAAACCATTATCTACTATCCATATACCACTTGTATCACCATCTCTTTGCCGAACTAGTGCACCTATACAATTTACCATTGTATTGGGTGTGTTGGGGACACAAGAGACTCTTCGTTATTTGGTTGCAGGGTTGCTTGAGAGAGACCATCTTCATCCTACGCCTCCAACGGGTTGATAAACCTTAGGTCATCCACTTGAGGGAAATTTGCTACTGTCCTACAAACCTCTGTACTTGGAGGCCCAACAACGTCTACAAGAAGAAGGTTGTGTAGTAGACATCAAGGCACGTTTCCTCGTCTCCATCAAAATCGTGGGCATCCCCGATCATGCTTGGCACTGTTTCCTCTGTTGAGTTCCTCCTGTCGCCGTTCTGTCGGGTCGAGAACCTCGCCCCCGAGACCAGGGACGCATCCGACATGTCAGTCTTTCGCCTCACGGCCTGGACCACCAACCCCAATGGCATTCCACACTCATCAGAGCTGCTCATGCCGGAGCCTGATGCCGTTGATGACGAGGCGGACCCGGCGTGGGTGGAGCGCCTCGTGCTTGGATTGACGCGGTTCCCCGTCAAGATCCATGTTGTCAGCTCCGTTGACTACCGCCGCCCCTCACCCCCACCGCCACCTCCTCCGGCCGTCGGCAATGATGACGCCCTGGCTCGCCTCCCGTGCCTGACCCTGGCCGCGTATTCATCAGTTCCCTGAGCGTAGACCCGACGCGTCTCGTCGTCGGACCTCGGGGCATGGTGAACATGGTCGCTGGCGCAGCCGTGCGCCGCCACCTTGCCGCGAGTGGCAAGCCATCCTCGGGCCCCACCCCCAGTCTCTGTTGCGGCCCCCAGGGTTCCAGCTCGGCTGCGCCTCGGGGCCACCCTGCTCCTCGCTATGGCTGGGCTCACTTAGGCCTCGCCACGTGATTCTGTCACGGTCTCCTGGGATGCTTGGGATCTGGTCGTGGCCCGACCCATGCTTTTGGAAAGCGCCGCTGCCCAGGCTTCTGACGCTTCCGCTGATGATACGTATCCAACGTATCTATAATTTTTTATTGATCCATGCTATATTATCTACTGTTTTGGACATTATTGGGCTTTATTATCCACTTTTATATTATTTTTGGGACTAACCTATTAACCGGAGGCCCAACCCAGAATTGCTGTTTTTTGCCTGTTTTAGAGTTTCGAAGAGAAGGAATATCAAATGGAATCCAAACGGAATGAAACCTTCGGGAACGTGATTTTCTCAACAAACAAGACTCGGGAGACTTGGACCCTATGTCAAGACACAAAAGAGGAGGCCACGAGGTAGGGGGCGCGCCTACCCCCCAGGCGCGCCCTCCACCCTGGTGGGCCCCCTGTTGCTCCACCGACGTACTCCTTCCTCCTATATATACCTATGTACCCCCAAACGATCAGATACGGAGCCAAAAACCTAATTCCACCGCCGCAACTTTCTGTATCCACGAGATCCCATCTTGGGGCCTGTTACGGAGCTCCGCTGGAGGGGCATCGATCACGGAGGGCTTCTACATCAACACCATAGCCTCTCCGATGAAGTGTGAGTAGTTTACCTCAGACCTACAGGTCCATAGTTATTAGCTAGATGGCTTCTTCTCTCTTTTTGGATCTCAATACAATGTTCTCCCGCTCTCTTATGGAGAACTATTCGATGTAATCTTCTTTTTGATGTGTGTTTGTTGAGACCGATGAATTGTGAGTTTATGATCAAGTCTATCTATGAATAATATTTGAATCTTCTCTGAATTCTTTTATGTGTGATTGGTTATCTTTGCAAGTCTCTTCGAATTATCAGTTTGGTTTGGCCTACTAGATTAATCTTTCTTGCAATGGGAGAAGTGCTTAGCTTTGGGTTCAATCTTGGGGTGTCCTTTCCTAGTGATAGTAGGGGCAGCAAGACACGTATTGTATTGTTGCCATCGAGGATAACAAGATGGGGTTTTCATCATATTGCATGAGTCTATCCCTCTACATCATGTCATCTTGCTTAAGGCATTACTCTGTTTTTAACTTAATACTCTAGATGCATGCTGGATAGCGGTCAATGAGTGCAGTAATAGTAGTAGATGCATGCAGGAGTCGGTCTACTTGTCTCGTTCGTGATGCCTATATACATGATCATACCTAGATATTCTCATAACTATGCTCAATTCTGTCAGTTGCTCAATAGTAATTTGTTCACCCACCATAGAATACTTATGCTCTCGAGAGAAGCCACTAGTGAAACCTATGGCCCCCGGGTCTATCTTTATCATATTAATCTCCTACTACTTAGTTATTTCCTTTGATTTTTTACTTTGCCTTTATTTTACTTTGCATCTTTATCACAAAAATACCAAAAACTATTATCTTTATCATATATATATCAGATCTCACTCTCGTAAGTGGCCGTGTAGGGATTGACAACCCCTATTCTGTCATTTATTTGTTTTGTGCAGGTACGAGGGACTCGCGTGTAGCCTCCTACTGGATTGATACCTTGGTTCTCAAAAACTGAGGGAAATACTTACGCTACTTTGCTGCATCATCCCTTCCTCTTCGGGGAAAACCAACGCAGTGCTCAAAAGGTAGCAAGAAGGATTTCTGGCGCTGTTGCCGGGGAGGTCTACGCAAAAGTCAACACACCAAGTACCCATCACATACCCTTATCTCCCGCATTACATTATTTGCCATTTGCCTCTCGTTTTCCTCTCCCCCACTTCACCCTTGCTGTTTTATCCTCCCTCTCTTTCTCTATTTGCCTCTTTTTGCCCGCTTGCTTTTTGTTTGCTTGTGTGTTAGTTTGCTTGCTTGCCTCTATGGCTCTACCTAAATTTGGTGATCTCCGCCTTAAAAGGCTAGAAGAGATCGAAAGCAATGTCAGGAGTTTTATGGTTTAGCAATTTGAACATAATAGTTTCTTCAGAAACGAGCTTAAAGAACAGAAAATCTTAAAGAACAGAAACGAGCCATCTTATTAACCAAGTAGAACCGTTGGGAAGACTCGGGGAAAGTCTTGTTACACTTGCTGTAAAAAACAGAAACTTTAGCGCTCACGAGAACTACTGCCATTTTTATTTGGAAAGTGATATTTAGTTAATTCTTTTTTCAGATGATTAATAGATAAATTACTCACGTCCAGCAATTTATTTTAGAATTTTTGGGGTTCAAGATCTTGCTCTAGCTACATATTACTACAGACTGTTCTGTTTTTGACAGATTCTGTTTTTCGTGTGTTGTTTGCTTATTTTGATGAATCTATGGCTAGTAAAATAGTTTATAAACCATAGAGAAGTTGGAATACAGTAGGTATAAAACCAATATAAATAAAGAATGAGTTAATTACAGTACCTTGAAGTGGTATTTTATTTTCTTTCGCTAACGGAGCTCACGAGATTTTCTACTCTAAGTTTTGTGTTGTGAAGTTTTCAAGTTTTGGGTAAAGATTTGATGGATTATGGAACAAGGAGTGGCAAGAGACTAAGCTTGGGGATGCTCATGGCACCCCCAAGATAATCTAAGGACACATAAAAGACAAATCTTGGGGATGCCCCAGAAGGCATCCCCTCTTTCGTCTACTTCTATCGGTAACTTTACTTGGAGTTATATTTTTATTCGCCACATGATATGTGTTTTGCTTGGAGCGTCTTGTATGATTTGAGTCTTTATTTGTTAGTTTACCACAATCATCCTTCCCGTACACACCTTTTGAGAGAGCCATACATGATTTGGAATTTGTTAGAATACTCTATGTGCTTCGCTTATATCTTTTGAGTTATATAGTTTTGCTCTAGTGCTTCACTTATATCTTTTAGAGCACGATGGTGGATTTGTTTTATAGAAACTATTGATCTCTCATGCTTCACTTAGATTATTTTGAGAGTCTTAAATAGCATGGTAATTTGCTTAAAATCCTAATATGCTTGGTATACAAGATTAATAATAAAACTTTCTTATGAGTGTGTTGAATACTATGAGAAGTACGATGCTTGATAATTGTTTTGAGATATGAAGATGGTGATATTAAAGTAGTGCTAGTAGAGTAATTATGAATTTGAAGAATACTTGTGTTAAAGCTTGTGATTCCCGTAGCATCCACGTATGGTGAACCGTTATGTGATGAAGTCGGAGCATGATTTATTTATTGATTGTCTTCCTTATGAGTGGCGATCGGGGACGAGCGATGGTCTTTTCCTACCAATCTATCCCCATAGGAGCATGCGTGTAATACTTTGCTTTCATAACTTGTAGATTTTTGCAATAAGTATATGCGTTCTTTATGACTAATGTTGAGTCCATGGATTATACGCACTTCTCTCACCCTTCCACCTTTGCTAGCCTCTATAATACCGCGCACCTTTCGCCGGTATCATACACCCACCATATACCTTCTTCAAAAAATCCACCATACCTACCTAGTATGGCATTTCCATCGCCATTCCGAGATATATTGCCATGCAACTTTCCACCATTCCGTTTATTATGACACACTCCATCATTGTCATATAGCTTAGCATGATCATGTAGTTGACATCGTATTTGTGGCAAAGCCACCATTCATAATTCTTTCATACATGTCACTCATGAGTCATTGCATATCCCGGTACACCGCCGGAGGCATTCATATAGAGTCATATTTTGTTCTAAGTATCGAGTTGTAATTCTTGAGTTATAAGAAAAATAAAAGTGTGATGATCATCATTATTAGAGCATTGTCCCAGTGAGGAAAGGATGATGGAGACTATGATTCCCCCACAAGTCGGGATGAGACTCCAGACGAAAATAAATAAATAAAAGAGGCCAAAGAAGCCCAAATAAAAAAAGAGAGAAAAGAGGCCATAAAAAAGAAGGCCCAAATAAAAAAATGAGAGAAAAAGAGAGAAGGGACAATGTTACTATCCTTTTACCACACTTGTGCTTCAAAGTAGCACCATGATCTTCATGATAGAGAGTCTCCTATGTTGTCACTTTCATATACTAGTGGGAATTTTTCATTATAGAACTTGGCTTGTATATTCCAATGATGGGCTTCCTTAAATTGCCCTAGGTCTTCATGAGCAAGCAAGTTGGATGCACACCCACTTAGTTTCTTTTTGAGCTTTCATATACTTATAGCTCTAGTGCATCCGTTGCATGGCAATCCCTACTCACTCACATTGATATCTATTGATGGGCATACCCATAGCCCGTTGATACGCCTAGTTGATGTGAGACTATCTTCTCCCTTTTTGTCTTCTCCACAACCACCGTTCTTTTCCACCTATAGTGCTATGTCCATGGCTCACACTCATGTATTGCGTGAAGATTGAAAAAGCTTTGAGAATGTCAAAAGTATAAAACAATTTCTTGGCTTGTCATCGGGGTTGTGCACGATTTAAATATTTTGTGTGGTGAAGATGGAGCATAGCCAGACTATATGATTTTGTAGGGGTAACTTTCTTTGGCCATGTTATTTTGAGAAGAGATAATTGCTTTGTTAGTATGCTTGAAGTATTATTATTTTTATGTCAATATTAAACTTTTGTCTTGAATCTTTCGGATCTGAATATTCATACCACAATTAAGAAGAATTACATTAAAATTATGCCAAGTAGCACTCCACATCAAAAATTCTGTTTTTATCATTTACTTACTCGAGGACGAGCATGAATTAAGCTTGGGGATGCTTGATACGTCTCCAACATATATATAATTTTTGATTGCTCCATGCTATATTATCTACTGTTTTGGACATTATTGGGCTTTATTATCCACTTTTATATTATTTTTGGGACTAACCTATTAACCGGAGGCCCAGCCCAGAATTGTTGTTTTTGCCTGTTTTAGGGTTTTGAAGAGAAGGAATATCAAACGGAGTCCAAATGGAATGAAACCTTTGGGAACATGATTTTCTCAACAAACAAGACCCAGGAGACTTGGACCCTACGTCAAGACACAAAAAAGGAGGCCACGAGGTAGGGGGGCGCGCCTACCCCCCAGGCGCGCCCTCAACCCTCGTGGGCCCCTGTTGCTCCACCGACGTACTCCTTCCTCCTATATATACCTACGTACCCCCAAACGATCAGATACGGAGCCAAAAACCTAATTCCACCGCCGCAACTTTCTGTATCCACGAGATCCCAT
>NC_041384.1:630666581-630720273 GCF_002162155.2 Triticum dicoccoides | reverse complement strand
CAACACCATAGCCTGTCCGATGAAGTGTGAGTAGTTTACCTCAGACCTACGGGTCAATAGTTATTAGCTAGATGGCTTCTTCTCTCTTTTTGGATATCAATACAATGTTCTCCCCCTCTCTTGTGGAGAACTATTCGATGTATTCTTCTTTTTGCGGTGTGTTTGTTGAGACTGATGAATTATGGGTTTATGACCAAGTCTATCTATGAATAATATTTGAATCTTCTCTGCATTCTTTTATGTATGATTGGTTATCTTTGCAAGTCTCTTCGAATTATCAGTTTGGTTTGGCCTACTAGATTGATCTTTCTTGCAATGGGAGAAGTGCTTAGCTTTGGGTTCAATCTTGCGGTGTCCTTTCCCAGTGACAGTAGGGGCAGCAAGGCACGTATTGTATTGTTGCCATCGAGGATAACAAGATGGGGTTTTCATCATATTGCATGAGTCTATCCCTCTACATCATGTCATCTTGCTTAAGGCATTACTCTGTTTTTAACTTAATACTCTAGATGCATGCTGGATAGCGGTCGATGAGTGGAGTAATAGTAGTAGATGCATGCAGGAGTCGGTCTACTTGTCTCAGACGTGATGCCTATATACATGATCATACCTAGATATTCTCATAACTATGCTCAATTCTGTCAATTGCTCAACAGTAATTTGTTCACCCACCGTAGAATACTTATGCTCTCGAGAGAAGCCACTAGTGAAACCTATGGCCCCCAGGTCTATCTTTATCATATTAATCTCCTACTACTTAGTTATTTCCTTTGCTTTTTTACTCTGCCTTTATTTTACTTTGCATCTTTATCACAAAAATACCAAAAATATTATCTTTATCATATCTATCAGATCTCACTCTCGTAAGTGGCCGTGTAGGGATTGACAACCCCTATTCGCGTTGGTTGCAAGGATTTATTTGTTTTGTGCAGGTACGAGGGACTCACGCGTAGCCTCCTACTGGATTGATACCTTGGTTCTCAAAAACGGAGGGAAATACTTATGCTACTTTGCTGCATCATCACTTCCTCTTCAGGGAAAACCAACGCAGTGCTCAAGAGGTAGCAGCTGACGACGGCACGAACGCCTTGACCGATATTCAACATCCTCCATCGCCAACTGTCCACCTCTGCTCGCACTCCTACGATGTTGTCCTTTTTGTAAGCTCCAACGGGCCGATTGTCGAGCACGTCTCTTCGCTCCACGACAATGCCCACACCCCTGACCCTGCCAGCTCTCCACGGGCCCACTGCTCGCCCGGGGTCAGCATGCTGCCGGTGAGCCCTCGCCCCTGCCTTTATCCGCTTTCTAATCGCCGACCAATGCATGGCCTAGCGAATCGCCTGCTGCTGGCCCGATTCTCGCGCCTTCCGAGGACGATCCTCCCGTGCGGACCAACAACTCTGGTGATTCCCTGGGCATGGGCCGGTGCGCCCCGGATCCTAAGGCTAGGCCGATCTCGTATGCCTCTGCCACTCCATGCATGCCCTCTGGCGATCATGCATTGGCTCCCCCCTGCATGCCCATGCAACTGCTCGCCCCGCCCGCTTGGTCTGCTGCTTCTAGCTTAAAGATTTTCATTGACGTCATGCAGGCTCAGATTGATTGCGTCCTTTCCACTCCTGCACCGCGTAGGCGGCGCAATGAGGTGCCCTCCTACTTTACACCACACCGCAGTGGTAGGATCACCAAGGCTGGCCGAGGCTTGGACCCTGAGATGAAGGCGAAGCGTGTCCTCCTTCACTGTCTAAGATTACTCAAGGATGACGACCCGACGGAAGAGGCTCATTGCACGGGCCCAACAAAAATTTGCCATAGCAATACTACCTTTAAAGGAGTAACGCCAGGCCCAGGGGCTCATTGCACGGGCTCCCTGCTACTAAAGGTTATATTCGGCTTCCCCGATAACTTCCGTAGCGAACATTTAACCTTCCACATCGCTCCGTTCCAAAGTGGCTATCAAGCACTACTCGGACGCGAAGCTTTCACTCGCTTTAATGCAAATACCGCACTACGCTTCCCTCACACTCAAGATGCCTGACCCACGTGGCATCATTCAGTGAACAGAAGTATTAAGCGATCTTTGCACGCCGAAGAGAGTGCGGCTGCCTTGGCAGCCGCACACTAAAAACGGCCTCACCAACTAAAGTATTTAACAGGTCGTCAAGACCTCGGACACGGTTAGACGAGTCCGGCGCAGCTATATGTAATTCATACCGGATCAATGGTCACACCCCTATTACAAATACAAGGGGCTCAACACGCGCAGACAAGTGGCAATTTTTACTCATCTTGAATTATACATGGTTTCTTTAAAAACTATATTTTTGCACAACAACATTTTCACCTAAGTTCCTCTCTTTTACAGATGATCATCGTGCTACACCCGTCCAGGATACAGCACAACGGAGACACAGGCGCAGACGTGCAGCAGGGACCCGCTCCAAGGATTCTTTTTAGATTAACACCCTACGTAAACCTTTTTTACTGTCTCTTGTTGATACACATCCACCGAATTCTCAGCATAGTTGAGAAGAATGCTGACGTCTTGGCATGTGGCCACGTAAGAATAATGCACGTACCTGGACACAAGGGGCTTCTTACAAGGGGCATTATTTAGGCCCAGTTTATACCATAAAGACCGAATACCTTAGGGAGTGTTCGGCGTCGCGAGTTTGTCCTTATATGCATAAGCTCCGAATCATTGTCTTTGGTCAAATGTTGGGTTTCCCCGGCTCCTGTGTTTTGGTGCCTTACGTTCCGCTTTATCGGCTAAGGTAGCACCAGGAGAACTACTACAATTGTGCACTGGTTCATCCAGACGAGCACCTCAGTAGAGAAAGCCTAAAACTGACTGTCATGATATAGCGTGAGACTGGTCAACCACTCGATAACCTATTGGAATGTTAGAATTCCTCTGCCTTAACAAAGGGTCGTTTTCCGGCCGGGCATGTATGCACCCCGCGATCGGGAGAGTGCGGAGCCACCAGGGGCTATCTAGTAGCCCCACTGTCAAACTCCTATGGCTAAGTGAAAGTGTTAAAGCATTATAGTCCGATTGCCTCGTTCGCTACGCTATCACCTCCTTAATAGGACCAAGACGTTGGGTTAAGTGTGAACACGTGTTTTTTGTGAGCACCTCCGCATTATATGCGTGGGGGTTGAAGCCGACGGCTGCAATCTTTCAGGTTATACACATGTATACATAAACGGCCGCACAAGAGGCATCATACTACTTTCAGGCAAAAGTATAAACATAGCCTTATAAAACTTCATAAAAGCATTGTGTTTACAATGAGAATACATATCACTCAAACATAATATTCTTCGAGCACTGGGCCTCTATCAAACGAGCACCCTCGAGAACCTCCTCGAAATAATGCTCGGCAGCCACTCGGCCTATGGCCGAACCCTGCGCCGCAACAGTGGTAGCGTCCATCTCCGCCCAGTATGCTTTAACACGGGCAAGGGCCATCCGCGAGCCTTCTATGCACGCCAACCTCTTCATCGCATTAATGCGCGGCACCGCACCAAGGAACTGCTGCACTAAGCTGAAATAGCTGTTCGGCTTTGGCTTTTCCGGCCATAGCTGATCCACAACAGACCTCATGGCGAGTCCGGACAACCTATTCAGTTCGGCCCATTCGGCTAGCTGGTCAGTCAATGAAAGCGGACGCTCTGGAACGTTGAATTGCGACCAGAACAGCTTGTCCACTTCACGATCTTTCTGACCTTGGAAGTACTTGGCCGCATCGCCAGCGCTCGCTGCCAAATCCATATACGCATCTGCCAAACTCCACAGCCGATCCAGAGGGGCATACCGTGGATCTCCGAACTTCCTTCGTAACATGAAGGGTTTCCCAGCCGCAATATCCCCGGCTTCCCGCAACTCCTCCTTCTTTGCTCTCATAGCAGAACGGGTGTCTTTGTCTGCCGTCGTGGCCTTCTCAAGGTCCGTTGCCTTCGCTCGGTTTTCTTTTTCATGGACCCGGTAACGGTCGGCAGTGTCTTTTAATTCTACGGCCATCTTGGCCATCTTCTCTTGGCTCTCACAATGTGCGGCCTTCTTGGCCTTCAACTCTTCAATTGCCTTTAAAGCAGCCGCATTACTAATCCTTGCTTGTTCCTTGGCTCGGGCAAGTTTTGCCAGCAAGGTTTCCACGGTGGCAGCTCCATCTGCAGTCACAACATATTAAAGATACTGGCATCATGCTACTCTTACTATGTGGCATTCACCAGATAATAACACTTACCCTGTGCCTCGTCAAGCCTCTTGTTAACAAGCTCGATGTCGGCGTCTGCCGCATCCAATTGCCGTTTTAATTTGGCAAACTCACTAGTCCGGCTAGCCACCGGAGCTTCCACCACTTGCACATAGGGGCAGTTTGGTTATTGCCTGGGAATATGATCCTCTGTTCACCGCCGTTCTCGACAACAACCAGAGTCTCAGGGGCTACTATCTACACAGGGCACACCTAACATGTGCAGTACTATCACATATTATCTCACGTACCTCAAAGCCTATCAGTAGACTCATAAAGGCTTCATTTAATCCACTTTGGGCAGACGAAATTCTCTCCATCACCGTACCCATCAGCGTACGGTGTTCTTCTGAGATGGCCGCTCGCCCCACCAACTCCCTCAGAACGTCCGACCGCACACCAGACGGTGCCGGACTCTTTTGTTTGCTCTCTTCGGGAGCCGGACGCTGGGGACTTCGGGGGTCTATGGGATTATCTTCTGGCCTCACCGGATCCGGAGATGCCATCCGTGATGACACTTCGGGGTCGCCCGCTTCTTGAGCGGAGGAGTCCGGGGGAGGCGTTTCGCTCTCCATCATCTCTGGAAGAAGATCCCCCGAAGACGAGCTCAGCTGAGAGGGGCTAAGGCCCGAACTGCAAGATATATGCGGTGGTTATTTTCTCAGAAAAAGATAGCATACCTTTACTATTAAAGTATTTTGGATCACTTACGACTCGTTGGAGGGCTGATCCCCCCGCAGACTTTGTGCGGCAAAAGCACCCCCCCCGAGGCAGGACCCTATGTGGGAGACTTCTTCTCCTGTTTGGAGGCTTCGGCTTCCGGATCCTCAAAAGTAGTCCTTTTCCTCCCCCGGTTATCCTCCTTCATGGAGACGCTCATTCCCTCGGTTGGAACGGGCAGCGATAGGGGCCCGCGTCCGCCCGTATTATCCCCCCGTATCTTCCTTCGAGGGCTCCGGGCATGGTGCGACCTCGAGCATCTTTTCCAATACCGGATTTTCCAAACCCTCAGGGAGGGGGGCCAAACACCGAATCATCTTCGCCTTTGTTAGCCAGTCCTGGTCAAAAAGCGAACTCTCAGAAATAACTTCGTGACGAATAAAAGACAGTGTGTTCGGCCAACAAATTTCTTACTTGTTCGGCGGCACGGTTACTGCTCAGGCCCACGTCCTCGGTAATATCCGAACACTCTACTTGAGGTCCAAATAATGACTTGTACATCTCCTTGTGCGTCAAGCCGAGGAAACTTTGAATGGCACGCGGTCCCTCTGGGTTGAACTCCCACAAGCGAAGGGGCCGGCGTTTGCAAGGCTGGACTTGACGAACCAGCATAACTTGTATTACCACAACCAAATTAAAATCTCCCCCGAAGAGATCTCGGATGCGGCTTTGCAGTATAGGCACGTCCTTGGTTGGACCCCACCTCAGACCTCTGCTAATCCATGACATCAGTTGTGGTGGGGGGCCCGAGCGGAAAGCGGGGGCAGCCGCCCACTTGGCACTTCTGGGAGTCATGACGTAAAACCACTCCCGTTGCCATAATTCGGACACCTCTGGAAAGGAACCTTTCGGCCATGGAGCTCCTGCCATCTTGCCTATTGATGCACCTCCGCACGCTGCATGTTGCCCCTCGATCATCTTCGGCTTTACTTCAAAGGTCTTGAGCTATAGGCCGAAGTGAGGGGTAACGCGGAGGAAGGCCTCACACACGACAATAAATGTCGAGATGTGGAGAAAGGAGTCCAGAGCTAGATCGTGGAAATCTAGCCCGTAATAGAACATCAAACCCCTGACGAAGGGATCTAGAGTGAGGCCTAGACCTCGGAGGAAGTGGGAGACAAACACGACATTCTCATTGGGTTCGGGAGTAGGGACGATCTGCCCTCGAGCAAGCAGCCGATGCGAAACCTCGGTGGTCAGGTATCTGGCCTCCCTCAACTTCTTAATGTCATCTTCTGTAATGGAGGAGGGCATCCATCGGCCTTGAAGGCTGGATCCGGACATGATTGAAGATCCGGAGCACCCAACCTGGGCTTTGGGTGTTAGAACTCGAGGCGGGGGAAGGGTTCGATTGAGCACGCGAGGGAAAAAGCGAAAACCTTGTCCCTTTATAAAGAGGGTGAATATCAAGCGTCCTCTCCGTAGCCGTTTAGGACTTGCCTATAATCTAGGAGTCCTAGACACGGTTGGGTTACCCACAACCGCATTAATGAGAATCCCATAATTGGGGGAACACGATCTCCGCTTCGACAAGACGTGTCAAGAAACCGCCTCGCGTTATGTGTGGAGCTGGTTAAAAGAAACGGTTCGAATAATCACCAGGCCATGACATAACGTCGTGTTGCCAAAACAAGCCAGCAAATTAGATCTGCGAAAATATTATTCTCTCTACGATGGAATGTGGAACTTATTTTGCAGGGTCGGACACTATCCTCGTATTCAAATTCTTCTGTGATGTATTCGGAGAAGGAACCCGCCTTGCAATGCCGAAGATAATACTGCGAGGCGGACTCATCGTCACTGAAGCCTGGTTCAGGGGCTACTAAGGGGGTCCTGGATTAGGGGGTCTCCGGACAGCCGGACTATCTCCATTGGACGGACTGTTAGACTATGAAGATACAAGATTGAAGACTTCGTCTCGTGTCCGGATGGGACTCTACTTGGCGTGGAAGGCAAGCTAGGCAATACAGATATGGATATCTCCTCCTTTGAAACCGACCTTGTGTAACCCTAACCCTCTCCAGTGTCTATATAAACGGAAGGGTTTTAGTCCGTAGGACAACAACCATAACATACAATCATACCATAGGCTAGCTTCTAGGGTTTAGCCTCTCTGATCTCGTGGTAGATCTACTCTTGTACTACCCATATCATCAATATCAATCAAGCAGGACGTAGGGTTTTACCTCCATCAAGAGGGCCTGAACCTAGGTAAAACATCGTGTCCCCTGCCTCCTGTTACCATTTGGCCTAGACGCACAGTTCGGGACCCCCTACCCGAGATCCACCGGTTTTGACACCGACAGTGGCTAACCATAGTCTATGGCCCCCAAGGGGATGCTGGGAAGATTGCTTTCCTTGGCGAGCTGTAAGATTTCCGAGACACCTGCGCGGGCCCCTGGCTTATTGGAGGCGACTTCAACATGATCACATCCGCTGCGGACCAGAACAATAACCATCTCAACCATAGGACCATGAGTCGTTTCTGTCGCTTCATCTCTGATTTGGAGCTCCGTGCCATTTACCTGCATGGCCGCCGCTACACTTGGTCTAATGAGCAAGACAACCCCATGTTGGTTCGCAATGACCATGTTCTCTGCACCTCCAGCTGGGACATGATGCAGCCCACCCGCCTCCTCCATTATCTCTCATCAGCGGCCTTGGACCATTGTCCCCTCTTCATCGACTTCACGGCTCACAGCAACATCGCCAAGCACTTCCACTTTGAGCGTTTTTGGCCGAAGCTTGATGGCTACCCGGACATTGTTGGCAACGCTTGGAATTCCGTTCACCCCGATCCCGAACCATTCAGGCACATCTATGCCCGCCTTAAGTCCATTGCTCGCTGAGGGAGTCCTGGACTAAGGGGTCCTCGGGCATCCGGCCTGTTAACTATGGGCCGGACTGATGGGCTGTGAAGATACGAAGACCGAAGACTGCACCCGTGTCCGGACGGGACTCTCCTTGGCGTAGAGGGCAAGCTTGACGACCAAACATGTAGATTCCTTTCTTTGTAACTGACCTCGTGTAACCCTAGATCCTCCCGGTATCTATATAAACTGGAGGACTTAGTCCGGAGGGGGAGATATTCATTACCATAGCCATACAAGCTAGGCCTCTAGGGTTTAGCCCTTACGATCTCGAGGTAGATCAACTCTTGTAATACTCATACTCATCAATATCACTCAAGCAGGACGTAGGATATTACCTCCATAGAGAGGGCCCGAACCTGGGCAAACATCATGTCCCCTGTCTCATGTTACCATCAACCTTAGATGTACAGTTCAGGACCCCCTACCCAAGATCCACTGGTTTTGACACCGACATTGGTGCTTTCATTGAGAGTTCCACTGTGACATCGATGACAGGATCGATGTCTCCCCTTGTTCTTAAGGATAATATCACCACCGGAGGAGCGCTGGCTCCAGGCCAAACCCTCCGGCTGGGCGGCTTTACCATGGCCGCTTGTTCGGTAGTTAAGCCGACGATGACCTCTCGGGTCATCGAAAACCCCCTTCATATTGACTCCGAATACTCCAAGCAGATGGATACAGCGGAGCTTTTGTCCTTAAACGAGCTCCTAGATCGCATCGCCGCCCTGGGGGTCGCTATAGACTAAGATCGAATTGGGCTTAAACCCGATCAGAGAGAAATCAAATCTCCACCGATCACCCACCAGATAGCGGTAGTCGAGGAGCGAGTCAACAACTCTTCCCCCATACTAAGGATGGGCTATGTCCGGATCTCCTGTCTCGAAGAGCCGGACACCTACCTGTGAGGAGATGCATCCTGCCCTTCGAACATAGAATCGGATGACGGGCCTAAGAAATTAGTGGATATCTCGGAGCCCGATTTGTTAAGTTCGGAAAACCTTCAGACTCCGGATCCAAAATTGGGTCAAGGTTCAGATTTAAATCCACCCACCCACCCGAATACAAGTGCTCTCATGAGTATACAACAGCAGTCCCAGGAAACGGTCCACCACTTCTGGGCCAGATTCCTTCTTTTCAAAAACAAGATCAAAGATTGCCGTGACAAGGAAGCGATATCAGTATTCCGCAACAATTGCAGGGACGAGGGAATCCTCAACGCCATCAACTGCCATCGCATACTACACTTCGCTGACTTGGCAACTATCGTACAGAAGTACAGCGCAATGGAAAGCGCCTAGAAAACTCAAGCAACCCGTGGGGAACCATTGGTCCCCACTCAACCCCTTATTCAGGCGAAAAGGGTGCACCCTTGTAACACACCCTGTTCAATAGTAAAGAAATATAAGTCCAGTATGGGGCGCGGAACCGTTCTGGAAGGACGACTCGATGGGCCATGCAAAATACACGCAACACCGGATAACATACCAACACATAGCCTTAGAACATGTTGGATACTCCGGCAAGTGGCCAAGAGCGGCGAGGATATCCTCACCAAGAAAACGCAGAACAACACCCCCAGAAGACGACGACCCCAAAGTACTGACGGTCTTCGAGACATTCGCCTCAAACAATAGGTGCAAAAAAGCACTACGCGGACTCGCCGAAGTCTGTCACATGGCAGCAATAAACCCTTGGAATGACATGGCTATAACTTTTAATGCCGGTGACGAACCAAAATACAGGACAGTCTGAGCACCAGCTGCCTTAGTCCTCAGTACAATCGTGGACGGCTTTCGGCTCAGCAAGGTTCTCATGGATGGCGGCAGCGGACTAAACCTCATCTACAAAGATACACTCCACAAAATGGAAATAGACAGGAGCCGCATTGAGCAAAGCAGCACGACCTTCCGAGGAATCATTCCCAGTTGGGAGGCGCGGTGTGCGGGAAAAATAACACTCGACGTGGTATTCGGCACGCCGGAGAATTATCGGTCTGAAGAAATAACCTTCCAAGTGGCCCCTTTCAACAGCGGATATCACGCCCTCTTGGGGCGGGAGGCATTTACGCGCTTCCAAGCTATACCTCATTACGGGTACATGAAGCTTAAGATGCCCGGGCCCAAAGGCATAATCACTCTCGCCAGTGATCCAGACATAGCACTCCGCGCCGAAAAGAAAACCGCATCCCTGGCCCTTGAGGTATTATCTGAAGCCCTCGCGGCCGAAGAATTAATTGCATTGCGCTCCATGGTGGACAGGGACGATGCGATCTTAGACAAACACCCCAAATCCACCTCCTTCAAGCCAGCGGAAGAAATAGTCAAATTCCAGGTCCATCCAACGGACCCCAAAAAGACAGCATCTATTGGGGCACAACTAGACCCAATGGTCGACGCCGCGCTAAGGGATTTTCTTCGCGAAAACTGGGATATATTCGCCTGGCACCCTTCTGATATGCCAGGAATCCCGCACAAACTGGCCGAACGTAGCCTCAACATATTAAAGGGATACAAACCGGTCAAACAAACACTGCGACGCTTTTCCGAGCCCAAACGTCTAGCCATGGGAGAGGAGCTAGCCAAGCTAATCGAGGCCGGATTCATTAGAGAAATAAAACATCCGGACTGGCTGGCAAACCTGGTGACGGTACCAAAGAAGGATAAATCATGGCGCCTGTGCGTCGATTTTAAAGACCTCAATAAGTCTTGCCCTAAGGATCCCTTCCCCTCCCCCGCGTTGATCAAATTATTGATGCTGTCGCCGGACACGACTTACTGTGTTTCCTCGATGCATATTCCGGATACCATCAAATCAAAATGAAGGAGTCTGACCAAGCTGTAACAACATTCATCACCCCATATGGGCCATTCTGCTTCAACACTATGCCCTTCGGGGTCAAGAACGCCGACGCCACCTACCAACGCATGATCCAAACATGTCTGGAGAAACAGATCGGAAAGGTAGTTGAAGCCTATGTGGACGATGTCGTAATCAAGACAAGGCACGTCGAAACACTAATAGATGACCTACGCCTCACATTTGACAACCTCCGTGCATATGAAATTAAGATCAATCCGGAAAAGTATGTCTTTGGCGTCCCCGCAGGAAAGCTGCTGGGCTTCATCATCTCCAATAGAGGAATTGAAGCAAATCCAGCCAAAATCCGAGCTCTATCACAGTTGGCTATGCCAATAGACCTTAAACAAGTCCAAAAACTCGCGGCTTGCGTGGCAGCTCTAAGCGGCTTTATCTCCAGACTGGGAGAGAAGGCACTACCACTCTATCGCCTTCTGTGACGAACTGATCACTTCGAGTGGACGGACGCGGCAATAGCCGGACTGTAATAAATAAAAACACTCCTAGCGAGCAACCCAATCCTGGCCACGCCAAACGTCGGCGAACCCATGCTGCTATACATATCGGCAACACATCAAGTGGTGAGCGCCGTGCTTGTCGTTGAACGAGAACAGGACGAACACAAATTTCCGCTTCAGAAGCTAGTATACTATGTATCCACTGTCCTTACACCATGCAAATCCCGCTACCCCCATTATCAAAAGATGGCATGCACGGTCTTCATGGCATCCCGAAAGCTATGACACTACTTCTAAGAGTGTTCGATCACGGTGGCCTCTAAAGTACTACTCAACGACATAATAAACAACCGCGATGCCACGGGCCGGATTGCCAAATGGGCCATTGAGCTCCTTCCATTTGATATTACATACAAACCACGTCGAGCTATTAAATCCCAAGTACTGGCTGACTTCGTCGCCGAATGGACAAAGGCTGAACTCCCTAAAGAGTACGGCACATATTCCAATTGGGTTATGTATTTCGATGGCTCCAAAATGCTGGCAGGGCTAGGAGCGGGCTTCATTTTAACGTCCCCCACTGGAGACGTCATTCAGTACGTACTCCAAATACTATACATAGACTCCAACAACGCAGCTGAATACGAGGCCTTGTTGCATGGTCTCCGGATGGCTGTCTCCATGGGTATACAGCGCTTGGAAGTGCGCGGGGACTCAAACCTTGCAATATCTCAAATAAATGGACACTTCGATGCCAAAGATCTGAAGATGTCAGCTTATCATAATGCCATCCTAAAAATGTCGGCTCAGTTCGAGGGGCTCGAGTTCCATCACGTGGCCCGAGAAAGTAATCAAGCGGCGGACATTCTTGCTCGTATCGGCGCCAAGTGCGTCCCCGTCCCACCCAATATCTTTTTGGAAAAGCTTTTCAAGCCATCCATGGTGTGGCAGGGGGAGAGCAGCAACACTAGTCCGGATCCGGATACAACCCCAGATTCCGAACCCACCGATATCGTCGGATGCTCAGCCACCGAAATAACACCGTCGGCCCATCTTATTATGGTAGTCATTACCCCATGGACCAAACCCTTTCTAGCCTACCTCAATAGGAGGAACTTCCCGAGGATCAGAATGAGGCCCGCCGCATTGTCCGGCGTTCGAAGGCCTACAAGGTTCACGACAGAGAACTCTATAAGAAAAGCGCTACCGGAGTCCTTCAAAGATGCATCTTCGAGGAGGGGAAGCAGCTCCTGGCTGAGATTCATGCCAGTCTCGGCGGGCACCACGCTGCAGCTCGGGCCCCTGTTAGCAAGGCCTTCCGTACAGGGTTTTATTGGCCGACGGCCGAAGCAGATGCACAGGACCTTGTCCAACATTGCGTCGGATGCTAACTCTTCGCCAATCAAAGCCATATGCCCCCACTGCCCTACAAACAATCCCCATCACTTGGCCTTTTGCGGTCTGGGGACTGGACATGGTTGGACCCCTTAAAGGAGGAAGCCATAAGAAAAAATATCTGCTTGTTATGGTGGATAAATTCACTAAGTGGATAGAGGCCAAACCAGTTAAAACGGCCGAGTCCGGGCCGGTGATAGAATTCATATCCGGCGTCGTACACCATTATGGTGTCCCACACAACATCATCACTGATAACGGCTCTAATTTCACAGCCGACGAAGTAAAAACCTGGTGTGCTAATCTGGGCATCAAGCTCGATTACGCCTCTGTCTATCATCCATAGACAAACGGTCAATTCGAACGGGCCAACGATCTTATAATGAGCGGCATCAAACCCAGGCTAGTACGGTCTTTGAAGGAATCAGACGCACACTGGGTCGAGGAGCTTGACTCCGTACTCTGGGGGCTATGGACCACGCCCAACCGAACTACCGGATACGCACCTTTTTTCATGGTGTACGGCGCAAAGGCTGTGCTACCCTGCGACATTATACATGACTCACCTCGGGTGCGCATGCATGAAGAGAGAGAGAGGCCGAGCTCGATCGGCAAGACAGCCTAGACGCCATGGAGGAGGAGCGTGACGTCGTAAAAGCCCGTTCCACATTTTATCAACAACAGGCCCGCAGGTATCAAAGCAAAGAAGTACGAGCCAAGACTTATAACGTTGGCGAACTTGTTCTACGCTTGCCGGAGAAGAAAAATGACAAACTCAAGCCCAAATGGGAGGGTCCCTTCATCATTGACGAAGTCCTCATCGGAGGAGCGTACCGCCTGTGTGATGCGTCATACAATCGCCTCGAGCTGAACCCTTGGAACACGGCCAGACTCCAAAGATTCTATGCCTAAGCGCCAAACTCTTTGTTCATGTCCTTCTCCCTGCTATTTCCATAATACCTTTTTTCTTTCTTTCTCTCTCTTTTCGTTTTTCTCTTTAGCCTTAAAGCTTTCGTGCGGTTAGACCGCGCACCCCGGACGCACACATATGCCTTCAAATATGTACGTCCATTATACCTGGGGGCTTCTTGTATAGAAGCTTGCTATTATTCTCCGGGCATCAAGCTCATCACATATGCGTTTTCCCCATATGTACCTTTTCTTTGCCATTATATGCATCGATATGGCTTAAGTTTTGGCCAAGCTGGGTTGCCTGGCTCCTGTGCTTATGCCCTACGTTCCCGTTAGTTCAGCTAGGGCATAAAGGGAGCACCTCTGTGATTGTTACTGCTGGGTCATCCGGATGTGTACCTCAGACTGGGTGAAGCCGAAAGCTAGAGTTCTTAAGGGAATATTCGGTCTGTGAATTAAAGATATTTTTTTTGCATTCGCTCCATTTGCGAACCCCCAGAAGATATATATATATATATACTGCGAATTTTTCAGTCACAGTTCGGACATGCGCTCTAACACATGCACACCCAGGGAAAGGAACCCTTAACGGAACTATTCTCTCTAGAAGATGTTTCTTACATAATGTAATATAACATAACTAGTCGGATACAACTTGTCTGTTCAAGCAACTATGACCCATATGCCTGGTTTCCACGCATACTCCGGCCTATTCGGCCGCATGGGTATTCGGAAACACTCCGCGCCTTCAGGTCCAGAGGGCAAAGCGAAAAGGTCTGCCATGACAATCGTTTTACAATTCAGCTAGACAGAAAAACACACATTCATTTCGACTCAAAAATTTCCTCCTCTATACCCTCCAGCAGACTATCTAACTTACAATCCTGCCGGGAATATTTGGCAACTACTGCTACTTGGTCATACACCAAATTAACGGGAACTTCCTTCCCGTCTGACCCTAGAGGTCCGACCCGAGCCATATGATTCGGGTCAAGCTTGGTGTACCGTGTCTTTGAAGGAAATATGCCCTAGAGGCAATAATAAAGTTATTATTTATTTCCTTATATCATGATAAATGTTTATTATTCATGCTAGAATTGTATTAACCAGAAACATAATACATGTGTGAATACATAGACAAACAGAGTGTCACTAGTATGCCTCTACTTGACTAGCTCGTTGATCAAAGATGGTTATGTTTCCTAACCATAGACATGAGTTGTCATTTGATTAACGGGATCAAATCATTAGGAGAATGATGTGATTGACTTGACCCATTCCGTTAGCATAGCACTTGATCGTTTAGTTTGTTGCTATTGCTTTCTTCATGACTTATGCATGTTCCTATGACTATGAGATTATGCAACTCCCGTTTACCGGAGGAACACTTTGTGTGCCACCAAACGTCACAATGTAACTAGGTGATTATAAAGGTGCTCTACAGGTGTCTCCGAAGGTACTTGTTGGGTTGGCGTATTTCGAGATTAGGATTTGTCACTCCGATTGTCGGAGAGGTATATCTGGGCCTCTCGGTAATGCACATCACTTAAGCCTTGCAAGCATTCCAACTAATGAGTTAGTTGTAGGATGATGTATTACAGAACGAGTAAAGAGACTTGCCGGTAACGAGATTGAACTAGGTATTGAGATACCGACGATCGAATCTCGGGCAAGTAACATACCGATGACAAAGGGAACAACGTATGTTGTTATGCGGTCTGACCGATAAAGATCTTCGTAGAATATGTGGGAGCCAATATGAGCATCCAGGTTCCACTATTGGTTATTAACCGGAGACATGTCTCGGTCATGTATACATTGTTCTCGAGAACACGTAGGGTCCGCACGCTTAAGGTTTCGATGACAGTTATATTATGAGTTTATGCGTTTTGATGTACCGAAGGAGTTCAGAGTCCCAGATCAGATCGGGGACATGACAAGGAGTCTCGAAATGGTCGAGACGTAAAGATCGATATATTGGACGACTATATTTGGACATCGGAAAGGTTCCGAGTGATTCGGGTATTTTTTGGAGTACCGAAGAGTTACAGGAATACGTGTTGGGCTTTATTGGGCCATACGGGAAAGAAGGAAAAGGGCCTCAAGGGTGGCCGCACCCCTCCCCTTGGTCTGGTCCGAATTGGACTAGGGAAGGGGGCGCCCCCTTCCTTCCTTCTCCTTTTCCCATCCTCTTTTCCTATTCCATATGGGAGGTGGAATCCTACTAGGAGTAGGTAGTCCTAGTAGGACTCCACACTTGGCGCACCCCTCCTAGGGCCGGCCTCCTCCTCCCTTGCTCCTTTATATAGGGTGCAGGGGGGCACCCCAAAGACACAACAATTGACCATTGATCACTTAGCCATGTGCGGTGCCCCCCTCCACCATAATCCTCGATAATATTGTAGCGGTGCTTAGGCGAAGCCCTGCGATGGTAGAACATCAAGATTGTCACCACGCCGTCATGCTGACGGAACTCTTCCCCGACATTCTGCTGGATCGGAGTCCGGGGATCGTCATCGAGCTGAACGTGTGCTAGAACTCGTAGGTGCCGTAGTTTCGGTGCTTGATCGGTCGGGCCGTGAAGACGCACGACTACATCAACCGCATTGTGCTAATGCTTCCGCTTTCGGTCTACGAGGGTACGTAGACAGCACTCTCCTCTCTCGACGCTATGCATCACCATGATCTTGCGTGTGCATAGGATTTTTTTTGAAATTACTACGTTCCCCAATAGTGCCATCCGAGCCTAGGTTTTATGCGTTGATGTTATGCACGAGTAGAACACAAGTGAGTTGTGGGCGATATAAGTCATACTGCTTACCAGCATGTCATACTTTGGTTCAGTGGTATTGTTGGATGAAGCAACCCGGACCGACATTACGCGTACGCTTACGCGAGACTGGTTCTACCGACGTGCTTTGCACACAGGTGGCTGGCGGGTGTTAGTTTCTCCAACTTTAGTTGAACCAAGTGTGGCTACGCCCGGTCCTTGCGACGGTTAAAACAGCACCAACTTGACAAACTATCGTTGTGGTTTTGATGCATAGGTAAGAACGGTTCTTGCTAAGCCCGTAGCAGCCACGTAAAACTTGCAACAACAAAGTAGAGGACGTCTAACTTGTTTTTGCAGGGCATGTTGTGATGTGATATGGTCAAGACATGATGGTAAATTTTATTGTATGCGATGATCATGTTTTGTAACCGAGTTATCGGCAACTGGCAGGAGCCATATGGTTGTCGCTTTATTGTATGCAATGCAATCGTGTTGTAATGCTTTACTTTATCACTAAGCGGTAGCGATAGTCGTGGAAGCATAAGATTGGCTAGACGACAATGATGCTACGATGGAGATCAAGGTGTCACGCCGATGACGATGGTGATCATGACGGTGCTTCGGAGATGGAGATCACAAGTACAAGATGATGATGGCCATATCATATCACTTATATTGATTGCATGTGATGTTTACCTTTTATGCATCTTATCTTGCTTTGATTGACGGTAGCATTATAAGATGACCCCTCACTAAATTATCAAAGTATAAGTGTTCTCCCTGAGTATGCACCGTTGCGAAAGTTCTTCGTGCTGAGACACCACGTGATGATCGAGTGTGATAGGCTCTACGTTCAAATACAACAGGTGCAAAACAGTTGCACACGCGAAATACTCAGGTTAAACTTGACGAGCGTAGCATATAACAGATATGGCCTCGGAACACGGAGCCCGAAAGGTCGAGCGTGAATCATACAGTAGATATGATCAACATAGTGATGTTCACCATTGAAACTACTCCATCTCACGTGATGATCGGACATGGTTTAGTTGATTTGGATCACATGATCACTTAGAGGATTAGAGGGATGTCTATCTAAGTGGGAGTTCTTAAGTAATATGATTAATTGAACTTTAATTTATCATGAACTTAGTCCTGGTAGTATTAGCATATCTATGTTGTAGATCAATAGCTCACGTTTAACTCCCCTGTTTTATTTTGATATGTCCCTAGAGAAAACTAAGTTGAAAGATGTTAGTAGCAATGATGCGGATTGGATCCGTGATGTGAGGTTTATCCTCATTGCTACACAGAAGAATTATGTCCTTAATGCACCGCTAGGTGACAGACCTATTGCAGGAGCAGATGCAGACATTATGAACGTTTGGCTAGCTCAATATGATGACTACTTGATAGTTTAGTGCACCATGCTTAAACGGCTTATAATCGGGACTTCAAAGACATTTTGAACGTCATGGACCATATGAGATGTTCCAGGAGTTGAAGTTAATATTTCAAGCAAATACCCAAGTTGAGAGATATGAAGTCTCCAACAAGTTCTATAGCTAAAAGATGGAGGAGAATAGCTCAAGCAGTGAGCATGTGCTCAGATTGTCTGGGTACTACAATCGCTTGAATCAAGTGGGAGTTCATCTTGCAGATAAGATAGTGATTGACAGAATTCTCTAGTCACCATCACCAAGTTAGTAGAACTTCGTGATGAACTATGATATGCAAGGGATAACGGAAACAATTCCCAAGCTCTTCGTAATGCTGAAATCGACGAAGGTAGAAATCAAGAAAAATATCAAGTGTTGATGGTAGACAAGACCACTAGTTTCAAGAAAAGGGCAAAGGGAAGAAGGGAAACTTCAAGAAGAACGGCAAGCAAGTTGCTGCTCAAATGAAGAAGCCCAAGTCTGGTCCTAAGCCTCAGACTGAGTGCTTCTACTGCAAAGGGACTGGTCACTGGAAGCGGAATTGCCCCAAGTATTTGGCGGATAAGAAGGATGGCAAAGTGAACAAAGGTATATTTGATATACAGATTATTGATGTGTATTTTACTAGTGTTCGTAGCAACCCCTCGGTATTTGATACTGGTTCAGTTGCTAAGAGTAGTAACTCGAAACGGGAGTTGCAGAATGAACATAGACTAGTTAAGGGTGAAGTGATGATGTGTGTTGGAAGTGGTTCCAAGATTGATATGATCATCATCGCACACTCCCTATACTTTTGGGATTAGTGTTGAACCTAAATAAGTGTTATTTGGTGTTTGCATTGAGCATGAATATGATTTGATCATGTTTATTGCAATACGGTTATTCATTTAAGTAAGAGAATAAATTGTTGTTCTGTTTACATGAATAAAACCTTATATGGTTACACACCCAATGAAAATGGTTCGTTGGATCTCGATCGTAGTGATACACATATTCATAATATTGAAACCAAATGATGCAAAGTTAATAATGATGGTGCAATTTATTTGTGGCACTGCCGTTTATGTCATATTGGTGTAAAGCGCATGAAGAAAATCCATGCTGATGGGCTTTTGGAATCACTTGATTATGAATCAGTTGATGCTTGCGAACCATGCCTCATGGGCAAGATGACTAAGACTCCGTTCTCCGGAACAATGGAGCGAGCAACAAATTTGTTGGAAATCATACATACTGATGTATGTGGTCCGATGAATATTGAGGCTAGTGGCAGGTATCATTGTTTTCTGATCTTCACAGATGATTTGCGCAGATATGAGTATATCTACTTGATGAAACAAAAGTCTGAAACATTTGAAAAGTTCAAAGAATTTCATAGTGAAGTGGAGAATCATCGTAACAAAAATAAAAGTTTCTACGATATGACCGCAGAAGTAAAATATTTGAGTTACGAGTTTGGCCTTCAGTTAAAAACAATGTGAAATAGTTTCACTACTCACACCACCTGGAACACCACAACATAATGGTGTGTCCAAACGTCATAACCGTACTTTATTAGATATGGTGCGATCTATGATGTCTCTTACCGATCTACCACTATCGTTTTGGGGTCATGCATTAAAGACAACTGCATTCACGTTAAAAAGGGCACCATCTAAGTCCGTTGAGATGACACAATCTGAACTATGGTTTGGCAAGAAACCAAAGTTGTCATTTCTTAAAGTTTGGGGTTGTGATGCTTATATGAAAAAGTTTCATCTTGATAAGCTCAAACCCAAATCGGAGAAATATGTCTTGTAGGATACCCAAAGGAGACTGTTGGGCACACCTTCTATCACAGATCCGAAGGCAAGACATTCGTTGCTAAGAATGGATCCTTTCTAGAGAAGGAGTTTCTCTCGAAAGAAGTGAGTGGGAGGAAAGTAGAAATTGATAAGGTAATTGTATCTTCTCCCTTATTTGAAAGTAGTTCATCACAGAAATCTATTCCTGTGACTACTACACCAATTAGTGAGGAAGCTAATGATGATGATCATGTAACTTCAGATCAAGTTACTACCGAACCTCGTAGGTAAACCAGAGTGAGATCCGCACCAGAGTGGTACGGTAATCCTGTTCTGGAGGTCATGTTACTTGACCATGATGAGCCTACAAACTATGAGGAAGCGATGATGAGCCCAGATTCCGCGAAATGGCTTGAGGCCATGAAATCTGAGATGAGATCCATGTATGAGAACAAAGTATGGACTTTGATTGACTTGCCCAATGATCGGCGAGCCATGGAGATTAAATGGATCTTCAAGAGGAAGACGAACGCTGATAGTAGTGTTACTATCTACAAAGCTAGAATTGTCGCAAAAAGGTTTTCGACAAGGTCAAGGTGTTGACTACAATGAGAGTTTCTCACTCATATCTATGCTTAAGTCTGTCCGAATCATGTTAGGAATTGCTGCATTTTATGAAATCTAGCAAATGGATAAACAAAACTGCATTCCTCAATGGATTTATTAAAGAAGAGTTGTATATGATGCAACCAGAAGGTTTTGTCAATCCTAAAGGTACTAACAAAATATGCAAGCTCTGGCGATCCATCTATGGACTGGCGCAAGCATCTCGGAGTTGGAATATACGCTTTGATAAGTTGATCAAAGCATATAGTTTTATACAGACTTGCGGTGAAGCCTGTATTTACAAGAAAGTGAGTGGGAGCACTACAACATTTCTGATAAGTATATGTGAAAGACATATTGTTGATCGGAAATAATGTAGAATTATTCTGCAAAGCATAAAGGAATGTTTGAAAGGAGTTTTTCAAAGAAAGACCTCGGTGAAGCTGCTTACATATTGAGCATCAAGATCTATAGAGATAGATCAAGACGCTTGATAAGTTTTTTCAATGAGTACATACCTTGACTAGATTTTGAAGTAAGTTCAAAATGGAACAGTCAAAGAAAGAGTTCTTGCCTGTGTTACAAGGTGTGAAATTGAGTAAGACTCAAAGCCCGACCACGGCAGAAGATAGAAAGAGAATGGAAATCATTCCCTATGCCTTAGCCATAGGTTCTATAAAGTATGCCATCCTGTGTACCAGATCTATTGTATACCCTACACTGAGTTTGACAAGGGAGTACAATAGTGATCTAGGAGTAGATCACAGGACAGCGGTCAAAATTATCCTTAGTGGAATAAGGATATGTTTCTCGATTATGGAGGTGAGAAAAGGTTCATCGTAAAGGGTTACATCGATGCAAGTTTTGACACTAATCCAGATGACTCTAAGTCTCAATCTGGATACATATTGAAAGTGGGAGCAATTAGCTAGAGTAGCTCCATGCAGAGCATTGTTGACATAGAAATTTGCAAAATACATGCGGATCTGAATGTGGCAGACCTGTTGACTAAACTTCTCTCACAAGCAAAACATGATCACACTGTAGTACTCTTCGGGTGTTAATAACATAGCGACGTGAACTAGATTATTGACTCTAGTAAATCCTTTGGGTGTTGGTCACATGACGATGTGAACTATGGGTGTTAATCACATGGTGATGTGAACTATTGGTGTTAAATCGCATGGTGATGTGAACTAGATTATTGACTCTAGTGCAAGTGGGAGACTGAAGGAAATATGCCCTAGAGGCAATAATAAAGTTATTATTTATTTCCTTATATCATGATAAATGTTTATTATTCATGCTAGAAGTGTATTAACCGGAAACATAATACATGTGTGAATACATAGACAAACAGAGTGTCACTAGTATGCCTCTACTTGACTAGCTCGTTGATCAAAGATGGTTATGTTTCCTAACCATAGACATGAGTTGTCATTTGATTAACGGATCAAATCATTAGGAGAATGATGTGATTGACTTGACCCATTCTGTTAGCATAGCACTTGATCGTTTAGTTTGTTGCTATTGCTTTCTTCATGACTTATACATGTTCATATGACTATGAGATTATGCAACTCCCTTTTACCGGAGGAACACTTTGTGTGCTACCAAACGTCATAACGTAACAGGGTGATTATAAAGGTGCTCTATAGGTGTCTCCGAAGGTACTTGTTGGGTTGGCGTATTTCGAGATTAGGATTTGTCACTCCGATTGTCGGAGAGGTATATCTAGGCCCTCTCAATAATGCACATCACTTAAGCCTTGCAAGCATTGCAACTAATGAGTTAGTTGCAGGATGATGTATTACAGAACGAGTAAAGAGACTTGCCGGTAACGAGATTGAACTAGGTATTGAGATACCGATGATCGAATCTCGGGCAAATAACATACCGATGACAAAGGGAACAACGTATGTTGTTATGCGGTCTGACTGATAAAGATCTTCGTAGAATATGTGGGAGCCCATATGAGCATCCAGGTTCCACTATTGGTTATTGACCGGAGACGTATCTCGGTCATGTCTACATTGTTCTCGAACCCGTAGGGTCCGCACGCTTAAGGTTTCGATGACAGTTATATTATGAGTTTATGAGTTTTGATGTACTGAAGTAGTTCGGAGTCCCGGATGAGATTGGGGACATGACGAGGAGTCTCGAAATGGTCGAGACGTAAAGATCGATATATTGGACGACTATATTCGGACATCGGAAAGGTTCCGAGTGATTCGGGTGTTTTTTGGAGTACCGAAGTGTTACGGGAATACGTATTGGGCCTTATTGGGCCATACATGAAAGAAGGAAAAGGGCCTCAAGGGTGGCCGCACCCCTCCCCTTGGTCTAGTCCAAATTGGACTAGGGAAGGGGGCGCCCCTTCCTTCCTTCTCCTTTTCCCATCCTCTTTTCCTATTCCATATGGGAGGTGGAATCCTATAGGACTAGGGTGTCCTAGTAGGACTCCACACATGGCGCGCCCCTCCTAGGGCCGGCCTCCTCCTCCCTTGCTCCTTTATATACGGGTGCTGGGGGGCACCCCAAAGACACAACAATTGATCATTGATCTCTTAGCCGTGTGCGGTGCCCCCTCCACCATAATCCTCGATAATATTGTAGCGGTGCTTAGGCGAAGCCCTGCGACGGTAGAACATCAAGATCGTCACCATGCCGTCATGCTGATGGAACTCTTCCCCGACATTCTGTTGGACCGAAGTCCGGGGATCGTCATCGAGCTGAACATGTGCTAGAACTCGGAGGTGACGTAGTTTCGGTGCTTGATCGGTCGGGTCGTGAAGACGCACAACTACATCAACCGCGTTCTGCTAACGTTTCCGCTTTCGGTCTACGAGGGTACGTAGACAACACTCTCCTCTCTTGTTGCTATGCATCACCATGATCTTTCATGTGCGTAGGAATTTTTTTGAAATTACTACGTTCCCCAACAGTCTTCACCATGGCCCAGGCTTCTCGAGCCCCTTCCCGGTAGGCCGATATTTTCCACAACCGGATACGTCACCACGCTCCCTTGAATAGCTCTACAAGCTCCTCCATACTTCCTGGAGGGGAGGCGGATGGCCATCGGGCCTTAGCAACACTCCACATTGCCTGCCGAGCTTGCTCGTGCATTTGCGACAGCCTTTGCAGCAGATCGTCTAATAATCTGGACATCTCCTCTTCGGGATGGCCTGTCAGCATACCTGCAAACATAACTCTGTCAGTTCATGATATCCCCGAACTATTATATGGTAAATTCGTCCACATACTGAATATGCCGCTGCACAGCCTTTTGTTCTCCTTCACGGAGTCAGCCAGTTGGGCCCATACATCTTTCAGATTCTCGCCCAATCGGGCATTTGAATCCTGGAGCTTGTTCTTCTCCAGCACGACTTTTGAGAGCACACGCTCGCCCGTGGCTAGCAGTTTCTTGGCTTCTCATTCTCCGCCTTGGGCAGCTTTTAGCTGTTCTTGTAGTTGATCTAGTGATCCTAATAAGAGGTGAGCAACGGTGTTAGCATTATTATTATACCATTATGTTTTATCGATGGAGGGAAACATTACCAGGAGACGCCTTCTCGAATTTCTCCAGTTCGGCATGGGCAGTAGTTAGCTGCGTCTGACAATTTTCTAGCTCTTGGGCTAACAGGCCGTTCTTCTCCGTAAGAAGCTGGTTATACAATGATACTTAAATCAGTTGTACAAACTGCTTCAAGTCTCGGGGGCTACTGGCATATGGTTATCATAGTCAGATAAAGTAACCTTACCCGCACATCTTTTAAATGCTGCCTTGTGGCTCTGTTAAGCCCATCTTGAGCAGCTCGGATGTATGCATCAACCGAGCTGAAGGCGTTAAATGCTTCTTCTGAAAAGTCGGGGTCTTGTAAAACGGCCTTGCGGCACCGATGATTCATGGCGCTCTCCACTTCCGAGTTAGTGACAGATACGTCCTCCGAATCCTCGGCTAGAGGACAGTCCGGCGTTACCCCCGCATCAGCCCCTGTCTTTACGGCAGGATCTGGATCCTGGCTGTGGGAAGTATGACTAGCCGGACCCCCGGATATAGTCTGGCACACCTTTTTCCTGATACAGGGTAAACATAAAGGTCACAGTTGGATGTGGCTGCCGAGGTGCATATTTGCAAATCCATACCTCTTTGATGAAGGCTCGGCCGTATCTTTGTTTGCTTTCCTCTTCAAAGGCTTGCCTAGCGTGGGGGCCGCTCTCTTCGACGATGCCCCTGGGGCAGCATGACGCGCCGAGCACCTCCCCTTTTGAGCACAGGACAGTGCGGTGGGTGAGGCAGTATGAGAAAACTTTTTCGGATGAAATATCTCCGGATTACTTACGTGTGAAGTGGGGAGAAGACTGGGATAATCGGCAATGATGGACACTTCTGTGCCATCGTAGCTTGTTTGGTAAAACACCCCATTCACGAGCACCACGAATATATCCGGATCCTCTTCAAATCCGGGGTCGAGGTCCCGATTGTGGCCCTCAGGCTGCGGGGCAGGGCTATAAAGCCCCTCGGAAATCTTTTGCCAGTGCTGTTGTAAATGGATGGGTTAATGTTCTTTGAACATAGCTCAAGGAGTAGAATGAGTAGAGCAGAGGAGTTGGGAACTTACCCAGCTAGGAGGACTATACATGGAATATCCTTCCCTGTGATTGATGCGCAGGAACTCCTCTTCCTCCCCTTTGAACAGTTCGGCCAATATTTTGGCCAGGGCGGCAGGGGTGTCTGGACCCTTCCTGCCGCAGCGGGAGGCGTCATCTTCCCCATTATAGTGCCACATGGGAAATCCTTTGTATTGGAGTGGCTGGAGCCCCCCACACTAGGGAGGTCGCCATTACTTCAACCATCGTATATCCGGATTGGGCGAGCATCCTTATCTTGCTCAAGAGTTGGCGAACCTCCACACTATCTTCCTCCTCGAGGCTCCGAGGACGCCAGCTATGACGTTTCTTCAAGGGAACACTTGTGAACTCAGGAAGACCCCTTCGGGCTGGGTCTGGGAGTACAACGTCCTTGATGTAGAACCACTCGGAAGTCCACTCTTCAAACGCCTTCTTCGGAGTGCCGGATAGGTATCCGATCTCGGCGATGCACCATATTTCGGCTCCGCCCACTTCGAATATCGATCCTTCATGGTTATGCGGGACAAGGCAGAATAACTTTCTCCACAGTTCAAAATGGGCCTCACAACCCAGGAATAGTTTGCATAAAACGACATAACCCGCAATGTGCGGGACGGAAGCTGGGGTAAAGTTATGCAGCTGGAGGCCATAATATTCCAGAAGCCCTCAGAGGAATGGATGAATTAGAAATCCCATGCCCCTTAGCAGATAGGGGACGAAACACACTCGTTCCTCCCAGATAGATTGGGGAAATCCTCTGCCTGGGTTTTGCCGTCAAAGGAGGCCAACCCTGCTTGAACAGGGACCAGATCCGCAGGGGGGAGAAATCCCTACATTTGCAGCTTCACCAGCTGACCGTGGGATACAGGGCAACTCTCGCACTCGCCTCTCTCTGGGCTGCAGGGACGGGAGGAGGAGTTGGGAACGCTAGGCATGTTCTTTCCTGGCAACCTTTCGGGATTTTCTCTACGAGATGGTTGAATGGATCTAGGATCCAGTCTCGTTAAATAGACGTTGTCCCTCACACAGCCGGGGTGTTATGTGCAGAAATGCCCTGACCTCTCGCATCCGCTCGACACATGGAAGCTGAAGTTGTTGATACACAGAAGCCGAAGGGTACAGACATTGAATGGAAGGCCGAATACACTACTTGGAGGTCGTTGGTGGAGAAACCCGCCTTGCAATGCCGAAGACAATCTATGCACCGAGGACCTCGCCATTGAAGACTGGTTCGGGGGCTACTGAGGGAGTCCTGGACTAAGGGGTCCTCAGGTGTCCGGCCTGTTAACTATGGGCCATACTGATGGGCTATGAAGATATGAAGACCGAATACTGCACCCGTGTCCGGACGGGACTCTCCTTGGCGTGGAGGGCAAGCTTGGTGACCAAAAATGTAGATTCCTTTCTTTGTAACCGACCTTGTGTAACCCTAGATCCTCCCGGTGTCTATATAAACCGGAAGACTTAGTCCGGAGGGGGAGATATTCATTACCATAGCCATACAAGCTAGGCCACTAGGGTTTAGCCATTACGATCTCGAGGTAGACCAACTCTTGTAATACTCATACTCATCAATATCACTCAAGCAGGATGTAGGGTATTACCTCCATAGAGAGGGCCCGAACCTGGGTAAACATCATGTCCCCTGTCTCATGTTACCATCGACCTTAGACACACAGTTCGGGACCCCCTACCCAAGACCCACCGATTTTGACACCGACACTCGCCGCCTACGGAGCTGGGGAACCAAGCGCCTATCAGGCATCTCGCTTCAGATAACCATTGCCCGTGAGCTCATCGCGCGTCTCGACGAGGCCCAGGACCGGCGCACGCTTTCCACCACTGAGACTTGGTTTCACCGCCGTCTCAAGTGCACCTACCTCGGCCTCGCTTCCCTCAAGCGGACGATCTCGCACCCGCGATCTAGATTCTCCTGGCTGCGCAATGCCGAGACCAGCTTGGCCTTCCTTAGAATTCATGCCTCTCGGCGCCTACACAAGAACGGGATCCTCGGGCTGCAGCAGGATGGGCAGCTCCTCTCTGATGATGCGGCTATGGCCGAGGCGGCCCATGCTCACTTCACGCACCTGCTCGGCTCTATGGATGACCACGATTTCATGCTGGATCTTCACATGCTTGGAGTCAGCACCTCTGACCTCTCTGGGCTCGACGCGCCTTCCCGAAGAGGAGATCTGGACTGCTATCAGTAGGGTTGGACGAAAAGCTCGAAGCTCATGAGCATAATGAGCGCTTGATAGTTCGGCTCGTTCTGGCTCGTGCTTGTTAGTTAATCAACCAAGTAGAATAGTGTTTTTTGCTCGTTAAAATTAGCTTAACGAGTGAGCAAATGAGTTTCATGAGCTAACTTGTTTAGCTCACTAATTTTCAAAAGTTTCACATGAGATCCCTAGTTCAAATCAGCCCACTAAAAAAAGAGTTGCTAGTTAGCCCAGCCTAGGGGCCTAGCACACCAAGTCCCCAACCAATTTCGGCACTTCTTATAGACGTAGGAGCTAGCCGCCAGGAGACCCTAGAGTCAACGAAGAGCCAACCGCCAGGAACCAAATGCCCTTGTTTAATTTATGCCATTGTGAATTTTTTATGGGATCATGGGATTCATATGTCTTGTTTATTACCTTAATGTCCTTGTTTAATTTACTCTATAGTGTTTTTTATGGGGCCATGGGATTCTTCCATGTTGTTTATTACCTTAACGAGCACTCGTGAACACTCGCGAGCATAACGAGCCCATAACGAACCGAGCTAAACATAGATTTTAGCTCATTAATATTAACGAGCTTAACGATAACGAGCTTAACGATAATGAGCTTAATGATAACAAGTCGAACGAGCCGAGCAGCTCATTAATCCGGCCCTAGCTATCAAGTCACTGCCCCATGGGAAGGTGCCCGGGCCAGATGGATTTACCACCAAGTTCTTGTGCTCCGCGTGGCTGGTGATCAAGAAGGACATCTGTGAGGCCTTTGACAAGCTATATGTGTTCAATGGCAGGGGTTTTGGGAAGCTCAACAAGGCGTTGATCACACTACCGCCCAAAAAGCAAGATGCCTCCTCCCTCACCGACTATAGGACGATCAGTCTTATACACCTTTTGGCTAAGCTGTTCGCCAAGGTGCTTTCTCTCCGGCTCGCCCTGAGGCTCCCCGACATTGTCTCCATCAACCAAAGTGCATTCATCACGGCAGATGCATACATGATGACTTTCTTCTGGTCCAACAGATAGCTAAGCACCTCCACAGCCGCAAGCTCTCCCGCGTGCTCCTGAAGGTCGACATTGCCCGGGCTTTCGACTTGGTCTCATGGCCTTTTCTGCTCCAAGTCCTACGCCATCACAGTTTCGGCCCCCGTTGGTGTGAGTGGATCACAATTCTGCTGTCTACTGCAAGCACTCGTGTCCTCATCAATGGATCGCCAGGCCCCCCGATCATCCACGCCAAGGGGCTACGCTAGGGCGACCCGGTGTCGCCCATGCTGTTCACTATCGTCATGGACGTGCTAAACTCCCTCATCATGTGCGCGATCCAAGCCGGGATCCTCCATCTGTTTACCCCCACCCACATGGCCTCCAGCGTCTTCTTGTACGCGGATGACGTGGTGATCTTCTACCACCCAAATAGACAAGACCTCACCGCGCTCCAAGAGCTTCTGCGCGTGTTCAGCGGTGCCTCCGGCCTTCATACAAACTTTGGCAAGTGCTCTGCTACTCCCATCAAATGCTCTCCCACGCATGAGATGACTATCTCACATGAGATAGAATGCCCAGTCAAGCCGTTTCCCATTACCTACCTTGGCTTGCTGCTTTCGATCCGAAGAATCCATTCTTCTCATCTTCTACCGCTCGTGGACCGGATCCGTAAGAAGCTATCCACCTGGCGGGCATCTCTATTGGCCCGAGGCAAGCGGCTTGCCCTGGAGCAGCATGTGCACTGCGCCATGCCCGAGAACCTCCTCACAGTATCATCCTCATCGCCCACGTTCTCAAGCTGGTTAATCGGGTCATCCGCGAGTTCCTGTGGCACGGGAGAAAGGATTCTGCAGCGGGCCACTGTGTAGTTAATTGGCGCCGCATTTGCATGCCCCTCGAACTTCGCGTCTGGGATTTGCAGCGCACGGGGATCTCCCTCCGCACCCGCTGGCTCTGGCTTCAGCGCATGGACCAGTCGCGTCCCTGGAGCCATCTATCTATCCCCTCTGACCCCAAGGTTCTAGCCATCTTCCTTGCATCAACGCAATGGGAGCTTGGCGACGAGCGCTCGTGCAAATTCTGGACGGACTACTGGATTCATGGGCAACCTATTGCCGAAATTGCGACCGCAATCTACTCCATGGTGCCAAAGCGACGCCGCAGGACTCACCTGGTTGCTGACGGCCTCGCGAGCCAAGATTGGGTCCAAGACATTGTGGGCGCTCTAGGACCTCTTGCCACTATGCAATACATCAAGCTCTGGCGACGCGTGCGCCCGATCACTCCTATGGACCAGCCTGACAATCATCGATGGCGTTGGACTGCCAACGGCCTCTACTCCGCCAAGTACTGCTATGAGGCACTCTTCCTTGGCTCCACCAGATCCCCTCGAGCTACTCTCACCTGGAAGACTTGGGCCCCTCTCAGCGTCAAGTTCTTCATGTGGCTCACCTGCAGGACCAGTGCTGGACAAACGAGAGATTGGCATGTCACGGCCTTCCGCATACACCCGCGTGCGTGCTCTGCGACCAGGCACCTGAGTCTATGAAACATCTCTTGACCGACTGCCCTTTTTCCCGCACGGCCTGGCATGAATCTTCTCCAAGCTTAGTCTCACTGCTACCATGCCCATCGGGCATGAATCTTTCTTCGATTGGTGGCAGGAGGCCACTACATCTGCCCCGCCCTCTCTTCGCAAGGGCACTGCCTCGCTCAGAATCATCTTGACCCGGACCCTCTGGAAACACAGGAATGCTTACATATCTGACAATGCTCGGCCCTCCACTACCGAGGCCACTCAAGCCGCCCTCACGAGGCTAGGTTTTGGGTGATGGCAGGAGCCAAAGGGCTACCTGTATTCATTTTCGAACTGCCTCGAACCTTTCTTCTACTCTCGTTATGTATTGCTAACCTAGCCACCACAATGTGTGGCTTTTCTTAGCACATGCAATTCTCCTTCTATCAATGAAATGATACACTCTTTGCGTATTCGAGGAAAAAAACCTCCCTCCGAAGACCATGGTCGCCATAATCAAGATATGTCGTGGCTTTCTATGGGCTGGCAAGGCAGACGTCGGCGGTGGCGCTTGCACTATGTCCTGGGAGAGGGTGTGCACGCCCAAGTGGGCCGGTGGCCTTGGTATCTTAGACATGAGGTTGATGAATGTGGTCCTCCAGACCAAGTGGCTTTGGTTGCAACGGGCTGACCAGAATAGGCCTTGGTCTGAGTTCTCCTTCTATGTACCGAAGGAATCGAGGGAATTATTTCAGGTGGCCGCCCGAGTGGTCGTGGGTGATGGGCAAGGCACACTATTCTGGGAATATATATGGCTTAATGGATACCGGTTGGAGGAGCTCGCGCCACGGGCCTATGAGTGTGTTCCGGCATGCACGCGGAGGTCAAGGACGGTATTTCAGGCCATCACCGAGGGAAGATGGCTCAGCGATGTCGGGCCGGCGCTGAATGCGGAGTAAGCTGCGGAGTACTTGAACATCTGGCCCATGATCACGGCGGTTCAGCTGGACGACCAGCACGTGGACCGCATCGTATGGTCATGGGAGAAGGACGACGCTTTCTCGGCCAAGTCGGCCTACACGGCTAAGTTTTCAAATTGGGAGGTGTCGCCCACCGCGTCATTCACATGGCACTCCTGGACCCCGCTCTGGTGCCGCTTCTTCGCATGGCTTACGATCATGAACTGGTGTAGGGTAGAACCCTAGATGCCCAATCTTTCACGAAATGGAGGGGATCCCGCGAAGAGCACAAAGAACACAAGGGAAAACGAGAGGAACACTCAAGAACAAGTCCAATCTCACATCCACTAGATAATCAAACACACAAGATCGACAAGGTACATGAAAAGCAAAGACAAAGATATAAGATAGAGGTCATCCCAAATTCAAAGGAGATGGGGGCTTGATGATCTAGATAGATCCTTCCTCGATGGGGGTCTTGATGATCTAGATAGATCCTTCCCCGAGGGGGTATTGATATCCCTCGGGATCTTCTCCTAGATAGAGGTCTTGGACTCCAATGGAGTGGTCGCTCTATCTCAAGAGGAGAAGGTAGGAGCAAAGCTTGCATACAAATGAGCTATCATATATGCTAACCCTAGAATGGAAGAGGGGGGTGAGTATATATACTGGTAGCCACGAAGGGATAAGTGAGGGGCGAAAGGGTACATGGGCTTCGGCCCGAGTGTTTGTGCACAGGCAGGGCCGGAAGTTTCGGGCAGGGCCAGATGTTTCGGGCTCCGGAAGTTCCGGGAAGGTTCTGACCGGGTTCCGGGCTATCCAAAGAGTTGGCATGGTCGGGGCTGGTCTGGACTCCGGGGGTCGGAGGTTCCGGGCAGGCCGGAAGGTCCGAGGGCCAGAAGTTTCGGGCTTTCGAGAAGGTTGTCCATTCTTCTTCTTCCTTCTCTTCCACGCTTCCCTCGCGGATGGTGTAGGAGATCCTTGGCGCTTGCACTCCTCCTCGTCATCTGTGAAGCTCCGACAATACCCATGCATGCACATGAGAGGGGTGTCAAGTAGTATACCATCCTCGAAGGGGTCAAGTGAACACGTGTAAAGGAGATGATTCACCTTTATGTATGTGGAGTAGATGTCGCACGTGTCACTTGTCGAATGAACTCTTGACATGGTGATGTCCGTAGGATGCTTTGCATCATTGATACGTCTATTTTGCATCATGCTTTTATATCGATGTTTATGGCATTATGGGCTATTATTTCACATTATGTCACAATACTTATGGTTATTCTCTCTTATTTTATAAGGTTTACATAAGGAGGGAGAATGCCGGCAGCTGGAATTCTAGGCTGGAAAAGGAGCAAATATTAGAGACCTATTTTGCACAACTCCAAAAGTCCTGAAACCCCATGGAATACCTTATAATAAATAATGAAAAATCCTTGCCAAAGATGAAGACCAGGGGGCCCACCTTGTCCACGAGGGTGGGGGCGCCCCCCCTAGGGCGCCCCCTACCTCGTGGGCCCCCTGGTGGCTCTTCGATGACCATCTTCTGCTATATGAAGTCTTTCGTCGAGAAAAAAATCAGAAGCAACCTTTCGGGACGAAACTCTGCCGCCACGAGGCGGAACCTTGGCGGATCCAATCTAGAGCTCCGGCAGAGCTGTTCTGCCGGGGAAACTTCCCTCCCGGAGGGGGAAATCATCGCCATCGTCATCACCAACACTCCTCTCATCGGGAGAGGAAAATCTCCATCAATATCTTCATCAACACCATCTCATCTCAAAACCCTAGTTCATCTCTTGTATCCAATTCTTGTCTCCAAGTCCGGGATTGGTGCTAGTAGGTTGCTAGTAGTGTTAATTACTCCTTGTAGTTGATGCTAGTTGGTTTAATTGGTGGAAGATCATATGTTCAGATCCTTTATGCATATTATTACCCCTTTGATTATGAACATGAATATGCTTTGTGAGTAGTTACGTTTGTTCCTGAGGACAAGGGAAAAGTCTTGCTATTAGTAGTCATGTGAATTTGGTATTTGTTCGATATTTTGATGAGATGTATGTTTTCTAGCTGTCGGATTTCGAGTTCCGGCAGACCCTTGAGGTTCGAACACTGGGGTGCGCACGGAGATTTCGCCTCCTACCTACCTGCACCCCCTCCTTGCTAAGATCTAAGCTATGGAAAGAACAACACAAGAGACACAGGGTTTATACTGGTTCGGGCCACCGTTGTGGTGTAATACCCTACTCCAGTGTGTGGTGTGGTGGATTGCCTCTTGGGCTGATGATGAGGAACAATACAAGGAAGAACAGCCTCGCGAGGGTCTGTTCTTGGCTGGGGCGATGAACTGATGTGAGGAGTTCAGTCACCCTTCTCTCTCTCTCTCTGCTCTCTCCTTTTTCCCTCTCTCTTTTTCCTCTCTGCCCCCTTTGCCCTGTGGGTGGCTGGTCCTATTTATAGAGGCCCTGGTCCTCTTCCCAAATATCGAGCGGGAAGGGAGCCAAAAATGGCGGGCTAATTTGAAGGGGGACAGCTAGTACTAGCTATCCTGACAAAAGTAGTCTTCGCCTGCACAAAGCTCTGGTGGTGACGCCGTCTTGGGCTCCACAATGACCTCCGTCTTGCAGTCATCCTGGTCTTGGTCTTGTTGCACCGAAATGGCAACCTTTGCCTGATGCCTCGGTACTCCGCGGCTGCGCTTGCTCCCTTTGCACCGAAGAGGAAAGGAGGACACTGCGCGGGCTGGCACCCGCCTGGCGCCTTTGGTCGTCATGGCTTGCGTCACGGGCACCTCGTGAGGTACCCCGCCTTGATCTCTCCGCCTCCTCGTGAGCCAGCCTGATGAGGCCGTGCCTGAGGAAGCTCCGTGTCGTCCGCCCCGCGAGGCTTGGCCCCTCGCGAGGGTCTTGGGTCTGTGTTGATGAAGATGGGCCGTGCTGGGCCCCCCTTTGAGCCACGCCGCAGGCCACAGGCAGGCAAGTCTGGGGACCCCCATTCCCAGAACGCCGACAGTAGCCCCCGGGCCCAAGGCGCGCCCGGACTTGGCCGTGCAAGGAGGCGGAAGGGCAAGAGCGAAGCGCCACGGGCCCTAACAGCCTGCGGCCTTGGGTGCCGCGTGGTGGTTGACTGGACGTGGGCGGCACTGTTCCCCCACGCCCCCTTATTTTGCGCCATGCTAGGCGGACTCGTAGTTGTACACAGCCGCTCCCCCTTCTGTCCCTCGAGCGCCCTCTGTCCTTCCTCCAATCAACCTCCAGCTTCTGTTTTCAACCCAATCTCGAACCTTCCCCCCCTTCCCATCGCCATGTCCGACGAAGAAGGGAAGAGGGAAGAAACCCGTGCCTCCGCCTTGCCCGCCGCCGTTGGCGGCCCCAGCCGAGGGCTTAGGCAAGGTTAGCTCGGCTCTGGCCACTATCTTCAACGAATGCGGGAGGACGAGGCCTGGCCCGTGTCCCACTTCTCCATCGACATGGTAGTCACTGAGGTCCCGTATTGTGCCGACGCCCTGTGGGCGGGTCTGGTTCCTCCCTTTTCTGATTTCTTCAATGTCGTGCTTTCCCACTATCAGATCCACATGATGCATCTGGGTCCTGAGTCCATCACCCTCCTTTCGGTCTTCGCCTTTGTTTGCGAGGCTATGATGGGTATCCTTCCTTCGGTTGCCTTGCTGCGCCACTTCTTCTCGCTGTGCCTTGTCGGCCCTACCCAATGCTGGGCGTGCGTGAGCTTCGTTGCCGCGTCTGAGACAGCGGCCTCTGGGATTGACTTCAAGCTCCCCCCGCCCGCGGCTGGGTTCCGCGAGCGGTGGCTGTATGTGGACGCAGGGGTGCCCAACCCCCTGCTATCGGAGCCAACTTCGCCTTCTGTCCCCAATTCGGGCTGGGGCCAGGAGACGCTTGAGAGCCCCCGGCTCGTCTTCGTCTGGCACCGCTTCGCGTTCTTGAGGTCGCTTGGCGTGACAACGCCCAAGGTGGTGAAGGAGTTCCTGCTACGCCGCGTTGCTCCTCTCCAACGCCACTCCCGCCGGATGTGGGCCTTCAGCGGGCGCGATGATCGTATGAGGCTCCAGGAAGAGGACCTGACTCCTGAAGTGCTGAGGACAACGCTCTTGACCCTAACTGGGGACCCCAACCCTGGCAGCCTCCAGCAGGGAGGGGCCTTGCTGTACCTCTACCAGAGCAGGGGCATTTTGTGAAGCAGATGCCTATCATTGATGAGTGGGGGTCGCGCCCCGCCGGCCTCCAGGGGCCTCGCGAGAACCCAGTGGTGGTGACTGCCCTTCCAGTCGGCCAAGGCGACTCTTCCTCGAGCGGCGGAGCAGGGAGGCATGAGGCGCCAGAGGCCGAGGGGGCTCCCGGCGGGGTGACGGCGCCGGGCGATGCTCATGAGGGAGCAGCTCTCGGGGCCCGTGCCGCTGAGGGTGACGAGCAGCTGTCCTCAGCGCCTGCGACTAAGGCCCCTGAGGCTCCAGCTGCTTCCCTTGGCGAGGCGATTGGCAGCGCGCATCAGGCAGGCGCCCCTGACGCAGATCGCCTTGACGCTCCGTCTTCGTCGCAGGTTGATCCCTGCGCCCGACTCTTGGGCCGCTTCCGTGTGGACTTTGAGGCCCTCCGGAAGAGAAGGGAGGCACTGGGCAACGATTACCCTTGTCGCCTGCTGAAGCATAGGAAGTAGTTCGCCACTGATGAGTAAGCCTTCTCCTTTCCCAGCTCCCGATCCTTCTGTTGCTTTTACTAACCCTTGCTCCACAGGCCCCTTCCAGCCGAGCTTGCGGAGACGGCTGAGGTGCCATCCCCCTTGGCTTCGCCCCCTCCGTCGTCCTCAAGCGCCCCGAGTAGCAGAGCCCTTGTGGTGAGGGCGATCGAAGAGGCGGACCGTCTCGAGGCGCATCATGGCCCTGCGCACCTCGCGATCCTCTTCCGCAGGCCTTCTCGTGGCATAGCCAGCCTGCCGTGGGCTTCTCGCCTGGTCATGGACTGCGATTGGCTGAGGCGCTCCCTGCGCTCTTCACCTGGGGACAGGCTGGCTCCAGGCCGGGCTTCTGGTGTGGCGTGCCCGCCGTCGCGAGGGTGCCAGCCCCCAGCCCCCAGCCCGGAGGGGGAGTGCTGATTCGTGGCCCCTGGCGCTTGCTTGGGGCAGATGATGGTGTGGAAGACGTGCTCGAGCGCGCTCGGGGGCATCACGCTCTCCGCCAAGGATTCCTTCGAAGGGCAGTTAACGCAGTAAGCCTGCTTGGTGAGGAGCTTGCTGATGAAGGCGTGCGCCTTGAGGCCGAGGGCCTGCGCCTGGCCGCAGAGAGGCGCGAGCTGGAGGGCGCCATCGCCCTTGCACGCCGTCAGCACGATCTTGACGATGCAGAGGCCAAGGCGTCGCTGGTGGCCTCTCGGGAGGCCCGATCTTGGGCCGCTGAGGAGGCCCGGGAAGCCGACCGGCAGCGAAAGGCGGCGGAGGAGCGGGCTCGGGAGCTCCTGGCCTGGTGCCACTCACTGGAGGAGCAAGTGGAGCTGCGCGAGGCAGCCCTCGCGTCGATGAAGGTGGCCTCTGGCGACTCAGCAGAGCTCCAGAAGCGTGAGGAGGCGCTGACGCTGGAAGCCGCCGAACGTACCCGCGAGTACGAGCGTCTGGAGACGAGGGAGCGCTTGGTGACGCAGGCGGAGGATGATGTCGCTGCACAGGAAGCCCGTGTCCTAGAGGAGGTCGGACGTCGGGTGGTGATGGCGCATTTGAACCTCTAGCACGAGTTCGAGGAGAAGCTGGGGTTGATCCGGGCCGAGGCTGAAGGCAGGACTGCTACCTTGAGAGCCAAGCTGGAGGAGGTGACACGGTGGGTCGATGCTTTCTAGTCCTCCCTTGAGGTGGCAAAAGGTGAGTTAACCACCTCCCAGGCCGAGGTGCTCCTTCTTCGCCAGCGGGTGGAGGAGGCTGAGGCCGTCGCGCTCCAGAATGCGGATGAGATACGTCAGTGGCGGATCCCGGAGCATGAGCACGGCCACACGCTCACCACGCTCCGGGAGAGAGCCAACACAGCCTTGGGCAACATCTGCAAGGCGGCTGTTGGCGAGCCGCATGCAGTCAACTATGCCTGCAATCTTCAGCTCTTCACTGACATGGTGACGCAGCTGGAGGCGCGGTCGGTCAGGGCTGACAGGTTGGTGGAGGAGAGGAGCTGCGCCCTGCTCGGGCGTGCCTTTCCTCGCGTCTTCATCCATCTCCAGAACATGGATCCCCACTTCGATTTCAACGCCGCCATCGCCCCAGTCCCCCAGGCCGTCCGAGGCGACCTGGCGCACTGGGTGGAAGACAATGTGGATGCTCTTATCAGGGCCTTCGCTTCAGACAACGACGGTGTGATCGTAGCTGCCGACGAGGGCGGTGTGGCGAACGGCCCTGATGCCGCTGGCGGCGACGCGGACAGCGATGGCGAGTTCAGCAACGCCAGCAACGGCTCGGGTGGTGCTCTTGAGGACGCATTGGGGGATTTATCCGACTGATTGTGCATCGTTCCTGCTTCCTTACCCTTCATGAATAGAACTCAGGTTTTGGCCTGATGGCTGTGAGAGCATTTTGGAGGGGGAGCCCCTCATGTAAAACTTGTGTTCATCGTATTAGTAGACGCTACATTGCCCACGCGCCCGCGCCAAGTGGTTGGCTTAAGCGACGCGCTGGTCGGCTAGTTTACCTTTGTCCCATGCTGGCCCTGAGGTAGCCTGTGGGAGGTTGTGGTGTCCCGTGTGTTCCCTGATTGGATCCGTAGGACCTGCAGTTAAACACCCTCCTGAGAGGACGCGGCAGCGACTATCTGGGCTGCGCGCAAGCTAGGCCTGACCCGGCTCGCGAGGGGCTCATGAGGGGAGGCAGCTGAGGCGAAGTGGTAACCAAAACATGAGAAATTGCTCGAACGAGACTAAGCACCCCTTCCCCGAACACACGCAAATCTCAAATTCGAATCCAACTTGAATCCAGCGGGGGAAAGCGACAACCAAAGGGAAAAGCAACGAAAGCAGACAAAAGGCTGTGTCCGGCACCTAATCTAGTCTTGGACGTCTTCTCACCAGCGCGGAGCTAAGTGCTGCCACTAGGCATGGGAGGGAGCCCCAGGGCCTGAGGCCAGCACCCCTGAGACTCCGGGGCGTGTACAGCCCCACTCATTATTATGTGAGAGTGTCACGGGGAGGCGAGCTTCACAGGCACTGGGCCTTCTTCACAGGTACTGGCCTTGCTTCATATCGCCAGATGAGGGCCCCCGCCTTGCGCCACACTCTAGTGCCATCAACGACGACCGGAAACCAGGACGCCGCCGATGGGGTAGAGCGGTCGCCAGCGGTTCCCCCAACGACCACGGGTCCTCCGCCAGGGGCAGGCCCTGAGGCACCTCCCCAGCAGAGGGCCTACCTCCTGAGAACACCTTGCTCCGAATGCCGCGATGGTGATGTCGGATCTCGGCCCCTCTCCTGCAGCCCCCTGCGCCTCCTCCTGAGGGGTAGGAGACTGTGGGAGCGGGGCAGCTGCTCGCTGTGGCGACCTGCACCTCCTACGATCCATGGTTAGCGTATGCCTGCTCCTGAAGAATTAGCGGTACCGGACAATCGTTGCCTCCAGCGTGGCCAGTGGGACCGTCCTGGGGCTCCTGGAAAGGCTCAGCTTCTGGTGCCTCGTCTCCCCAGCTTGGGCTGAGGAGCGAGCCTTGTTCGCTCTCGTGACGGTGTCCTTGGTCCATCATGAGGGGCACGTATTCCTCTGGCGCCGTCATCCCGAAGGCCACGCCGTAGTGCTCCGCGTGCCACACGGTCCTGCCTGACGCGCCCACCGTGGGGTGGCAGCGCGGCTGTCCACTGGGGCCGTGGGTCGCGTTCAGTCCTTCTTCTTCACGGACCGGGAGCGGGGGCAGCGCCGCCGCCGGTCCGGTGCTGACAGCTTTGCTAGCGTTGGAGTAGCCTTGGAGCCCGCGGGCGCGCGCGGAGCCCCCGCGCGGGCTGCCCTGGGCTTGAGATGGGAGCTGGGTGCAGAAGGGGTGAGCCCTCGAGGCGGCGAAGCCCAGGAGCTCTGCCACCTGCTCCAGCAGCACGTCGCGGCCGCCCTCTAGCAGCCTGCACTCTAGCAGCCCTCGGGCCACTGTGAGCGCGGCCCTTGAGTTCGCCTGCTCCCGGCGGGTGTACGGTGTCGTGGTCGCGGCGTGATTGGAGGCCCTTGCTGTCGACCGCGCCTGCCGTGGTGTGAGAGCTGTCGAAGCCTGTCCGCGTCACCCGCGGCCCGCAGCGCCCTGCGGACCGCGGTCTGCCTGGGGCATGGGGTCGCCCGAGGCGAGCGGCTCTGCGCAGGCGGGCCACGCCGCCCATGGATCTGGGTTGCCCGCCTGGTCGCCGGACATGTTGATGATGACGCGACGGGGCACAAAGCGGTAGAAGGTGGATTCCGGCGCACCCCTACCTGGCGCGCCAAATGTCGGATTTCGGGTTCCGGCAGACCCTTGAGGTTCGAACACTGGGGTGCGCGCGGAGATTTCGCCTCCTACCTACCTGCACCCCTCCGCCTCGCTAAGATCTAAGCTATGGAAAGAACAACACAAGAGACACGGGGTTTATACTGGTTCGGGCCACCGTTGTGGTGTAATACCCTACTCCAGTGTGTGGTGTGGTGGATTGCCTCTTGGGCTGATGATGAGGAACAATACAAGGAAGAACAGCCTCGCGAGGGTCTGTTCTTGGCTGGGGCGATGAACTGCTGTGAGGAGTTCAGTCACCCTTCTCTCTCTCTCTCTCTGCTCTCTCCTTTTTTCCCTCTCTCTTTTTCCTCTCTGCCCCCTTTGCCCTGTGGGTGGCTGGTCCTATTTATTGAGGCCCTGGTCCTCTTCCCAAATATCGAGCAAGAAGGGAGCCAACAATGGCGGGCTAATTTGAAGGGGGGCAGCTAGTACTAGCTATCCTGACAAAAGTAGTCTTCGCCTGCACAAAGCTCTGGTGGTGACGCCGTCTTGGGCTCCACAATGACCTCCGTCTTGCAGTCATCCTGGTCTTGGTCTTGTTGCACCGAAATGGCAACCTTTGCCTGATGCCTCGGTACTCCGCGACTGTGCTTGCTCCCTTTGCACCGAAGAGGAAAGGAGGACACTGCGCGGGCTGGCACCCGCCTGGCGCCTTTGGTCGTCATGGCTTGCGTCACGGGCACCTCGTGAGGTACCCCGCCTTGATCTCTCCGCCTCCTCGCGAGCCAGCCTGATGAGGCCGTGCCTGAGGAAGCCCCGTGTCGTCCACCCCGCGAGGCTTGGCCCCTCGTGAGGGTCTTGGGTCTGTGTTGATGAAGATGGGCCGTGCTGGGCCCCCCTTTGAGCCACGCCGCAGGCAGGCAAGTCTGGGGACCCCCGTTCCCAGAACGCCGACACTAGCCTCTAGTGGTGTTATGTGAACGTCGACTACATAACACTTCACCATTATTTGGGCCTAGAGGAAGGCATTGGGAAGTAATAAGTAGATGATGGGTTGCTTGAGTGACAGAAGCTTAAACCCTAGTTTATGCGTTGCTTCGTAAGGGGCTGATTTGGATCCACATGTCTCATGCTATGGTTAGGTTTACCTTAATACTTTTGTTGTAGTTGCGGATGCTTGCAATAGAGGTTAATCATAAGTGGGATGCTTGTTCAAGTAAGAACAAAACCCAAGCACCGGTCCACCCACATGTCAAATTATCAAAGTACCGAACGCGAATCATATGAATGTGATGAAAACTAGCTTGACGATATTCCCATGTGTACTCGGGAGCGCTTTTCCTTATATAAGAGTTTGTCCAGGCTTGTCCTTTGCTACAAAAAGGATTGGGCCACCTTGCTGCACTTTATTTACTTTTGTTACTTGTTGCTCGTTACAAATTATCTTATCACAAAACTATCTGTTACCACTTATTTCAGTACTTGCAGAGAATACCTTGCTGAAAACCGCTTATCATTTCCTTCTGCTCCTCATTGGGTTCGACACTCTTACTTATCGAAAGGACTACGATAGATCCCCTATACTTGTGGGTCATCCATCATCCCCTCCCACTTGGGAAAGATCCGACCTTGGATTGAAAACCAAGTCACCATGGGAAAGAGATGGCATCTCCGTGTTGTAGAGGACGTTAACCAAGTACTCATCATCTTGAAGCTTGAAATGGGCACTCTCCAATGTCGCACCGACGTGTGGTTCCTTCAAAAGGAGCATGGACAACAAACACTTGGAAAAACAAATGTGGTTAGCATTAGTGCAAAACCAATCATTCAAGAGGCGATTCACCTAACAAGTGTTGTTATCAAGCATACTATATGGTGTAACAAAGGATTGTGGCATGTCATGGAAGCATATGAATTGAGCACAATCATGGACATCATGGAAACAATCATGCAAATGGGAGGTAGAGATGTTAATATGTTTGACAAGAGAACAAGCATCTACCTCAAGATCAAAGCAAACATGAAGGAAATATGCCCTAGAGGCAATAATAAAGTTATTATTTATTTCCTTATTTCATGATAAATGTTTATTATTCATGCTAGAATTGTATTAACCGAAAACATAATACATGTGTGAATACATAGACAAACAGAGTGTCACTAGTATGCCTCTACTTGACTAGCTCGTTGATCAAAGATGTTTATGTTTCCTAACCATAGACATGAGTTGTCATTTGATTAACGGGATCACATCATTAGGAGAATGATGTGATTGACTTGACCCATTCCGTTAGCATAGCACTTGATCGTTTAGTTTGTTGCTATTGCTTTCTTCATGACTTATACATGTTCCTATGACTATGAGATTATGCAACTCCCGTTTACCAGAGGACCACTTTGTGTGCTACCAAACATCACAACGTAACTGGGTGGTTCTAAAGGTTCTCTACAGGTGTCTCCAAAGGTAGTTGTTGGGTTGGCATATTTCGAGATTAGGATTTGTCACTCCGATTGTCGGAGAGGTATCTCTGGGCCCACTCGGTAATGAACGTCACTATAAGCCTTGCAAGCATTGCAACTAATGAGTTAGTTGCAAGATGATGTATTACGGAACGAGCAAAGAGACTTGCCGGTAACAAGATTGAACTAGGTATTAAGCTACCGACGATCGAATCTCAGGAAAGTAACATACTGATGACAAAGGGAACAACGTATGTTGTTATGCGGTTTGACTGATAAAGATCTTCGTAGAATATGTGGGAGCCAATATGAGCATCCAGGTTCCGCTATTGGTTATTGACCGGAGACGTGTCTCGGTCATGTCTACATTGTTCTCGAACCCGTAGGGTCCGCACGGTTAAAGTTTCGAGGACAGTTATATTATGAGTTTATGAGTTTTGATGTACCGAAGGAGTTCAGAGTCCCGGATGAGATCGAGGACATGATGAGGAGTCTCGAAATGGTCGAGACGTAAAGATCGATATATTGGACGACTATATTCGTACATCGGAAAGGTTCCGAGTGTTTCGGGTATTTATCGGAGTACTGGAGAGTTACGGGAATTCGCCGGAGAGTATATGGGCCTTATTGGGCCATACGGGAATAGAGGAGAGAGGCCAAAAGGAAGGAGGCGCGCGGCCCCCCTCTGGTCCGAATTGGACAAGGGGTGCAGCCCCCTTTTCCTTCTTCCTCTCCTCCTCTTTCTTTCTCTCCTACTCCAACAAGGAAAGGAGGAGTCCTACTCCCGGTGGGAGTAGGACTCCCCCCTTGGTGCGCCCTCCTCCTAGGCTGGCCGCCTCCCCCCTTGCTCCTTTATATACGGGGGCAGGGGGCACCCCATGGACACAACAATTGATCATTGATCTCTTAGCCGTGTGCGGTGCCCCCCTCCACCATAGTCCTCGATAATATTGCAGTGGTGCTTAGGCGAAGCCCTGCGACAGTAGAACATCAATATCGTCACCACGCCGTCATGCTGACGGAACTCTTCCGTGACATTCTGCTGGATCGGAGTCCGGGGATCGTCATCGAGCTGAACATGTGCTAGAACTCGGAGGTGCCGTAGTTTCGGTGCTTGATCGGTCGGGCCGTGAAGACGTACGACTACATCAACCGCGTTGTGCTAACGCTTCCGCTTTCGGTCTACGAGGGTACGTAGACAACACTCTCCCCTCTCATTGTTATGCATCACCATGATCTTGCATGTGCATAGAATTTTTTTGAAATTACTACGTTCCCCAACAGTGGTATCCGAGCCTAGGTTTTATGCGTTGATGTTGTGCACGAGTAGAACACAAGTGAGTTGTGGGTGATATAAGTCATACTGCTTACCAGCATGTCATACTTTGGTTCGGCGGTATTGTTGGATGAAGCGGCCCGGACCGACATTACGCGTACGCTTACGCGAGACTGGTTCTACCGACGTGCTTTGCACACAGGTGGCCGACGGGTGTCAGTTTCTCCAACTTTAGTTGAACCAAGTGTGGCTACGCCCGGTCCTTGCGAAGGTTAAAACATCACCAACTTAACAAACTATCGTTGTGGTTTTGATGCGTAGGTCAGAATGGTTCTTGCTAAGCCCATAGCAGCCACGTAAAACTTGCAACAACAAAGTAGAGGACGTCTAACTTGTTTTTGCAGGGCATGTTTTGATGCGATATGGTCAAGACATGATGCTAAATTTTATTGTATGAGATGATCATGTTTTGTAACTGAGTTATTGGCAACTGACAGGAGCCATATGGTTGTCGCTTTATTGTATGCAATGCAATTGCGCTGTAATGCTTTACTTTATCACTAAGCGGTAGCGATAGTCGTGGAAGCATAAGATTGGCGAGACGACAACGATGCTACGATGGTGATCAAGGTGTCGCGCCGGTGACGATGGTGATCATGACGGTGCTTCGGAGATGGAGATCACAAGCACAAGATGATGATGGCCATATCATATCACTTATATTGATTGCATGTGATGTTTATCTTTTATGCATCTTATCTAGCTTTGATTGACGGTGGCATTATAAGATGATCTCTCACTAAATTTCAAGATAAAAGTGTTCTCCCTGAGTATGCACCATTGCGAAAGTTCATCGTGCCCAGACACCACGTGATGATCGGGTGTGATAAGCTCTACGTCCATCTACAACGGGTGCAAGCCATTTTTGCACACGCAAAATACTCAGGTTAAACTTGACGAGCCTAGGATATGCAGATATGGCCTCGGAACAGTGAGACCGAAAGGTCGAGCGTGAATCATATTGTACATATGATCAACATATTGATATTCACCAATGAAAGCTACTCCATTTCACGTGATGATCGGTTATGGTTTAGTTGATTTGGATCACGTGATCACTTAGAAGATTAGAGGGATGTCTTTCTAAGTGGGAGTTCTTAAGTAATATGATTAATTGAACTTAAATTTATCATGAACTTAGTCCTGGTAGTATTAACATATCTATGTTGTAGATCATGAGCTCGCGTTTAGCTCCCCTGTTTTATTTTTGATATGTTCCTAGAGAAAACTAAGTTGAAAGATATTAGTAACAATGATGCGGATTGGATCCGTGATCTGAGGTTTATCCTCATTGCCGCACAGAAGAATTATGTTCCTAATGCACCGCTAGGTGACAGACCTATTGCAGGAGCACATGCAGATGTCATGAACGTTTTAGCTAGCTCAGTATGATGACTACTTGATAGTTTAGTTCACCATGCTTAACGGCTTAGAATCGGGACTTCAAAGACGTTTTGAACGTCATGGACCATATGAGATGTTCGAGGAGTTGAAGTTAATATTTTAAGAAAATACCTGAGTTGAGAGATATGAAATCTCCAACAAGTTCTATAGCTAAAAGATGGAGGAGAATAGCTCAAGTAGTGAGCCTGTGCTCAGATTGTCTGGGTACTACAAACACTTGAATCAAGTGGGAGTTAATCTTCCAGATAAGATAGTGATTGACAGAATTCCCTAGTCACCATCACCAAGTTAGTTGAACTTCGTGATGAACTATAATATGCAAGGGATAACGGAAACCATTCCCAAGCTCTTCGTGATGCTGAAATCGACGAAGGTAGAAATCAAGAAAACCATCAAGTGTTGATAGTTAACAAGACCACTAGTTTCAAGAAAAGCGAAAAGGGAAGAAGGGGAACTTCAAGAAGAACGGCAAGCGAGTTGCTGCTCAAGTGAAGAAGCCCAAGTCTGGACCTAAGCATGAGACTGAGTGCTTCTACTGCAAAGGAACTGGTCACTGGAAACGGAACTGCCCCAAATATTTGGCGGATAAGAAGGATGGCAAATTGAACAAAGGTATATTTGATATACATGTTATTGATGTATACTTTACTAGTGTTCGTAGCGACCCCTCGGTATTTGATACTGATTCAATTGCTAAGAGTAGTAACTCGAAACGGGAGTTGCAGAATGAACAGAGACTAGTTAAGGGTGAAGTGATGATGTGTGTTGGAAGTGGTTCCAAGATTGATATGATCATCATCGCACACTCCCTATACTTTCGGAATTATTGTTGAACCTAAATAAGTGTTATTTGGTGTTTGCGTTGAGCATGAATATGATTTGATCATGTTTATTGCAATACGGTTATTCATTTAAGTAAGAGAATAAATTGTTGTTCTATTTACATGAATAAAACCTTCTATGGTCCTACACCCAATGAAAATGGTTTGTTGGATCTCGATTGTGGTGATACACATTCTCATAATATTGAAGCCAAAAGATGCAAAGTTAATAATGATAGTGCAACTTATTTGTGGCACTGCCGTTTAGGTCATATTGGTGTAAAGCGCATGAAGAAAATCCATGCTGATGGGCTTTTGGAATCACTTGATTATGAATCAGTTGATGCTTGCGAACCGTGCCTCATGGGCAAGATGACCAAGACTCCGTTCTCCGGAATAATGGAGCAAGCAACTGACTTATTGGAAATAATACATACTCATGTATGCAGTCCGATGAATGTTGAGGCTCGCGGCGGGTATCGTTATTTTCTGAACTTCACAGATGATTTGAGAAGATATGGGTATATCTACTTGATGAAACATAAGTCTGAAACATTTGAAAAGTTCAAAAACTTCAGAGTGAAGTGGAAAATCATCGTGACAAGAAAATAAAGTTTCTACGATCTGATCGCAGAGGCAAATATTTGAGTTACGAGTTTGGTCTTCAATTAAAACAATGTGGAATAGTTTCACAAAATCGTGCCACCTGGAACACCACAGCATAATGGTGTGTCCGAACGTCATAACCGTACTATTATTGGATATGGTGCAATCTATGATGTTTCTTACCGATTAACCACTATAGTTTTGTGGTTATGCATTAGAGACAGCTACATTCATGTTAAATAGGGCACCATCTAAATCCATTGAGACGACACCGTATGAACTATGGTTTGGCAAGAAACCTAAGCTATCGTTTCTTAAAGTTTGAGGTTGCAATGCTTATGTGAAAAAGTTTCAACCTGATAAGCTAAAACCCAAATCAAAGAAGTGCGTCTTCATAGGATACCCAAAAAGAAAATGTTGGGTACACCTTCTATCCCAAATCCGAAGGGAAGATATTCATTACTGAGAATGGATCCTTTCTAGAGAAGGAGTTTCTCTCGAAAGAAGTGAGTGGGAGAAAAGTAGAACTTGATGAGGTAACTGTACCTGCTCCCTTATCGGAAAGTAGTTCATCATAGAAATCTGTTCCTGTGACTACTACACCAATTAGTGAGGAAGCTAATGATGATGATCATGTAAACTTCAGATCAAGTTACTACCAAACCTAGTAGGTAAACCAGAGTGAGATCCACACCAGAGTGGTACGGTAATCCTGTTCTGGAAGTCATGTTACTAGACCATGACGAACTTGCGAGCTATGAGGAAGCGATGATGAGCCCAGATTCCGCGAAATGGTTTGAGGTCATGAAATCTGAGATGAGATCCATGTATGAGAACAAAGTATGGAATTTGATTGACTTGCCCAATGATCGGCGAGTCATTGAGATTAAATGGATCTTCAAGAGGAAGACGGACGCTGATAGTAGTGTTACTATCTACAAAGCTAGAATTGTCGCAAAAGGTTTTCGACAAGTTTAATGTGTTGACTACGATGAGAGTTTCTCACTCGTATCTATGCTTAAGTCTGTCCGAATCATGTTAGCAATTGCCGCATTTTATGAAATCTGGCAAATGGATAAACAAAATTGCATTCCTTAATGGATTTATTAAAGAAGAGTTGTATATGATGCAACCAGAAGGTTTTGTCAATCCTAAAGGTACTAACAAAATATGCAAGCTCCAGTGATCCATCTATGGACTGGTGCAACCATCTCGGAGTTGGAATATACACTTTGATAAGTTAATCAAAGCATATAGTTTTATACAGACTTGCGGTGAAGCCTATATTTACAAGAAAGTGAGTGGGAGCACTACAACATTTCTGATAAGTATATGTGTATGACATATTGTTGATCAGAAATAATGTAGAATTATTCTGCAAAGCATAAAGGAGTGTTTGAAAGGAGTTTTTCAAAGAAAGACCTCGGTGAAGCTACTTACATATTGAGCAACAAGATCTATAGAGATAGATCAAGACGCTTGATAAGTTTTCAATGAGTACATACCTTGACAAGATTTTGAAGTAGTTCAAAATGGAACAGTCAAAGAAGGAGTTCTTGCCTGTGTTACAAAGGTGTGAAGTTGAGTAAGACTCAAAACCCGACCACAGCAGAAGATAGAGACAGAATGAAAGTCATTCCCTATGCCTCAGCCATAGGTTCTATAAAGTATGCCATGCTGTGTACCAGATCTATTGTATACCCTACACAGAGTTTGGCAAGGGAGTACAATAGTGATCTAGGAGTAGATCAGAGGACATTGGTCAAAATTATCCTTAGTGGAATAAGGATATGTTTCTCGATTATGGAGGTGACAAAAGGTTCATCGTAAAAGGTTACGTCGATGCAAGTTTCGACACTAATCCAGATGACTAAAAGTCTCAATCTGGATACATATTGAAAGTGGGAGCAATTAGCTAGAGTAGCGCTGTGCAGAGCATTGTTGACATAGAAATTTGCAAAATACTTACGGATCTGAATGTGGCAGACCCGTTGATTAACTTCTCTCACAAGCAAAACATGATCACACCTTAGTACTCTTTGGGCGTTAATCACATAGCGATGTGAACTAGATTATTGAATCTAGTAAACCCTTTGGGTGTTGGTCACATGACGATGTGAACTATGGGTGTTAATCACATGGTGATGTGAACTATTGATGTTAAATCACATGGCGATGTGAACTAGATTATTGACTCTAGTGCAAGTGGGAGACTGAAGGAAATATGCCCTGGAGGCAATAATAAAGGAGTTCGGAGTCCCGGATGAGATCGGGGACATGACGAGGAGTCTCGAAATGGTCGAGACGTAAAGATCAATATATTGGATGACTATATTCGGACATCAGAAATGTTCCGAGTGATTCGGGTATTTATCGGAGTACCGGAGAGTTATGGGAATTCGCCGGGGAGTATATTGGCCTTATTGGGCCATACGGGAATAGAGGAGAGAGGCCAAAAGGAAGGAGGCGCGCGCCCCCCCTCTGGTCCGAATTGGACAAGGGGTGCAGCCCCCTTTTCCTTCTTCCTCTCCTCCTCTTTCCTTCTCTCCTACTCCAACAAGGAAAGGAGGAGCCCTACTCCCAGTGAGAGTAGGACTCCCCCCTTGGTGCGCCCTCCGCCTAGGCCTGCCGCCTCCCGCCTTGCTCCTTTATATACGGGGGCAGGGGGCACCCCATGGACACAACAATTGATCATTGATCTCTTAGCCGTGTGCGGTGCCCCCCTGTACCATAGTCCTCGATAATATTGTAGTGGTACTTAGGCGAAGCCCTGCGACAGTAGAACATCAAGATCATCACCACGCCGTCGTGCTGACGGAACTCTTCCCCGACATTCTGCTGGATCGGAGTCCGGGTATCGTCATCGAGCTGAACGTGTGCTAGAACTCGGAGGTGCCGTAGTTTCGGTGCTTGATCGGTCAGGCCGTGAAGACGTACGACTACATCAACTGCGTTGTGCTAAATCTTCCGCTTTCGGTCTACGAGGGTACGTAGACAACACTCTCCCCTCTCATTGCTATGCATCACCATGATCTTGCGTGTGCGTAGGAAATTTTTGAAATTACTACGTTCCCCAACAAAACATGCATAAAGCGCTCAAAAAATGGTCGATAGTAGGCATAAGAGTCGTTTACAACATCAAATAGAATAAAGTGTCTAAACACATGGGTCAAGTGCAAGACAATGCAAGCATAACGTGCATAGGGTGTAGTGAGTATAGTATGGCACTCAACACAATAGAAAGAGTAATTGTTCATCATGTGTGAGGCAATCATGTCAATAATGTGACATGCAATGGGACATGGCATCTGTGAAGAAATTACATTTGTTGCAACCACACATGTAATAGGAGCGAGTAATCCAAGAATTGGATGCAACACACAAGGTATATATGTCATGAGGCATGGCAATGCGGAAATCATGAGTGTAAGCAATATCTTGAACATGCGTGCAAATGGTGCAAGCAACACATGAAGTATGATCGACAATATTCATGCTCATGGTTTGGGGATTCTCAAAAGAGAAGGATATCACCTTGAAGGCATGTCCTCGTGCGTCCCTCACAATGCCGAAGCACGAGCAAGTATGATGTAGAAGCGTCATGGTAGAAGGTGGCTCGCTCTCAAGAGCTCGAATGGTCAACTCACGTGAAGTGGAAGTCGACACGAAGTCCATGTTTCCTACACATTCACAAAACAAAACAAAGAACGTATACGCATGGTAGATAAACACATTATCCATCATGCTGGTTCTCATCTTTTGCACATAACCATTAGAATCACAAGTGCGTGAATAATATGATGCAACAATGGCGATATTCATGGCACTAGGTATATGGTGCAAATAAGTAAGGCAAGCATGCTTCACAAGAAATATGTCAAAATCTCCAAATATATGCGAGAATGTTGTGGGTGCAATCTCATTATCAAGACTAAAGGCATTGTTGCACTCAATACATGGCAAATCATCTAACATGAGAGAGGAAACATATGGAGAGATATGACAAGAAGCAATAACAATCATGTGCAAAGCATGGCAATAGGAGCTATCAACCGCATGAAATGAGCAAGTATGAATCATAGGTGATGCAACATAGCAATTGATCATGTCGTGCAAACTAGTGGAGCGAAGATGCATCACACTAGAGGAAATCATGGCAATCATGTCATGTGAGCAAATAGTAGGCATTGATAATGCACATGACATATCGCAAGTACGAACACAAAGTGAGATCATAGTATCATCATAGGAATGGGTCATAAGTGGAACATGGCAATAACAAGCGATATCTCCACCAAGATTGCAAATACACATACAAGTACTAGAATCAGTCATCATGTGTAATGGAAAGCATGGGTCACAAATGCATGACAAAGGCATATGAATTATCATATCAAGCATAGTGAGCATGGCAATATGGGAAAATAATATGTAATGTAGAATAACCCATAACCGTGTGAGGGCCATGTAGAAGAAATGCGCGAAGTCTTTACACGAAGAGAGCGGTGGGGAAGACAATCCATGGGATCCCAAGTCATCATTGCTCTCTAGATCTCGTTTTGTCAACTCATGGGATTGTGAGGTTGACAAGTAAGCATGGGTACCTACACAACAAATACACAAACCAAAGAAATTGTGTGTGTGGTAAATGTACACATCATCCATCATGATGTGTATGTGCACGTGAGAGTTAGCACAAGACAAGCATCGCTCAAAAAATTTGGAAGCATGGTGTCGTGGGTTTGTCACGGCATATGTCCTTGTGAAAGGACTTAGTCGTGGAGCCATCGCTACGGGTTAGCTTTAAGGGGTTAAACCGGACAAAGGGACACGGGAAATTTTATACTAGTTCGGCCCCTTCGAGGAAGGTAAAAGCCTACGTCTAGTTGTGATTGGTATTGCTAGGGTTTCGAAGGCCAGGGAGCGAATCCGCTTTGTCTGGAAAGTTGCTGTTTGTTGTCCTGAACCGCTGCCGGGTCGTCCCCTTATATACATGGGCGGCGCTTGTCGGTTTACAGAGTCCCGAGACCGGCTCATAAACGTGTCAGGTTTGGTCTCCACTCTTTCTATCATACAATACAAGTTTCATACAATTGCCGGTTCACGACTATGGGCCTTAAACCGGTTCTTGTCCCTGGACCTTTACTCTTCTGTCTACATGGGCTTCAAGAATAATCAACTACAGATGAAGTTAACCCGGCCTTCCCTGGCCGGTTTACGCCCAGTAGTAATATCCCCAACATTAGGCCCCAGATTGATTTGAACAGGTTCATGTCAATCCTTAGTGAAAACTTCGTCTTCAACATCTTCTCATAATTTAGTAAACCGCCGTGACATCATCTTCTCGGATCGTGGTAAACCGTCGTGACATCACCTGTTTAAAAACTGTGTATGACACATCTTCATTAATGGGTCTCCGACAATCGAGGCGACAGCTCCGCCTTACTTCCAATTTTCGGGCCCCTCGATTTTCGTGCCTGACACTTATCCCTTGCCTTTATAAATAGGACCGAGGGGTCATTTTCACCTTTTCCCCCTCGTGCCTCTTCGCGTCGTCCTCCTTGCGCTGCTCAGCCTCTGGAGCTCCGCCGCCACCGTCGACCGTCGCCTCTGTTCCGACCCTGGCCGCTGCATCACCCTGAACGCACCAGAATACTACGGCGCCTTTCTGCTTCCTCACCAGCTCTGGTAAGTTCTCTTGCTTTTTTCGCCAAAGATCTGTTCTAGGGTTTCGACATTTTTCGTAGTTCTTCCGAAGTTCATCAGTGCTTCAGTGTTGTTCTTCCCTGTTCTGCCTTTAGTATGTAGATGGACACTTCGTGCTTTGACGTATCCCTTGGCGTAGCTAACTTACCTTTGTCATCACAAATCTTTCTGCGCAAAGAACTGATCTAGTCCTTCATAAATTGCTTCAGTTCTGCACCCCTTCTAGATCCAATTATTTTTGCTTTTCTGTCTTATCTTAGATCCGAAAATTTTATATGTCACTGTGAGATCTGTTTCTATGTTCCTGTGAGATCCGTTTCTCCTTGCACCAATATAGGCGGTTTAACCTTGTAAAAGCAGTCTACGCCATTAGCCCTCTGATAAACCGAAGGAGCATTTTACCTTCATAATTATATTCCGGTTTACCAGTGTCTGAGTAATCCTGTGCTAGTATTACCTTTTTCTCTGATTGCATTAGTCTCCGGTTTATACCATTTCACATATCAGTATGTTTCTTACTCCCGTGTCTCTTGCATATAATCATGCGTAATTTATAAACCGGCCTTTCATTTTTAGCTTGTTTGCTTTGCAATGGCCAAACAATTCACTGCCTGCAACTGGGCTCGTTCCCGGGTTACTGAGACTCAGTTGAATGAGATGGTTAGCATCGGCTCCCTGCCTAAGAAAACTGAGATCAAATGGCGAGTTCCAGGAACAGAAAATCCTCCAACCCCAAGGCAGGGCGAGGTGGTGGTCTTTGTTGATCATATAGGCCGTGGCTTCAAACCGCCAGGGTCAAAGTTTTATCGAGATGTGCTTGCCAGTTTCCAACTTCATCCACAAGATATTGGTCCCAACTCGGTTTCCAACTTATGCAACTTCCAGGTCTTCTGTGAAATATATTTACAAGAAGAACCAACTGCAGAACTGTTCCGGGATTTCTTTCACTTAAACCGGCGCACAGAGTTTGTAAATGGCCCGAACACAGAACTTGGTGGTGTCTCGATTCAAAAGCGGAAAGAAGTTGAATTTCCTCATGCCAAACATCATAGCCACCCAAAGGAATGGAACCAAACATGGTTTTATTGCAGAGACACTTCCCTGAAGACGAAAATCCCCTGCCCGGCTTTCGTGACCACAGACTATCCAATACTCACCCCATGCCTCAACGCCTGAGCTCTTCAGAAAGGGCGAAATACGCTCCTCAACTCGCCAAACTCCGTGCCTTTATGGCAAACGGTTTAACATGCGTGGACTTTGTGCGCTGTTGGATATCCTGGAGTATCTTGCCGCTAAGCCGGCGTCCTGGTTTAATGTGTGAATATACCGGTGAGGTTGACGACCCTCAACGCCATTGCAACATCCAATTATCTGAGGAAGAAGTCACTGAAGGTGTAAAGAAGATTCTGAATGAGTCATAAGTGATCTGTAGTCAAACTGGTCTGAGTCCCTTCTATGCCAAGAACAAACCGCCTGTTGTAAGCATTATACTTCCTCTTCATCTCTAATATCTTTAACTTATGCAACCTGTAACCCTTCTTATTTATATGTAGGGTGATGACCCCTTCTGGAAAAGGAAAACCATAGAGAAAGCGGCAAAACCAATTGGAGATAAAGCGGTCAAGCCATCCCGCCCAAAGACCAAAGCCGTAAAACGGACGTCAAACGAAAACGGCTGACCGGATTAATATGGAGCTTGATGATGATACTTACGATCCAGAAGTTGAGGTAGAACTTGACTCACTTGGCTCTCTTTTCTGCAACGCCCCGGATATAACTTTCCCAATTTGTACTCCAACTCTTGCCGTTTCCGGCGTTAAGTTATATTTATTTCCTCAGGTTCGGGTCTTTGTCTCCGTGTGTTGTTATCATTGTCATGCATCTCATATCATGTCTTCATGTGCATTGCATTTGTATATATGTTCATCTCATGCATTCGAGCATTTTCCCCGTTGTCCGTTTTGTATTCCGGCGCTTCGTTCTCCTCCGGTGGCCAATTCTAGCTTTCTTTCGTGTGTGGGGATTAAACATTTCCGGATTGGACCGAGACTTGCCAAGCGGCCTTGGTTTACTACCGGTAGACCGCCTGTCAAGTTTCGTATCATTTGGACTTCGTTTGATACTCCAACGGTTAACCGAGGGACCGAAAAGGCCTCGTGTGTGTGTTGCAGCCCAACACCCCTCCAATTTGGCCCAAAACTCACCAAACTCTGCTCCATCATCTATAGCGTTCGATCACGATCGCGTGGCCGAAAACCGCACCTCATTTGGACTCTCCTAGCTCCCTCTATGCCTATAAATAGGTCCCCCTCGAAATATCCCGGATCCCCTCTCCCCGAAACCCTAAATCTCAGATCCGCGCCGCGCCGGACAAATATCCGCCGACGGACACGTCCGGCCTGCCCCCGCCGCCGCCACGTGTTGCCTCCCCACTGGTCCGCGCCGCCGCCCCACTTCGTCGCCGCCGCCGGCCCGGGAGGCCCAGGTCGGGCCCCCGAGGCCCCCGTCGCCCCGCCGCCTCCTTCACGCACCGCGCCGCCTCTCCCT
>NC_041384.1:630656731-630666225 GCF_002162155.2 Triticum dicoccoides | reverse complement strand
CGAGACCCTCCGCCGCCACCGCACCACGCCGCCCCGGCATCCTCCTCTCCTCCGGCCGGCGTGCCTCGCCAAGTCCGGCGACGAACTCCGGCGAGCTCCCCGGCCATCCTCGGTTCCCGTGCAGATCTCAGATCTAGATTCAAATTGGGTTGACTTTTTCCTCCGAACCCTAATTATTTTGCGATCTTTGACCTGCTATAACTCCGCATCCGTAGCTCCGATTCATGCATATAGCATATCAAAATGTTCGTCTCTGAGAGTACATCATTTCATCCCATTGCATCATTTTCATTTGAGCTCATCTTGATGCCCGAAATGCTGTTAGAAGAGGGCTACTTGAGTTAATTGTCAGATTTGCTACTCCATCTTAGGCATTTGTCATTTTTGCCATGATTATTGTGTGCATGTTATGACCTGAGGATCTACATATGATTTGTTAAGGGTTTTGTCATCTTTCTAGAGATGCAACACATGTATTTTTGTGATGTGTGTGGTGACTAGTGCAAGCTTGCAAAGTGAGGCACTCGGTAAATCTGTTTTCAGGGACTTAGTATTTTCACTGTCCTGGGATTGTTTAGTTCATGGTGCCTTATGTTCGTGTTGTTTCCTAGTGATCCGTGCCTCTTTTGAGGATGATCAGTAAAGGAGTTTTGTTAATATTGTAGTGCTCTATCCATCCATGTCTTTGTTTGCATTTATGGAGCACCCAAGCTTGAGTCAATCGAGCTCTACTTTTGCTTCATTGTGAATCTGGGCAGATTGTCAACTTGTTTGCAATTTTGCTGATGTTATTGTAGTTGATCCGTGCATGCTATACCATTGTTCTTGCCATGTCTAGCTTGCATCTTGTGCCTTGTTAATGGATGTATGCTTGTCTTGCCATGACTTGCACCGTAGTGAGTGCATCGATCTCGTAAACATGCCTTTGTGAGTTATGTTTCAGCATGTCCCAGTTTTCACTAAGTCTGAAAACTGATTATGTTTTGCTATGTTCGTCTGCTTGTTAGTATATTTTGTGATCCCTTTTGGCTCAAGGTCACTAAGGGACTTTTGTTAAGCTTGTTGAGTAGCTCCATGCCATGTCTTTCTTTGCCATGTTCAGGTCCTGTAGCATGTTGTTTTGGTGCTCCGAAGAGGGCTATATGATCTGAAATTCCAGACAAGTGCTGATTTCACTAAGTCTGAGATCTGTTTACCATTTGCGTTTTTGCCATGCTTGTTTGAACCTCCTCATGGATGAATTAGCCGTAGCTCGGAGCTAGACTTTTGTTAAGAATCTTGAATGCTTCCCTGCCATGTATTTTTTGCCATGTTTGAGTGCTGTAGCATGTTCATCGCATTGCATTTAGATGCCTACTTGCTGTAAATCGCAGACCGGTGCCAATTTTGAATCGCTTGCCATTTCCAAACCGTAACTCCGATTCTGGCGTTCTTTATATCGTTTTCAAGCGATTTCATCTCATCTTTCCAGTGGCACACTTGGATTTCCAAGTTGAGGCTAGGTTCATGCATGTCCTGTCATATCTTGCATTTTGCATCCCGCATCGCATCCCGCATAGCATATCATCATTGCATCTTATTGATTGATCCTTGCACGTGGTTGATTGTGTCCTTGTTGCTTGTTTGTCTTGTTTGGGTAGAGCCGTGAGACGAGTTCGCTAACGAGGAGCCTGTTGAGTTTGCTTTTGAGGATCCAGTCAACTCTGACAACTGTGCAGGCAAGATGATCATACCCTCGATATCACTACTATCTTTGCTATGCTAGTTTGCTCGCTCTTTTGCTATGCCAATGCTATGATGCCTACCTTTTGCTTGTCAGCCTCCCAAATTGCCATGTCAAACCTCTAACCCACCATGTCCTAGCAAACCGTTGATTGGCTATGTTACCGCTTTGCTCAGCCCCTCTTATAGCGTTGCTAGTTGCAGGTGAAGATTGGAGACCGTTCCTTATTGGAACATTTATTTACTTGTTGGGATATCATTATATTGACATGTTATCTTAATGCATCTATATACTTGGTAAAGGGTGGAAGGCTCGGCCTCTCGCCTAGTGTTTGGTTCCACTCTTGCCGCCCTAGTTTCCGTCATATCGGTGTTATGTTCCCGGATTTTGTGTTCCTTACGTGGTTGGGTTATAATGGAAACCCCTTGATAGTTGGCCTTGATTAAAGCTTTTCCAGCAATGCCCAACCTTGGTTTTACCACTTGCCACCTAGCCTTTTTTCCCTTGGGTTTCCGGAGCCCAAGGGTCATCTTATTTAAACCCCCCCCCCCCCGGGCCAGTGCTCCTTTGAGCGTTGGTCCACCTCGTCAGCCGCCAGTGGCTACCAGGGGCAACTCTGGGCTGGCCTACCGGAAGTTTGGACAATCTGAGTGTGCCCTGAGAACGAGATATGTGCATCTCCTATCGGGATTTGTCGGCACATTCGGGCGGTGTTACTGGTCTTGTTTTAACCTGTCGAAATGTCTTGTTGTACTGGGATACCGAGTCTGATCAGAATGTCTCGGGTGGAGGTCTAGTCCTTTGTTGACCATGAGAGCTTTTCATGGGCTAAGTTGGGACTCCCCTGCAAGGATTTGAACTTTCGAAAGCCGTGCCCGCGGTTATGGGCAGATGGGAATTTGTTAATGTCTGGTTGTAGATAAGTTGAACCTTAACTTAATTAAAATGAATCAACCATGTGTGTTACCGTGATGGCCTCTTCTTGGCGGAGTCCGGGAAGTGGACACGGTGTTGGAGTAATGTTTGCGCAGGTTGCTCTCTAGTTTCTCGCTCGTGCTTTGCCTCCTCTTCTCGCTCTCGTTTGCGTATAAGGTAGCCACCATATATGCTAGTCGCTTGCTGCAGCTCCACATACATTTACCTTACCCTACCTATTAAGCTTAAATAGTCTTGATCGCGAGGGTGCGAGATTGCTGAGTCCCTGTGGCTCACAGAGTACTATTACACCAGATGCAGGTCCAGGTGATTCCGCTCCAGGTGATGCGTACGAGCTCAAGTGGGAGTTCGACGAGGACTCTCAGCATTACTATGTTTCTTTTCCTGATGATTAGTAGTGGTGCCCAGTTAGGGGTGATCGGGACCATGTCGCTTGTTGGGTTATCTTTCATTTTGGCGCCGTAGTCGGGCCATGAGTGTTTGGATGATGTATGTTATTTATGTACTTGATTGATGTGGCGAGTGTAAGCCAACTATGTTATCCCTTTTATTTATCTATATTACATGGGATGTTTGTGATGATTGCCTGACTTGCGACATATGCCTTCAATGCGATTATGCCTCTAAGTCGTGCCTCGACACGTGGGAGATATAGTCGCATCGAGGGTGTTACAAGTTGGTACCAGAGCCTTCCCCGACCTTAGGAGCCCCATTGCTTGATCGTTTTTAGCAGCCGAGTTGTGTCTAGAAAAATGTTTTGAGTCAATTAGGAATTATATATCGGAGATTTTAGGAATTCTTTTTACTTCCCAGAATCCTCATCGCTCTGGTAAGGCATCCTGACGTAGAGTTTTGACTCTTCTCTTCTCAAATTTCACTAAAAAAATTAGGATCATGCGGGTATCTTGGAATCGTTCCGATGGTTTTATGATGAGAACATTGTCTTGGTGCCTCCTGTCAGGGGTTTAGTGGAAGTGTCCCGGGGAGTTGATCTCTGAGGTGTTGTCATCATAATTTTATCGTTGCAATTCTGGAATACCTGAGATATTTCGCCGACATCGAAAATCTCTTTTATGCAGTTCGTTGGTGAGATAACCTCGACGCCACCCAGTACAGGGGCGGGAGTTCGGGAGTATCGCCATAACTTGTATAACGGATGCTTTTCGAAGGTTGAGGTAGATGGTTTCCGAAGGTTTCTTGGTTATGTGTTGAAGGATGGATACAGCTGGATGTAGGAATTGCTAGATTGGGTGAGATATTATGCTTCCCCTGTATCCCCAACACCTGATTGCATAACCGGAAAGGTTCGGGAGTTTCATAGGTGGGAATTCTTGTAGCTCTAGTTCTTATTCCACGGATATTGGTTTGAGATTGGGATTTCTTACCGATTATTCGTTCTTGATCCGTACCTTGTTGATTTATTTATCTACCTTCATTCTACGTGGCTTTGCAATTTATGGATATGCGACCATTTCAAGAGGAATGCATTTGTTCATTTTGTTCAGATGTGAAGACTTTATGTTGCAATTTTCAGTCCGTTGGATTCAGCTTCTATATTTTGTCTATCAATGTGCTAATGGTGGTCAACCTCTTCAGGATGGCTCCTCCAACGCGCACGACTCCAAATCCAGATCCGCCACCACCTCCACCTCCTCCGGAGGCATGGCAAGCTGTGATGGCCGCAACCAATGCAAACACAGTTGATCATGCAAATCCTCCAAGAGCGCAATCAAGCGAATCAAGGCAGTCAAGGGAGTCAAGGCAACAATCAGAACCACTTTGCTACACTGAACCAGTTCCTTGCTAATGGGCCAAAGACGTTCAGCAATTGTGTTGAGGCATCCGATGCTGATGATTGGCTTGTGGATTCTGTGTAAGCATTTTGAGTGCAGCAACGTCAGGCCTGAAGATTTCATCAAGTTCGCTTCCTTCCAACTCAAAGATCAAGCTGCAGAATGGTTCCAGCAGTACAAGGATTCCAGAGGTGGACGTCTGATCACTTGGGATGATTTCCGTCGAGATTTCCGAGCTCATCACATCCCTCAAAGTGTGGTTGAAAGTAAGCGTGAGGAATTCCGCAACTTGAAGCAAGGCTCTTTGTCTGTCTATGACTACAACAAGTTGTTCCAGAAGCTCGCCCGCTTTGCCAAGCAGGACGTACCTGATGAGAAGAGCATGATATACCAGTTCAGGGGTGGTCTCGGAGAAGAAATTCAGCTCGCTCTTGTCCTCTTTGAGCCGTTGAGATACGATGAGTTCTACAACATGGCACTGAAGCAAGAGGCTGCTCAGTTGTGGTGTGATGCTTCCAAGGAGCGAGTCAGAGACACTACACCTTCTTCCTCTACTCAAGTGGCCAAGCAGCAGAAGTATTGGCTTCCTCCTCCTCCGTTCCGTCAGCCATATCAGCAGAAGAGCAAAGGTGGCAGTGGTTCTTCCCACCCACCCAACCCTGGCTTTCAGAACAAGACTTCGTCTCAAGCTCCAAGATCGAGTGCTTCGTACCACCGTCCGCTTTTAGAGGTCACGTGCAACAAGTGCCAACAGAAGGGTCACTATGCCAACAAGTGTTTCAACCAGAGGCGTCTTCCTCCTCCTCCTGTGCGATCGGCAAGTACAGCTGTGGTCAAGCATAACCCCAAGCACGCCAAGGTCAACTTGATGAATGCAGCTCAGGCAGAGGACTCATCAGATGTGATCATGGGTAACCTTCCTGTTAACAATGTTCCCGCAAAAGTACTTTTTGATACTGGTGCATCGCATTGTTTCATCTTGAAGCCTTTTGCATCTAAGCATGAGTTGACTTCCCAAGTTATGCATAGTCCGTTAGCAGTGGTCTCTCCTGGTAAATGTTTGCTCGCTAACCACGAGATTCCGGATATTTCTATCATGATGGGTGATTTCAAGTTTCTGGCATCTCTAATGGTTCTTGGTAACTCAGATATTGATCTTATTCTCGGAATGGATTGGCTTTCTAAGCACAAGGCTCAGCTTGATTGCGCAGCCAGGCAGATTCAATTGACTCATTCGTCTGAGGATGTAATTGTCTTTGCCGCCCGGGATAATACCATCCTTCTGTTTTCTCTCAACGAGAAGGGTGAACTCGATGCCATCTCGCAAATTCCAGTCGTTTGCGAATATCAAGACGTCTTTCCAGAAGAGCTTCCAGGAATGCCTCCGCACCGGCCAGTTGAATTCTTTATTGATCTTGAGTCCGATACGGAACCTGTGTGCAAACGTCCTTACAAGCTCGGACCTGAAGAGTTGAAGGAGCTGAAGAAACAACTCGATGAGCAAGAGAGAATGGGTCTCATCCGGCCTAGTTCTTCTCCGTGGGGTTGTGGTGTTCTTTTTGTGAAGAAGAAGGATGGATCGGACCGACTCTAAGTTTATTACCGTCCATTGAACAAGAAGACCATCAAGAACAAATACCCACTTCCCAACATCAATGAGCTGTTCGAACAACTCAAAGGTGCCCAAGTATTCTCCAAGCTTGATCTCCGTATGGGTTATCATCAGATTCGAATCCGTGAGCAAGATATTCCCAAGACAGCTTTTAGAACCAGCTTTGGTTCATATGAATACACTGTCATGTCTTTTGGCCTCGTCAACGCTCCTCCGACATTCTCTCGCATGATGAACTTCATCTTCAACTCCTACACCAATGACTTCGTTTTGGTCTATCTCGACGACATTCTGGTTTTCTCCAAGAACAAGGAAGATCATGCCAAGCACTTGCGTTTGGTTCTTGATAAGCTGAGGGAACACCAGTTCTACGCAGGGTTCTCCAAGTGCGAATTTTGGCTCGATGAGGTTCTTTATCTTGGTCATATCATCTCTGCCAAGGGCATTGCCGTAAATCCTGAGAAGGTGTCTGCAATTGTGAATTGGGAACCTCCTCGGAACGTGAAGCAACTCCACAGTTTCCTCGGTCTCGCAAGCTATTGCCGAAGATTCGTTGAAAACTTTTCTAAGATCGCGAAGCCTCTCTCAAATCTTCTTCAGAAGCACATCAAGTACGTTTGGTCTCCAGAGTGTGATATTGCTTTCAACACTTTGAAAGAGAAATTGATCACTGCTCTAGTTCTGACTCCGCCTGATGAATCCAAGCCGTACGAGGTCTTTTGTGATGCCTCTCTACAAGGTCTTGGCGCAGTATTGATGCAAGATAATAAAGTTGTTGCTTATACCTCTCGCCAGTTGAAGCCTAATGAGAAGAACTACCCCACTCATGATCTCGAGTTGGCGGCAGTTGTGCATGCTCTTTTGACTTGGAGACATCTTCTATTGGGAAGAAAAGTGGACATTTTCACTGATCACAAGAGTCTCAAGTACATCTTCACTCAGCCTAATCTCAACCTCAGGCAAACTCGATGGGTCGAAATGATTCAAGAGTATAATCCGAGTATTGAGTATACTCCAGGCAAGGCCAATGTGATTGCTGATGCATTGAGCAGGAAAGCTTATTGCAACAGTCTGATTCTTAAGCCTTACCAACCCGAGCTTTGTGAAGCTTTCCGCAAACTGAACCTACAAGTTGTTCCTCAAGGTTTTCTCGCTAACCTTCAAGTCTCTCCTACCTTGGAAGACCAGATTCGCCAAGCCCAGCTTCTTGATGCTATGGTGAAAAAGGTGAAGATTGGGATTGCCAAGAGTCAACCCAAGTACAAGTGCTACCGCCTTGATGATAAGGATACTCTCTTCTTCGAGGATCGAATTGTTGTACCCAAAGGTGACCTTCGTAAAGAGATCATGAACGAGGCTCACAATTCTCTCCTCTCCATCCACCCTGGGAGCACGAAGATGTATCAGGACCTCAAGCAAGCTTATTGGTGGACTCGAATGAAGCGCGAGATCACTCAATTCGTGAATGTATGTGATGTCTGCAGAAGAGTGAAGGCAGAACACCAAAGGCCAGCTGGTCTCCTCCAACCTCTTGCCATTCCAGAATGGAAGTTTGACCACTTTGAAATGGACTTCGTGACTGGGTTTCCAAAGTCCAAGCATGGCAATGATGCTATATTCGTTGTCATCGACAAACTCACCAAAGTGGCTCACTTTCTGCCTATCAAAGAGTCGATCACTGCAGCTCAATTAGCGGAACTCTATACCTCTCGTATTGTCTCTCTGCACGGTATCCCTCAAGTGATATCTTCAGACCGTGGCAGCATCTTTACCTTCAAGTTTTGGGACTCTTTTCAGAAGGCCATGGGTACCAACATCCGTTTCAGCACTGCTTTCCATCCTCAAACAAGCGGTCAAGTCGAGCGTGTCAACCAGATTCTTGAAGATATGCTCAAGGCTTGTGTGATCTCCTTCGGCATGAAGTGGGAGGATTGTCTTCCTTATGCTGAATTCTCCTACAACAACAGTTTTCAAGCAAGTTCGGGCAAGGCCCCTTTTGAAATTCTGTATGGCAGGAAGTGTCGTACCCCTCTCAATTGGTCTGAAACCGGTGAACGTCAGCTTTTGGGAAATGACTTAATCACAGAGGCAGAAGAAATGTGCAAAGTCATTCGTGATAACCTCAAAGCAGCCCAATCCCGCCAGAAGAGTTACTATGACAGTAAGCACCGTGATTTGGCTTTCGAGATCGGAGATCATGTTTACCTCCACGTCTCTCCTATGAAAGGTACTCGTCGCTTCAGTATCAAAGGGAAGCTTGCCCCTAGATACGTGGGACCTTTCAAGATTGCCAACAAGAGAGGCGTCCTCGCCTATCAACTCGAGCTTCCTTCAAACTTTGCAAATGTTCATGATGTGTTTCATGTCTCTCAGCTTCAAAAGTGCTTCAAGACGCCTGACCGCACCGTCAACTTCGAGGACATTGAGCTCCAAGAAGATATCTCCTATCGTGAGCACCCCGTTGCTATCCTTGAAGAGACTGAATGCAAGACTCGCAACAAGTCGATCAAGTTCCTCAAAGTCAAGTGGTCACACCATTCCGACCGTGAAGCTACCTGGGAACGCGAGGATCACCTCCGTTCTGAGTACCCGGCGTTCTTTCAGTCCTAGATCTCGGGACAAGATCTTTTCGTAGTGGTGGAGTGTTGTAACGCCCCGGATATAACTTTCCCAATTTGTACTCCAACTCTTGCCGTTTCCGGCGTTAAGTTATATTTATTTCCTCGGGTTCAGGTCTTTGTCTCCGTATGTTGTTATCGTTGTCATGCATCTCATATCATGTCTTCATGTGCATTGCATTTGTATACGTGTTCATCTCATGCATTCGAGCATTTTCCCGTTGTCCATTTTGTATTCCGGCGCTTCGTTCGCATCCGGTGGCCAATTCTAGCTTTCTTTCGTGTGTGGGGATTAAACATTTCCGGATTGGACCGAGACTTGCCAAGCGGCCTTGGTTTACTACCGGTAGACCGCCTGTCAAGTTTCGTATCATTTGGACTTCGTTTGATACTCCAACGGTTAACCGAGGGACCGAAAAGGCCTCGTGTGTGTTGCAGCCCAACACCCCTCCAATTTGGCCCAAAACCCACCAAACTCTGATCCATCATCTAGAGCGTTCGATCACGATCACGTGGCCGAAAACCGCACCTCATTTGGACTCTCCTAGCTCCCTCTATGCCTATAAATAGGTCCCCCTCGAAATATCCCAGATCCCCTCTCCCCGAAACCCTAAATCTCAGATCCGCACCGCGCCGGACAAATATCCGCCGACGGACATGTCCGGCCTGCCCCCGCTGCCGCCACGTGTCGCCTCCCCACTGGTCCGCGCCGCCGCCCCAGTTCGTCGCCGCCGCCGGCCCGGGAGGCCCAGGTCGGGCCCCCGAGGCCCACGTTGCCCCGCCGCCTCCTTCACGCACCGCGCCGCCTTTCC
>NC_041384.1:630604217-630655963 GCF_002162155.2 Triticum dicoccoides | reverse complement strand
CCTCCCCGTCGCCCCGCGCCGCCGAGACCCTCCGCCACCACCGCACCACGCCGCCCCGGCGTCCTCCTCTCCTCCGGCCGGCGTGCCTCGCCAAGTCCGGCGACGAACTCCGGCGAGCTCCCCGGCCATCCTCGGTTCCCGTGCAGATCTCAGATCTAGATTCAAATCGGGTTGACTTTTTCCTCTGAACCCTAATTATTTTGCGATCTTTGACCTGCTATAACCCCGCATCCGTAGCTCCGATTCATGCATATAGCATATCAAAATGTTCGCCCTCGGAGAGTACATCATTTCATCCCATTGCATCATTTTCATTTGAGCTCATCTTGATGCCCGAAATGCTGTTAGAAGAGGGCTACTTGAGTTAATTGTCAGATCTGCTACTCCATCTTAGGCATTTGTCATTTTTACAATGATTATTGTGTGCATGTTATGACCTGAGGATCTACATATGTTTTGTTAAGGGTTTTGTCATCTTTCTAGAGGTGCAACCCATGTATTTTTTTGATGTGTGTGGTGACTAGTGCAAGCTTGCAAAGTGAGGCACTCGGTAAATCTGTTTTCAGGGACTTAGTATTTTCACCAAGTCGTGGGATTGTTTAGTACATGGTGCCTTATGTTCGTGTTGTTTCCTAGTGATCCATGCCTCTTTTGAGGATGATCAGTAAAGGAGTTTTGTTAATATTGTAGTGCTCTACCCATCCATGTCTTTGTTTGCATTTATGGAGCACCCAAGCTTGAGTCAATTGAGCTATACTTTTGCTTCGTTATGAATCTGGGCAGATTGTCAACTTGTTTGCAATTTTGCCGATGTTATTGTAGTTGATCCGTGCATGTTATGCCATTGTTCTTGCCATGTCTAGCTTGCATTTTGTGCCTTGTTAATGGATGTATGCTTGTCTTGCCATGACTTGCACCGTAGTGAGTGCATCGAGCTCGTAAACATGCCTTCGTGAGTTATATTTCGCATGTCCCAGTTTTCACCAAGTCTGAAAACTGATTATGTTTTGCTATGTTCGTGTGCTTGTTAGTATATTTTGTGATCCCTTTTGGCTCAAGGTCACTAAGGGACTTTTGTTAAGCTTGTTGAGTAGCTCCATGCCATGTCTTTCTTTGCCATGTTCAGGTCCTGTAGCATGTTGTTTTGGTGCTCCGAAGAGGGCTATATGATCTGAAATTCCAGACAAGTGCTGATTTCACTAAGTCTGAGATCTGTTTACCATTTGCGTTTTTGCCATGCTTGTTTGAACCTCCTAATGGATGAATTGGCCGTAGCTCAGAGCTAGACTTTTGTTAAGCATCTTGAATGCTTCCCTGCCATGTATTTTGTTGCCATGTTTGAGTGCTGTAGCATGTTCATCGCATTGCATTTAGATGCCTACTTGCTGTAAATCGCAGACCGGTGCCAATTTTGAATCGCTTGCCATTTCCAAACCGTAACTCCGATTCCGGCGTTCTTTATATCGTTTTCAAGCGATTTCATCTCATCTTTCCAGTGGCACACTTGGATTTCCAAGTTGAGGCCAGGTTCATGCATGTCCTGTCATATCTTGCATTTTGCATCCCGCATCGCATCCCGCATAGCATATCATCATTGCATCTTATTGATTGATCCTTGCACGTGGTTGATTGTGTCCTTGTTGCTTGTTTGTCTTGTTTGGGTAGAGCCGGGAGACGAGTTTGCTAACGAGGAGCCCGTTGAGTTTGCTTTTGAGGATCCAGTCAACTCTGACAACTGTGCAGGCAAGATGATCATACCCTCGATATCACTACTATCTTTGCTATGCTAGTTTGCTCGCTCTTTTGCTATGCCAATGCTACGATGCCTACCTTTTGCTTGTCAGCCTCCCAAATTGCCATGTCAAACCTCTAACCCACCATGTCCTAGCAAACCATTGATTGGCTATGTTACCGCTTTGCTCAGCCCCTCTTATAGCGTTGCTAGTTGCAGGTGAAGATTGGAGACCGTTCCTTATTGGAACATTTATTTACTTGTTGGGATATCATTATATTGCCATGTTATCTTAATGCATATATATACTTGGTAAAGGGTGGAAGGCTCGGCCTCTCGCCTAGTGTTTTGTTCCACTCTTACCGCCCTAGTTTCCGTCATATCGGTGTTATGTTCCCGGATTTTGTGTTCCTTACGCGGTTGGGTTATAATGGGAACCCCTTGATAGTTTGCCTTGATTAAAGCTTTTCCAGCAATGCCCAACCTTGGTTTTACCATTTGCCACCTAGCCTTTTTTCCCTTGGGTTTCCGAAGCCCAAGGGTCATCTTATTTAAACCCCCCCGGGCCAGTGCTCCTCTGAGCGTTGGTCCACCTCGTCAGCCGCCGGTGGCTACAAGGGGCAACTCTGGGCTGGCCTACCGGAAGTTTGGACAATCTGAGTGTGCCCTGAGAACGAGATATGTGTAGCTCCTATCGGGATTTGTCGGCACATTCGGGCGGTGTTGCTGGTCTTGTTTTAACCTGTCGAAATGTCTTATTGTACCGGGATACCGAGTCTGATCGGAATGTCTCGGGTGGAGGTATATTCCTTCGTTGACCGTGAGAGCTTGTCATGGGCTAAGTTGGGACTCCCCTGCAGGGATTTGAACTTTCGAAAGCCGTGCCTGCGGTTATGGGCAGATGGGAATTTGTTAATGTCCGGTTGTAGATAACTTGAACCTTAACTTAATTAAAATGAATCAACCGTGTGTGTTACTGTGATGGCCTCTTCTCGGCGGAGTCCGGGAAGTGGACACGGTGTTGGAGTAATGTTTGTGTAGGTTGCTCTCTAGTTTCTCGCTCGCGCTTTGCCTCCTCTTCTCGCTCTCGTTTGCGTATAAGGTAGCCACCATATATGCTAGTCGCTTGCTGCAGCTCCACATACATTTACCTTACCCTAGCTATTAAGCTTAAATAGTCTTGATCGCGAGGGTGCGAGATTGCTGAGTCCCTATGGCTCACAGATTACTATTACACCAGATGCAGGTCCAGGTGATTCCGCTCCAGGTGACGCGTACGAGCTCAAGTGGGAGTTCGACGAGGACTCTCAGCGTTACTATGTTTCTTTTCCTGATGATCAGTAGTGGTGCCCAGTTGGGGGTGATCGGAACCATGTCGCTTGTTGGGTTATCTTTCATTTTGGCGCCGTAGTCGGGCCATGAGTGCTTGGATGATGTATGTTATTTATGTACTTGATTGACGTGGCGAGTGTAAGCCAACTATGTTATCCCTTTTATTTATCTATATTACATGGGATGTTTGTGATGATTGCCTGACTTGCGACGTATGCCTTCAATGCGATTATGCCTCTAAGTCGTGCCTCGACACGTGGGAGATATAGTCACATCGAGGGTGTTACATTTTCATGCATCTCATTAACAATGATCTTCCTCAGGAGGACGCAGAAGCTAGTCAAGCTGATGACGTAGAGGTAATTACCCTTTCCTCCGGTTCAGACTCTATGCCAACACAGAAAACTCGCCAAGCAGTCCGGAAAGTAAGCTTTTCTCATCCTCTTGCTCACTTGGATCCAACATTTATTTTGAAGACTCAACAACATGAAGCTTGCCGGACAACCCGTCACAGTAGCCAACATATCACTTCAGCCGGTTTACCTGACACTCCGGTTCAGAAGCGCCAGTCTGAGGTCTCTCCTACTTCTGACCATTCTTACCCCAAGGCGGGTTATTTCAGACAGCCTCTTAATCCGTCCGATTCAAATTATCAGGTGACACCTCCTTCATCTTCTGGTGAATCGACAGCAACTCAACTCCCTCCTTTGAAAACTGTGGCCGGGTGAGTTGTAAAAACCTTTTCCTTTCAATGCACCATAAATCCTTTGAATAGGATGTTAATCCTTTTATATTCTGTTTGCAGGGCCAAAGCCAGACCCAGCAAGAAAGCTCGGGTCACCAATTCGCCAGAAGACCCTGTCGCCGAAGAAGAAGAACCAAGAGGTGAACCGGAACAGACTGGTGAACCAGAAGACCCCCATCCTGAAGCTACTTTTGATGATCCACGCCTTGAAGGCCAACATACCGATGAACCAACAGATGATGAGCCCGCTGCACCCAATACTGAACCGGCAGAGCCAATCCGGGCTAGTCCGGTGAAAGACACTGAAATTCCATCATCATCCACCAAAAATCCTGAAGGCCAAGGTGAGGATGTTATTATTACTGGAATAGGCCACAACTCTCCTGGCCATCCCGTCATTTTAGCTTAGCATAGTGCCAAAGAAGAGCAAGCTGCCCGGGATAAAGGTAAATGGAGCAGTGACTTATCAAACTATGCTCATCTTAACGCTGATGAGCTTCATTCTGGCTTCTTGAACCGTCTGCACTTAAACCGGGATTATGAAGCCGGCTTCGTGAACTTGATGAAAGAGCGATATGAGGTAAATTCCTCTCCCTTTGTATATTGATTTATAGCTGAAACACTATCTCAAGTAGCCCCCAAGGGCCGTTTTATGATTATTAATCACAAACCGGGTCTTTGTAACACTTTAAACATCTCATCATTGATCCTTGCAATGGCAGGTCGCTAATAATAGATAAGACTCATCTTGAAAAAATGAGATAACTTTATGCAGCATAGCCCCCAAAGGCCGGTTTAACTTGGCAACTTAATCCGGTTTTTAATCAATACATCCGTTTTAGAACAGACGCACATTAGCCCCCAAGTGTCAAGGATAATGCTTGCATTGTTCTGGAGACTTGTATAAAGTGTAGTACTTGAGAGCAAATAGGCATTAGCCCCCAAGTATGAAGTGCATAACTTTGTTATACGCTTTGTACTTTAGCACAGATATATGATGTTTGTTTAACATACCTTGAACGTTGCAGGCTGAACTGAGAAACAAAGATGCCCGAAATTCTGACTTGCAAGAAAATGTGAAGTCACAACAAGCCGAGGCTACAAAAGCCAAAGAGGAGCTGACCCAGGCTCTGGTCGGAATGGAAAAGCTAAAATAAACCTTCAACCAAGAACGTGCTGAATGGGAAACCGAGAAATCCGGTTTAACCAAAAGAGCTGTAGACGCCGAGGCAGCCTTGAAGCCAGTGGTTGAAGAACTAGCCGGTTTGAAATGCCAAATCAATGCTATGACTTCTGCTATCTTTGGTAAGTGTCTGCTTATGTATGTTGCGCCGGTCGATGAATCTTATAATTGACCAAAATGTTGATCAAATCTTTGGCAGGCACTCGGATCGCTCATCTTGGTACAGATATGCGGATGAAGCTCAAAGCGGCATACACATTGGTTGAACAGCTATACTCTGGGTCTCAACGGGTTATTAGCACGGCAGCTTATAACATACCGGCTCCAACTTTGATTAAGGAAACCCTTGAGAAGCTGGGCATGTTACCAGCCCGTATTGCCGAGTTGAAAAGAGCAGTTGCCCGAGCAGGAGCTTTAACCGCCCTTATTCGAGCCAAAGCCTGGATTCCATACCTTGAAGCGGAGGATATCATCAAAGGATACCCAGGCGTCAAAGAAGACGGTTCAAACTTTGACAATGATGATCTTCGGCGGCTGACCAAACATATGCGGCCAGCAGCCAGCAAGTTGGCTGATGATACCGATTTGTCCCATTTTCAGCCGTTTTATGATGTAGAAGGGAAAAGACAGCCGGCCAACATCCATGAAGTCAAAGAACTTGTGCCTCAGATTCGTAAGCACACTTACGCTCCTAATATTAACCCTTCCAATCTTATCCATGAGGAAGCAGTGTTTCAAGCTTTAACTGGAATCGATTGGTCAATGACTGATTTCCAGCGTCTGGGGAGGGATGAAGAAGTGCCTACACGAACTGATCCTCAACCGTCAAACCGTCGCAATGAAGAGTCCTGGTCCGGTTGCCGGTTTATATGGCTACTATGAAAAACAATGATACTGTTTGAGCCGCTTTGAAGCTTCATGTAATAGGATAGCTGAAACTCCGTTTATCTGCCATGCCATCGAGCATGTTTCGTAATACTTTGTGACAATCTGTGCCGCCTTTTGGGATACATTTATGCATAACCCATGATGAATTGCGTTCCTGGGTACAACAACTTAAAAGTATCTAGCGGTTTACCGCTAGACGTGTCATGATGTTCAAGAAGTATATAGTACCTAGATGAATAATCAATTGTTTGTACAGAAAGTAATGTACAGAACATGCCTCATTGGTTGACCAAACGTGTATACGGCAAAGGTGTTAATACCAATCCGGAACATTGATAACTCCATCTTCATAATACCGGTCTATATATTAAACCGGACCGGGATAACCACCATATTTTCTTTATAACACTGGCGATTTAGTCAAACCGGACCGGGTTAATGAACACCGGTTTATAATTGATCATGTGCCCACAACTTGTAGTTGAGAAGCAAGTCGGGTCTGTCGGCGTTCTGGGAACGGGGGTCCCAAGACTTGCCTGCCTGCGGCCCGTGGCGTGGCTCAAAGGAGGCCCAGCATGGCCCATCTTCATCAGCACAAGACTCAAGACCCTCGCGAGGGGCCAAGCCTCGTGAGGCGGACGACACAGAACTTCCTCAGGAACGGCCTCGTCAAGCTGGCTCGCGAGGAGGCGGAGAGATCAAGGCGGAGTACCTCGCGAGGTGCCCGTGACGCAAGCCATGACGACTCAGGGCGCCAGGCGGGCGCCAGCGCGCGCAGCATCCTTCTTTCCTCTTTGGTGCAAAGGGGGCAAGCGCAGCCGCGGAGTACCGAGGCATCAGGCAAAGGTTGCCATTTCGGTGCAACAAGACCAAGACCAGGAGGACTACGAGACGGAGGTCACCATGGAGCCCAGGACGGCGTCATCACCAGAGCTTTGCGCAGGCGAAGACTGCTTTTGTCAGGATAGTTGATGCTTGCTGTCCCCCTTCAAATTAGCCCGCCAATGTTGGCTCCCTTCCCGCTCGATATTTGGGAAGAGGACCAGGGCCTCTATAAATAGGACCAACCACCCACACAGCAAGGGGGTTCGGTTCGGTTAGGTTCATTCGTTCGATTCAGGTAGAAAAGGAGAGAGAGAGAGAGAGAGAGAGAGAGAGAGAGAGAGAAGGGTGACTGAACTCCTCCTAGCAGTTCATCGCCCCAGCCAGGAACAGACCCTCGCGAGGCTGTTCTTCCTTGTATTGTTCATCATCACCAGCCCCAGGAGGCAATCCACCAACCACACAGTGGAGTAGGGTATTACACCACAATGGTGGCCCGAACCAGTATAAATCTTGTGTCTCTTGCGGAGTTCTTTCAGTAGTTTTAGATCTTTGTGAGACGGGGAGGTGGAAGGCGTAATCTCCGCGCACACCCCAGTGTTCGAACCTTAAGGGTCTGCCGGAACTCGAGATCCGACATTTGGCGCGCCAGGTAGGGGTGCGCCGGAATTCGTCTTCCACCACTCCATGCCCCGTCGCGTCGTCATCACCATGCCCGGTGACCAGGAGGGCAACCCCGACCCATGGGCTGCGTGGCCCAATCGCGCGGAACCGCTCGCCTCGGGCGACCCCGCGCCCCAGGCAGCTCGCGGTCCGCAGGGCGCTGTGGGCCGCGGGCGACGCGGACAGGCTTCGGCAACTCTTACGCCGCGGCAGGCGTGGTCGGCAGCAAGGGCCTCTAATCACACCGCGGCCACGACACCCTACACCCGCCGGGAGCAGGCGAACTCGAGGGTCGTGCTCACGATGGCCCGAGAGCTGCCGCGGTGCAGACTGCTAGAGGGCGGCCACGACGTGCTGCTGGAGCGAGTGGCGGAGCTCCTGGGCTTCGCCGCCTCGGGGGCTCACCCCTTCTCCACCCAGCTCCCATCTCAAGCCCAGGGCGACCCGCGCGGGGGCTCCGCACGCACCCGCAGACTCCAAGGCTACTCCGACGCCAGCGAAGCTGTCAGCACTGGACCGGCGGCGGCGCTGCCCCCGCCCCCGGCCCACGAAGAAGGACTCAACGCGACCCGCGGCCCCGGTGGGCAGCCACGTTGCCACCCCGCGGTAGGCGTGATAGGTGGGACCGTGTGGCATGCGGGGCATCACGGCGTGGCACTCGGGATGACGACGACGGAGGAGTACGTGCCCCTCATGATGGACCAGGGACACTCTCATGAGGACGAACAAGGCTTGCTCCTCGGCCCAAGATGGGGGGACGAGGCAATGGAGGCTGAGCCTTTCCAGGAGCCCCGGGACGGACCCGCTGGCCGCGCTGGAGGCAGCGATTATCGGGCACCGCTAACTCTCCAGGAGCAGGTATACGCTAACCATGGATCGCAGGAGGTGCAGGTCGCCGCGGCAAGCAGTTGCCTCGCTCCTACAGTCTCCTACCCCTCAGGAGGAGGGCGCAGGGGGCTGCAGGAGAGGGTCCGAGATCCGACATCACCACCGCGGCGTTCGGAGCAAGGCGTTCTCAGGAGATAGGCCCTCTGCTGGGGTGGTGCCTCTGGGCCAGCCCCTGGCAGAGGACCCGTGGTCGTCGGGGGAACCGCTGGCGACCGCTCTACCCCATCGGGCGGCGTCCTGGGTTCCGGCCGTTGCTGATGGCACTAGAGTGTGGCGCAAGGCGGGGCCCTTGTCTGGCGATATGAAGCAAGGCTAGTACCTGTGAAGAAGGCCCAGTGCCTGTGAAGCTCGCCGCCCCGTGACACTCTCACGTAATAATGAGTGGGGCTGTACATGCCCCGGACTCTCAGGGGTGCCGGCCTCAGGCCCTGGGGCTCCCTCCCACGCCCAGTGGACAGCACTTAGCTCCGCGCTGGTGAGAAGACGTCCAAGACTAGATTAGGTGCCGGACGCGGCTTTTTGTCTGCATTTCGTTGCCTTTCCCTTCAGCTGTAGCTTTTCCCTCGTTGGATTTAGGTTGGATTCAAATTTGAGATTTGCGTGTGTTCGGGGAAGGGATGCTTATTCTCGCTTGAGCCAATTCTCGCGTTCTTGCTACCATTTCGCCACAGCTGCCTCCCCTCGCGGGCCCCTCGCGAGTCCGGTCAGGCCTGGCTCGTGCGCAACCCAAATTGCTGTTGTTGCTCCCTCTCGGGAGGATCTTCGGGTGCCTGCGGAGGTTGCCCTGTTTGGAAAAGGCCCAGAGCCTGTGAAGCAAGGCGAGTGCCTGTGGAGCTCTCGCGCTCGAGGAAAGGCCCAGAGCCTGTGAAGCAAGGCGAGTGCCTGTGAAGCTCTCGCGCTCGAGGAAAGGCCCAGAGCCTGTGAAGCAAGGCGAGTGCCTGTGAAGCTCTCGCGTTCAAGGAAAGGCCCGGAGCCTGTGAAGCAAGGCGAGCGCCTGTGAAGCTCTTGCGTTCAGGAAAAGGCCCAGAACCTGTGAAGAAGGCCAACGCTTGTGAAGCCCCCCGCCAGTGACACTTTCGTACCCAACGGATTCAACTAACGAACACTAAGGGCGTCACGCCCTCCCACAGGCTGCTTCGGGGCTTGCGCGAAACAAAGGTAATCCTGCCAACCGCCCGGCGTGGGCGCTCATGCTACATGACAACTACTGACACAACAAACACAGTTTCTGCATGAGGGGCTTCCCCTCCCAAAATGCTCTCACGGCCATTAGGTCAAAAACCTGAGTTCTATTCATGCAGGTAAACAAAAAGATATGAGCGATACACACTTAGTCGGACCAATCCCCCAATGCGTCCCTAGAAGCACCTCCCGAGCCTTCGCCGGGGTCGCCGAATTCGCCATCGTCGTCTGCGCCGCCGCCAGCAGCGTCAGGGCCGCTCGCCGCGCCGCCCTCGTCAGCACCCACGATCATGTCTTCGTCGTCCGAAGCAAAGGCCCTGACAAGGGCGTCCACGTTGTCTTCCACCCAGTGCGCCAGGTCACCTCGGACGGCCTGGGGAACTAGGGCAATGACAGCGTCGAAATCGACGCGGGAATCCATGTTCAGGAGATGGCTGAAGACACAGGAGAAGGCGCGCCCGAGCAGCGCGCGGCTCCTCTCTTCCACCAACCTATCAGCCCTTGCCGAATGCGCCTCCAGCTGCGTCACCACAGCAGTGAAGAACTGAAGGTTGCCAGCATAATTGGCTGTGTGCGGCTCGCCAACATCCGCCTCACAGATGTTGCCCAAGGCCGCGCTAGCTCTCTCCCGGAGCGTGGCGAGCATGGCAGGGTGCACGTGCTCCAGGACCTGCCGCTGATGTATCTCGTCCGCGTTCCGGCGCGCGACGCCCTCAGCCTCCTCCTCCCGCTGACGAAGCGGAGCACCTCGGCCTGGGAGGTGGCCAACTCCCCTTGCGCTACCTCAAGGGAGGCCCGGGAGGCGTCGGCCAGCCGCGTCGCCTCCTCCCGCTTGACCCTCAAGGCTGCGGTCCTCCCTTCAGCTTCGACCCGGATCAGCTCCAGCCTCTTCTCAAACTCGCGCTCGAGGTCTTGGCGCGCCATCGCCACCCGACGACCGACCTCCTCCAGGACACAAGCCTCCCGAGCAGTGACATCATCTTCCGCCTGCGTCACCAAGCGCTCCCTCGTCTCCAGCCGCTCGTACTCGCGAGTGCGTTCGACAGCTTCCAGCGTCAACTCTTCTTCGCGCCTCTGGAGCTCGGCTGGGTCGCCGGAGGCCACCCGCATCGACCCAAGGGCCAGCTCGCACAGCTCCACTTGCTCCTCCAGTGAGTGGCACCGGGCCAGGAGCTCGCGAGCCCGCTCCTCCGCCGCCTCTCGCCACCGGTCGGCTCTCCGGGCCTCCTCGGTGGCCTGGGAATGGGCCACTCGAGAGGCCTCTAGCGACGCCTTCGCCTCTTCATCATCGAGGTCACGCTGACGACGCGCGAGGGCGATGACGGCCTCCAGCTCGCGTCTCCCTGTAGCCAGGCGCAGGCCCTCGACCTCCAGGCGAGCGTCTTTGTCAGCAAGCTCCTCCCCAAGCAAGTCCATCGCGTTGGCCGCTCGTCGAAGGTACCCTTGGCGGCGAGCGCGGCGCTCCCGAGCGCGCTTAAGCACGTCTTCCACACCATCATCCGCCCCAAGCGAGCGCCGGGGACCGCGAATCATCGTCCCTCCTCCGGGCAGGGGGCTGGGGGCTGGCGCCCTTGTGATGGCCGGGCGCGCCGCATCAGAAGCCCGGCCTAGGGCCAGCCCGTCTCCGGATGAGGGGCGCAGGAGGCGCCTCAACTAGTCGCAGTCCCCAACCAGACGGGAAGCCCACGGCAGACTGGCTAGTCCCTGAGAGGGCCCGTGAAGGAAAATCGCAGGGAATGAAGGGCCGCGGTGCACCTCGAGATGGTCCGCCCCATCAGACGCCCTCACCACAAGGGCAGAACTGCTCGGGGAATTTGAGGACGATGGAGGGGGCAAAGCCAGAGGAGGTGGCACCTCTGCTACTTCCGCGAGCTCGGCCGGGAGGGGCCTGCGGAGCAAGGATCAGTGAAAGCAACAAGAGGGTCAGGAGCCAGGGAGGAAAAAGACTTACTCGTCAGTGGCGAAGTACTTCCTGCGCTTCAGCACGCGACAAGGGAAGTCATCACCCAGGGCCTCCCTTTTCCTACGGAGGGCCACAAAGTCCACGCAGAAGCGGCCCAAGAGAAGGGCGTAGGGATCAACCTGCGTCGAGGGCGGAGCATCAGAGCGATCTACGTCAGGGACACCTGACTGGCGCGCGCCGTCCACCACCTCGCCAGAAGACGCCGCTGGGGCCTCGGAGGCCTCAGCCCCGGGCGCTGGGAGCGGCTGCTTGCCACCTTCAGCCGCAGCGGCACGGGTCTTAGGAGCTGCCCCCTCGTGAGCGTCACCCGGCCCTGCCGCCTCATTAGGAGCCCCCTCGGCCCCTGGCGCCTCCTGCCTCCCTGCTCCGCCACTTGAGGAGGAGTCGCCTTGGCCGATTGGGAGGGCAGTCACCACATTTGGATTCTCGCAAGGTCCCTGGAGGCCGGCGGGGCGCAGCCCCCACTCATCAAAGACGGGCATCTGCTTCACGAAGTCGGCCCTGCTCTGGCAGAGATACAGCAAGGCCCCTCCCTGCCGGACGTTGCCAGGGTTGGGGTCCCCGGCCAAGGTCAAGAGCGTCGACTTCAGCGCCGCAGGAGCCAGGTCTTCTCCCTGGAGCCTCATGTTATCCTCGCGCCCACGGAAGGCCCACAACCGGCGAGAGTGGCGATGCAGGGGAGCGACACGGCACAACAGAAACTCCTTCACCACTTTGGGTGCTGTCATGCCGAGTTCCTCAGGAGCGTGAAGCGGGTCCAGACGAAGACGAGCCAGGGGTTCTTGAGCGTCTCCTGGCCCCAACCCGAATTGGGGACAGCAGGTGAGGTCGGCTCCGATAGCAGGGGGCTGGGCACCCCTGCGTCCACGTACAACCACTGCTCGCGGAACCCAACCGCGGGCTGGGGGAGTTTGAAGTCAATCCCAGAGGCCTCGGTCTCAGGCTCGGCAGCAAAGCTCGCGCACGCCCAACGTTGGGAGGGGTCGACAAGACGCAATGAGAAGAAGTGGCGCAGCAAGGCAACCGAAGGAGGGATGCCCACCGTGGCTTCGCACAAGAAGGCGAAGACCGAAAGGAGGGTGATGGACTCAGGACTTAGATGCATCAAGTGGATCTGATAATGGGAGAGCACGGCATTGAAGAAATCGGAGAAGGGGGGAACCAGACCCGCCCACAAGGCGTCGGTAAAACATGGGACCTCGGTTGCTATCTTGTCAATGGAGAAGTGGGACGCGGGCCAGGCGTCGTCCTCCCGCACTCATTGAAGACGGTGGCCAGAGCCAAGCTATCCCTGCCCAGGCACTCTTGGTTGAGTACGGTTGACTGGCCGGCGACGGGGGCCACCGATGGCGGTGCACAAGACGGAGGCATGGGCTTCTCCCCTCTCTCCTTCCTCGTCGGAGTCATGGCGATGGGAAGGAGGGGGAAGATTCGAGATTGGATTGGAGGCGGGAGCGGGCGTTCGAAGGAAGGAAGAATAGGGGACGCTCGAGCAACGGGAAGGGAAGCGGCAGTGTGCAACCACGAGTCCGCCTAGCAGGGCGCATAATAAGGGGGCATGGGGGAACAATGCCGCCCACGTCCCATCAACCGCCACGCGGCGCCCAAGGCCGCAAGCTATTAGGGCCCGTGGTGCTTCGCCCCTGCCCTTTCGCCTCTCGGCACGGCCAAGTCCGGGCGCGCCTTGGGCCCGGGGGCTACTGTCGGCGTTCTAGGAATGGGGGTCCCCAGACTTGCCTGCCTGCGGCCTGCGGCGTGGCTCAAAGGAGGCCCAGCATGGCCCATCTTCATCAGCACAAGACTCAAGACCCTCGTGAGGGGCCAAGCCTCGCGAGGAGGACGACACGGAACTTCCTCATGCACGGCCTCGTTAGGCTGGCTCGCGAGGAGGCGGAGAGATCAAGGCAGAGTACCTTGCGAGGTGCCCGTGACGCAAGCCATGATGACTCAGGGCGCCAGGCGGGCGCCAGCGTGTGCAGCGTCCTTCTTTCCTCTTTGGTGCAAAGGGGGCAAGCGCAGCCGCGGAGTACCGAGGCATCAGGCAAAGGTTGCCATTTCGGTGCAACAAGACCAAGACCAGGAGGACTACGAGACGGAGGTCACCATGGAGCCCAGGACGGCGTCATCACTAGAGCTTTGTGCAGGCGAAGACTGCTTTTGTAGGATAGTTGATGCTTGCTGTCCTCCTTCAAATTAGCCCGCCATTGTTGGCTCCCTTCCCGCTCGATATTTGGGAAGAGGACTAGGGCCTCTGTAAATTGGACCAGCCACCCACACGGCAAGGGGGTTCGGTTCGGTTAGGTTCATTCATTCAGTTCAGGTAGAAAAGGAGAGAGAGAGAGAGAGAGAGAGAGAGAGAGAGAGAGAGAGAGAGAGAGAAGGGTGACTGAACTCCTCCTAGCAGTTCATCGCCCCAGCCAGGAATAGACCCTCGCGAGGCTGTTCTTCCTTGTATTGTTCATCATCACCAGCCCCAGGAGGCAATCCACCAACCACACAATAGAGTAGGGTATTACACCACAACGGTGGCCCGAACCAGTATAAATCTTGTGTCTCTTGCGCAGTTCTTTCAGTAGTTTTAGATCTTTGCGAGACGGGGAGGTAGAAGGCGTAATCTCCACGCGCACCCCAGTGTTCGAACCTTAAGGGTCTGCCGGAACCCGAGATCCGACAGGGTCAAGGATGCCAGTTTATCAAAAAAAATACTTATGAGTTTCAACAAACAAAACAGGAAAACATGCAAGGCTTTTTACGAGCTGCCAGGCTCCAAATCGAGGCTTTTCATGGACTGCCAGGCCTCTGAGTTAAACCATTTAACAAAGCCTTTTAAGATGGGCCTCCAATTAACCAATCATCGTTTTAACTGTGACAAGTTCAGGGTCTGTAAAAGATTGACTTGTCAAACGTTCGATGGGTCATACTAGGATTACCTGGACATGAGTGGCTTACTTGATGAAGGCAGGTTAACCCGGGTTTTTAGGTGAATACACCAGGCTTCCAATCCGTGGCTTGATAGCCAATTACGAGGGTCCTTTCAACCTCTTTGTTGCTTTGCAAAAAGAGCCCCCAAGTAACTTTGTGAGTGATGCTTAGTGTGTGCCCATGTTTGAGTCTGTACTGTGTACAACACTCTCTTTGGCTCCACAACTTGTTCCCTTTGTGGCTTAAATGCCTATCAAGAGGTGTAGCTATGGTGTGAGGACAACCAAGCCCCCTAGTGATATCCCTTCGTGGTTTGTAAACCGATCAAGAGGTGTAGCTGTAGTTCAAATATGACCAAACCCACTAGTGATTTTCTTTGTATCTATGCAGCTGCTAAAGCCGGATTAACAAAAACTCCGCTTTGTTAGTTAACTTGTAGAAGGACACACAGGATATAAAAAGAACAGATACCCCGCTTAAAACGGAGGCTCCGGTTTATTATATGATATATACACTGTCATAAATATGTACAGATGAAGAGCCTATGGCTTCAAGTATAGTAAGGCCGAAGGAGAGCTATGTTCCATGGCCGCTTGGTCTCCTCCTCCGATTGACGTGAGTCTTTATGCTCTCGAACATCAATGAGGTAGTAAGATCCGTTGTGCAGATTTTTGCTGACCACAAAGGGTCCTTCCCAAGGTGGGGATAACTTGTGCATATCAGTCTGATCCTAGATGAGCCGGAGCACCAAATCACCTTCTTGAAAGGTTCTGGTTTTAACCTGGCGGCTGTGATAACGTCGGAGATCTTGTTGATAAATCACCGATCGTGCTGCTGCAAGATCACGCTCTTCATCCAACAGGTCCAGTGAATCCTGACGTGCTTTCTCATTATCAGCTTCAACATAAGCTGCCACACGGGGCGAATCGTGACGGATGTCACTAGGAAGAACCGCCTCCGCTCCATAAACCATGAAGAAAGGTGTGTAACCCGTAGACCTATTGGGTTGGTGTTGATGCTCCATAACACAGAAGGTAGCTCCTCAACCCAACAACCCGGTGTCCGCTTTAAGGGAACCATAAGCCTTGGTTTGATACCCCGTAGAATTTCTTGATTTGCCCTTTCTGCTTGACCATTAGATTGGGGGTGAGCCACCGACGCTAGATCAAGCCGGATGTGTTCACGTTAACAGAATTCTTCCATCTCCCCTTTTGACAGATTAGTATCGTTATCTGTTATAATGCTGTGTGGAAAACCAAACCAGAATATCACCTTCTTGATGAATTGAACCGTCGTGGCTGCATCACACTTGCTGACTGGCTCTGCCTCCACCCATTTAGTGAATTTATCAACTGTTACTAACAGGTGGGTCTTTTTGTCCTTAGAACGCTTGAAGAGTCCAACCATATCAAGCCCCCAAGTTGCAAACGTCCATGTAATTGGAATCATCCGCAACTCTTGAGCCGGAATGTGCGCACGGCGGGCAAATTTTTGACATCCATCACATCTCTTGACTAAATCCTCCGCATTAGCATGTGCCGTCAACCAGTAAAAACCGTGGCGAAAAGCTTTGACAACCAACGACTATGAACCGGCATGGTGACTGCAATCCCCTTCATGGATTTCTCGCAAAATCTCACAACCTTCTTGAGGAGAAACACAGCGCTGAGGTGCTCCTGAAACACTGTAACGATGTAACTCCCCATTGAGTATGGTCATGGAACTGGAATGCCGGATTATCTGTCGAGCCAATGTTTCATCGTCTGGTAACTCGCCCCGGTTCATGTAATCCATATATGGGATCGTCCAATCCGGTATGGCATGCAGAGCTGCCACCAACTGAGCCTCTGGATCAGGAATAGCCAAATCTTCTTCGATTGGTACTTTGACTGACGGATTGTGCAACACATCAAGAAAGACGTTGGGCGGGACCGGTTTACGTTGGGAACCGAGACGACTTAAAGCGTCCGCCGCTTCATTCTTCCGCTAGTCTATATGGTCCACCTGATAACCTTTAAAGTGACCAGCCACTGCGTCCACCTCTCACCGATATGCATCCATGAGTGGGTCCTTAGAATCCCAAGTGCCAGACACCTGCTGAGCCACTAGATCTGAATCACCGAAGCATTTAACCCGACTCAAATTCATCTCCTTAGCCATCCGAAGACCATGGAGCAAAGCCTCATATGCAGCTGCATTGTTAGTACAAGGGAACATTAAACGGAGGACATAACAAAACTTGTCACCTCGTGGGGAAGTTAGTATGACTCCAGCCCCCGAGCCCTCCAACTGTCTGGATCCATCAAAATGAATAGTCCAATATGTATTATCTGGTTTCTCTTCAGGTGCCTGTAACTCCGTCCAATCATTGATGAAATCCATGAGTGCTTGGGATTTGATCGTTGTGCAGGGTATATATTTAAGCCCATGAGGTCCAAGCTCAATAGCCCACTTGGCAATCCGGCCAGTTGCTTCTCTGTTTTGAATGATGTCGCCCAGAGGAGCTGAACTGACCACTATGATTGGATGGCCCTGAAAATAATGTTTAAGCTTCCGGCTTGCCATAAACAGCCCATATACCAGCTTCTACCAATGCGGATACCTCTGATTTGACTCAATGAGCACCTCGCTGATATAATAAACCGGCCGTTGAACTGGATATTCCTTGCCAAGCTCCTTGTGCTCTACCACAATAGCTACGCTAACAGCCCGGACATTAGCAGCCACATATAATAATAATGGCTCTTTATCGATCGGCGCTGCAAGCACGGGCGGTTCAGCTAGCTTCCTTTTCAGATCCTCGAACGCCTTATCAGCTGTCTCGCTCCAGACAAAGTTATATGTTTTCTTGAGCATCTGATATAAGGGGATGGCCTTCTCTCCAAGATGACTAATAAACCGGCTCAAGGCTGTAATCCGGCCGGCCAGGCATTGAACATCGTTAATACACGCCGGTTTAGCCAAGGATGTAATTGCCGCAATCTTTTTCGGATTGGCCTCAATGCCTCTGTTTGATACCAGAAAGCCTAAGAGTTTGCCTGCCGGGACACCGAAGACACACTTCTCCGGATTGAGCATCATCTTGTAAACCCGGAGATTGTCAAAGGTTTCTCGTAGATCATCTATCAATGTCTCCTCCTTTCTGGACTTGACCACAATATCATCCACATATGCATGAACATTGCACCCAATTTGTTTATGAAGGCAATTCTGAACACATTGCTGGTAAGTTGCCTGGGCACTCTTAAGCCCAAATGGCATGGAAACATAGCAGAAGGCTCCAAAGGGAGTTATGAAAGCTGCCTTCTCCTGGTCCTTAACCGCCATTTTGATCTGATGATAACCAGAGTAGGCATCCAAAAAACACAAACGGTCACAACCCGCCGTAGCATCAATTATCTGATCAATGCGAGGGGGAGCAAAGGGTTCTGCAGGGCAAGCCTTGTTTAAATCTGTGTAGTCCACACACATGCGCCAAGTGTCGTTTTTCTTAAGAACCAGCACCGGATTGGCCAACCACTCTGGATGAAAAACTTCAACAATAAACCCAGCAGCCAACAGATGGGCTACCTCTTCACCTATAGCCTTACGTCTCTCCTCATTGAAACGATAGAGGAACTACCGGACCGGTTTGAACTTAGGATCAATGTTGAGTGTGTGCTCAGCGAGTTCCCTCGGTACACCTGGCATGTCAGAAGGTTTCCATGCAAAGATGTCCCGATTCTCACGGATGAACTCGATGAGCGTGCTTTCCTATTTGGGATCCAGGTTAGCACTGATGCTGAATTTTTTGGATGAATCGCCAGGAACAAAGTCAACCATCTTAGTGTTTGTAGCCGATTTGAACTTCAATGCTGGATCATCTTCCGTAGTTGGCTTTTTTAAAGAGGCCATGTCTACCGGATCAACTTGCTCCTTATAGAATTTCAACTCCTCCGTGGCACAAACCGACTCAGCATAAGCCACATCACCTTCTTCACACTCCAAAGCAATCTTTCTACTTCCATGTACTGTGATAGTCCCTTTATGACCTGGCATTTGAAGCTGTAGATAAACATAACATGGCCTTGCCATAAACTTAGCATAAACCTGCCGCCCCAACAAGGCGTGGTACGGACTTTTGATCTTTACCACCTCAAATATCAATGTTTCTGACCTTGAATCATAGTCATCTCCAAAAGCTACCTCCAAAGCTATCTTGCCAACATGATATGCAGACTTACCAGGCACCACACCATGAAAGACCGTATTTGACGGTTTAAGATCCTTATCTGTCAACCCCATACGGTGGAATGTATCATAATACAAAATATTGATACTACTTCCCCCATCCATGAGCACTTTAGTGAACCTGTATCCCCCAACTTGAGGGGCTACCACCAGGGCCAAATGACCTGGATTATCAACCCGGGGTGGGTGATCGTCTCTACTCCAAAAACTAGGTTGCTCAGACCAACGTAAATACTGAGGTATTGCCAGCTCAATAGAGTTTACTGCCCTTTTGTGAAGCTTCTGATCACGTTTGCACAAATTAGTAGTGAAGACATGATATTGCCCGTTGTTCAGCTATTTGGGATTGCTCTGATAACCCGACTGCTGCTGCTGTTGACTCCCCTAATGGTTGTAACCTCCCTGGTTGCCTTGGTGCCCTTGATTGACGTGTCCGGTTTGGTTGCCTGGAAACCCTGAACCGGAACCACTACCTCCGTAACCCGGCCCGTGGAAACCTCCTCCTGAACCGCCGGGCGGGCCGTTGTCATATTGGAACATGTTGGAATTCTTGAAATCCCGCATGATATAACAGTCCTTCCAAAGATGTGATGTCGGCTTCTCCTTCGATCCATGCTTTGGACAGGGATGATTTAACATATGCTCCAAATTGTTGCCTGAACCGCCACCCCTTTGGGGCTGCTTGCCCTTACGGCGCTGGCCATTCTCCTGCGCGTTGGTATTTGCAACAAAGTCCAAGCTACTGTCAGCCTTGCGCTTACCACCGTTTCCATGCCCTGCCAGATTATGCTATTGACCTTTGGCATTGCCGTTCTTATTACCTTTCTCTGGTTTGTCCTCCTCTGAATCCGGATCCTTGGTATTATCTGAATCGGCGTATTTAACCAAAGCGGCCATGAGTGTTGACATATCATTGCAGTGACGTTTGAGGCTTCCCAATTTCTATTTCAGCGGTTTGAAACAACAATTGCCCTTTAATGTTAACACTGTAGTGTCTGCATTGATACGATCTGATGAATGCAAAATTGTTGAGACCCGTTTGACCCAATGGGTCGTGGACTCCCCTTCCTCTTGCACACAAGCGGCCAGATCCACGAATGACATCGGCTGCTTACACGTATCCTTAAAGTTCTAGATAAACCGATGCTTCAACTCGGCCCATGATCTGACAGAGTTGGTCGGCAAGCTCTTCAACCAAGTGCCAGCTGTTCCTTCCAACATCATGGTGAAATATTTAGCACACACTGCCTCATCCACATATAACATCTCCATTGCCATCTCATAGCTCTCCACCCACGCCTCTGGTTGCAAATCGGTGGTGTAATTTGGTACCTTACAAGGTCCCTTGAAATCCTTGGGCATTCTCACATTACGCAAAGCGGGGGTTAAACACGGCACCCCTATGGAACTGAACATCACACCTGGCTCCACGGAGGCCGTGGGGTGAACTGGAGTATGCTGTCGTGCTCCGTGTCAAAATCGGCAGATCTCGGGTAGGGGGTCCCGAACTGTGCGTCTAGGCCGGATGGTAGCAGGAGGCAAGGGACACGAAGTTTTACCCAGGTTCGGGCCCTCTCGATGGAGGTAAAACCCTACGTCCTGCTTAATTAATATTGATGATATGGGTAGTACAAGAGTAGATCTACCACGAGATCGGAGAGGCTAAACCCTAGAGGCTAGCCTATGGTATGATTGTCGTTGTGTATGTTGTCCTACGGACTAAAACCCTCCGGTGTTTATAGACACCAGAGAGGGTTAGGGTTACACAAAGTCGGTTACAATCCGTATCGCCAAGCTTGCCTTCCACGCCAAGGAAAGTCCCTTCCGGACACGGGACGGAGTCTTCAATCTTGTATCTTCATAGTCCAGGAGTCCAGCTGAAGGTATAGTCCGGCCATCAGGACACCCCCTAATCCAGGACTCCCTCAGTAGCCCCCTAACCAGGCTTCAATGACGATGAGTCCGGCGCACAGATTGTCTTCATCAATTAAAGGTGGGTTCTCCTCCAAATTCTGTGTACATGTTGAATAAAGTCCGGCTTCTTGTAAATGTTAAGCTCCTCGGCTTCTACGCCCAATAATGGCCATCTCCCACGTGTCAAACGAATATGAAAAGTCTGAGTGTTTTTACATTCACACCCCTAGCCGCGTAAATGAGCCGCCCATTTAAGGGGACGAGGATTTAGATCCAAACCACACCTTCTCCCCTTCGCGAATGTTCATCAAAGTGCATCCGACAAAGGTCCATTCCACCATGGCCAGCCATCGCAACTCCTCCTTTCGCCCTTCCAGCCCTCATCCTGGGTATTGGGAGAGATGCTCTGTCCCACATAGCGAGCTAGTGACGCTCCAGACCAAGGGATTTCTCCCCCCGGCCTATATGATACCGGTTCGAGCCGATCTCGCCGTCTATAATGGCGGAAAGCAAGCGGAGAGTGCCCCTAATCCCTCCAAAGGAGAGCGGGTATGCGTCATCCCTTATTTAATAAGGGGGCTTGGGTTTCCAATCCATCCATTTCTCTGGGGGCTGCTGGAGTTCTATGGCCTCCAGCTACGCAATCTCACGCCTACCTCCGTATTGCATATCGCGGGCTTCGTAGCCCTCTGCGAGCTGTTTTTGGGTATGGAGGCTCATTTCGGGCTATGGAAAAGGTTATTCTGCCTTGTGCCCCACTCTAAGGAGGGGTCAATGTATCAAGTGGGCGGAGCCGAAGTGTGGTGCATCGCCGGGACCGGATATCTATCTAGAACTCCAAAGAAGGCGTACGAAGACTGGCCTTCGGAATGGTTTTATATAGAGGATGTCCCGCTGCCGGATCCTGTTTGGATTGGCCTCCCTGAGTTCGACAGTGCTCCCTTAAAGAAGCGCATAAGCTGGCATCCACGGAGCCCTCAGAGGGAAAGTGACAGGGACATCATTTACCTGATGGGCTGAATAAGATTGTTAGCCCATTCCGGACTGACCATGATCGGGGTTATGGCCGAATGCATCATGCGGGGTGTGCAGCCGCTTCAGTATAGAAGCCACCCCATGTGGGACTTCAACAGGGAGGATGACGCCACCCGCTATGGCCGTAAGGGGCCGGATTCAGCTACCTCTCTACTAAAGATCTTGTCCACTTTGTATAAGGGAGAAGAGGACGAATTTCTCCGCGTCAACCCATAGGGTGGATTCTCTATGCACAATCCCCCAAGCTGGGTAAGCGGTCACATTTACTTGCCCATCCGTTTTGTATTCCCATTGTTAAATATTGAGTGTAACGACTTCAACGCAGGAACTGCGCCGGGCTGTTAAGGAAATAAACAGCCCTCCTCCACAACCCGAGGACCCAGGACGGTCCCTCGACCCAGCCTCTCAAGAGGATCCGGACATATCTGTGGAGCTGATTGATGGAGTGTTCCATCAATTGAGGAAGGACAACGCCTTTGTGGACATTACGGCCGATTACCCAGGGCTAATCCCGGCCTCCCAGGTAACTGAGATCGAAGTCCCAGTACCCCGAATAGGTGTCCGCCCTCTTGTGTTTTCAGTTCCCTGATTACAACCGAGCTTTGCAGGGGAGCTTTTTGAGACGGGAGGCCGAACCTGCGGTGGCAAGCCAACGAGGGGCCGCAGGGGCCCGTGGGCAGAAAAGAGGTGCAGTCCGGACCGAGGCGTCAGCGCAAAGGTATGGCGTGCCCCCTTATCCCAGGTGTTACACCTGCGAGGCATATTAACACTCGTGCTCTCTTCAGGACAAAGAGACCTTGCCGGACTATACCCGGAGAGGCTGCCAACCCCGCCTCCACCAGCCAGGCTCCGAAGCCTGGTCCAGAGGCGAAGGCGAACACAAGGCGTGCACCGGACGCTCCTCCGATGGAGGATGTGGACAGGTTGTCTTCCACCAACTCTGAGGTGGAGAGTGCCATGAACCACAGGCGTCGCCGGACAATTCTTCGCGACGCTTGTTTCTCCCCAGAGGCATTAGATGCCTTTAATTCGGGAGATGCGTACCTCCGTGCTGCTCAAAATGGTCTAGCCAGAGCCACGGAGCAATATGTAAAAGACATACGGGTAAGAAAATTTTGGTAATTATATATATATACCAGTAGCCCCTGAGACTTGAAACAGTTAGAATAACTGATTTAAGGATCATTTGTTATGCAGGTTCTTACAGAAAAGAATTCCCTACTGTCCAAGGAGCTGCAAGAGTGCAAAGCCCAAATTGAGGCCGCACTAGCTGCGGCAGGGGAGCCCAAGGAGACCCCCTCTGGTAATATACACTTCAAAAGATAAGTACTTTGCTAAGCACGGCATGCGTGCGAATCTGACAAATGAAATTGCAGATGGCGCCGGATTGAATCCGGAAAGGCAACACCTCCTACGCCAGCTAAAGGCTGGTGAGAAGGTGCTGACAAAGGTGAGGCAGGAGAAGAACGATCTTCAAGATGCCAACACCAAGCTGGGCGTCAAGCTGAAAGATGTTCGTGCCCAGCTGTCAGACTCCGTTAAGGAGAATCAGCGGCTTCGGCGCGACATATTTAGTAAGTGCTTGAATGAACCTTTGAAAGAAAGTTCGGCGGGGAAGTCGACTAACAGAGCAATGTCTGTAGGTGTGCTAACAGGTCGTCCTGCAGAGGAGATGCTCGGTTCTACGGGTGACCTTCTTCCTGAGCTCTCGCAACTGCTCGATCGAGTTCGGCAGGCGATGCAAGGCGTCGCCCAGGCCCTGTGGCCATCCATCTCCATGCCCAAAGGTCTTGGAGAGCTTGCAGAGAAGCTAAAGGGAGCACATCGGCGCTTCCGATTGTGGAAGATATCGGCCTACCATCAAGCCGCTAGGGAGGCCTGGGCCATGGTGAAGACGCGGTACACAAAGGCTGACCCCAACCACATGGCCGAGGTCGGTCCTGTAGGGCCCGATGGGAAGGAGATCCCTGTAAGCTTAGTATACGGCCAAGTAGAGTTGGCCGCAAAGTATTCCCAGCAGGACTGTAAATTAGACAGCCTGTTAGATGGTATTGAAGAGGAATACAGTCAGTCAAAATGACTATGTAATTTAATTGACATTTATAATGCCTTCTAGCCGGATTGTAGATCATTTATCATGGCCGACCTTTTCGCTTCAGCCTCGGGACCTGACGGTCCGGAGTGTGTCCGAATTCCCATGCGGTTATATAGGAACCGGGGAATGCATGGAGACCAGGCATAGGGGTCATTAGTGCGTGAACAGACAAGTGCCCGACTAGTTATGTTATATTACATGGTTAGTAAGAAACATCTTCTAGGGAGAATAGTTCTGTTAGGGGTTCCTTTCCCTAGGAGGCATGCCCTAAAGTGCATGTCCATGCTGCGAAAAGAAACGCAGGAAAAACATCTGGGGGCGTATAGATAAATAAAATAAAAAAGATCATCTTTAGTTCACCGACCGAATATTCCCTTAAGAACGCTAGCTTTCGGCTTCACCCAGTCTAAGGTACACGTCCGGCTGACCCGGTAGTAACAATCGCAGAGGTGCTCCCTTTACCACCTAGCCGAACAATCGGGAACGTAGGGGTAAGCACAGGAGCCAGGCAACCCAGCTTGGCCAAAACTTAAGTCATATCGATGCATATAATGGTGAATAAAAGGTACGTGCGGAAGTGTGACACATGTGTTGGGCATGAAGCCCGTATAAATAAGCTTCTGTTTAAAGAAGTCCCTAGGTTTAATGAGCGCGGATAGCGTGTCACTTTATGAGCCTTTAAAGGCTATAAGAGAGAGAGAACAAGAGGAATGTAAGACAGAAAGTATATAAAAAATGGAGAGAGGAAGGAGACGAACACAGAGTCCGGCGCTAGGCATAGAATCTTCGGAGACGGGCTGCATTCCATGGGTTCGGCTCGAGTCGGTTATCCGATGCATCTCGCAGGCGGTATGCTCCACCAGTCAGGACTTGGTCAATTATGAAGGGACCTTCCCACTTGGGCTTGAGTTTGTCCTTTTTCTTGTCCGGTAGTCGAAGAACTACTTCGCCAACGTTGTAATTTTTGGCCCGTACTTCTCTGCTTTGGTATCTTCGAGCCTGCTGTTGATAGAATGCGGAATGGGCTTTTGCCACGTCACGCTCCTCCTCCAATGCGTCCAAGCTGTCCTGCCGATCGAGCTCAGCTTCTCTTTCTTCGTACATGCGCACTCGAGGTGAGTCATGAATTATGTCGCAAGGCAAAACTGCCTCTGCGCCGTACACCATAAAGAATGGTGTGTATCCGGTGGTGCGATTCGGCATGGTCCGCAGCCCCCAGAGTACGGAGTCGAGCTCCTCTACCCAGTGCGTGTTAGATTCCTTGAGGGACCGCACTAATCTGGGTTTGATGCCGCTCATGATAAGACCATTTGCACGTTCGACCTGGCCGTTAGTTTGTGGGTGATAGACGGAAGCATAATCGAGCTTGATGCCCATGTTTTTGCACCAGAGTTTTACCTCGTCGGCCGTAAAGTTCATGCCGTTATCTGTGATGATGCTATGGGGGACGCCGTAACAGTGTACAACCCCGGATATAAAGTCTATCACCGGTCCGGATTCGGCCGTCTTAACAGGCTTGGCTTCTATCCATTTGGTGAACTTATCCACCATGAGCAGTAAGTATTTTTGCTTGTGGGTTCCTCCTTTAAGGGGTCCAACCATGTCAAGCCCCCAGACCGCGAAGGGCCAAGTGATGGGGATAGTTTGGAGGGTGGTGGGTGGCATATGGCTTTGGTTTGCAAAAAGCTAGCAATCGGTGCATCGTTGGACTAAGTCCTGGGCGTCTGCCCGGGCCGTCGGCCAATAAAAGCGTGTACGGAAGGCCTTGCTTACAAGGGACCGAGCTGTCGCGTGATGACCGCCGAGTCCGGCATGAATTTCAGCCAGGAGGTTCCGCCCTTCCTCTTCGGGGATGCACCTTTGAAGGACTCCGGTAGTGCTTTTCTTATAAAGCTCTCCCTCGTGGACTTTGTAGGCTTTGGATCACCGCACTATGCAGCGTGCCTCGTTTTGGTCCTCGGGGAGTTCCTGCCTAGTAAGGTAGGCGAGGAATGGTTCTGTCCACGGGGCGATAACGGCCATTATTACGTGGGCTGAAGGTGTTATTTCATTGGCAGAGCCTCCGATTGTGTCGGAATGTTCGGTGTCGGGCAGTGCGGTTGGGTCCGGGCTGTTATTGTTCGGCTCCCCTTCCCATACTACGGATGGCTTGAACAGCCTTTCCAAGAAGATGTTGGGGGGACTACATCACGTTTTGCGCCGATGCGTGCCAGGACATCCCCCGCCTGATTATTTTCCTGGGCTACATGGTGGAATTCAAGCCCTTCGAACCGAGCTGGCATTTTTAGGACGGTGTTGCGGTAAGCTGCCATTTTTGGATCCTTGGCATCGAAGTCTCCATTTATTTGGGATATTGCAAGGTTCGAGTCCCCGCGCACCTCTAGGCGTTGAATGCCCATGGATACTGCCATCCGGAGACCATGTAAAAGGGCCTCATATTCGGCTGCATTGTTGGAGTCCGTGTACATAATCTGGAGTACGTATTGAACTGTGTCTCCTATGGGGGACATCAAAACGATGCTAGCCCCCAGTCCGGCCAACATCTTGGAGCCGTCGAAATGCATGATCCAATTTGAATATGTGCCGTACTCTTTAGGGAGTTCGGCCTCCGTCCATTCTATGACGAAGTCGGCCAAGACTTGCGACTTGATGGCTCGCCGTGGCTTATAAGTTATGTCGAATGGGAGGAGCTCAATGGCCCATTTTGCAATCCGGCCCATTGTGTCACGATTGTTTATAATATCGTTAAGTGGTACTTCCGAGGCTACTGTTATTGAACACTCTTGAAAGTAGTGTCGTAGCTTCCGGAATGCCATGAATACCGCGTACGCAATCTTTTGATAATGCGGGTACCGTGATTTGCAGGGAGTGAGGACAGTTGACACATAATAGACCGGCTTTTGAAGGGGGAATTTGTGTCCGTCCGTTTCTCGTTCAACGACGAGTACTGCGCTTACAACCTGATGTGTTGCTGCAATGTACAATAGCATTGGTTCGCCAATGTTTGGCGCGGCCAGGACTGGGTTTGTTGCCAATATGGCTTTTATTTCGTCGAGTCCGGTCGTGGCTACATCCGTCCATTCGAAGAGTTCGGTGCGCCGAAGGAGGCGGTAAAGGGGTAGGGCCTTTTCTCCCAAACGGGAGATAAAGCGGCTTAGAGCCGCCACACATCCGGTTAACTTTTGTATTTTTTTGAGGTCCTTTGGGATATCCAGTTGCGACAGAGCTCGGATCTTGGCTGGATTTGCTTCAATTCCTCTACCGGATACAATCAAGCCCAAGAGCTTTCCGGCTGGAATGCCAAAAATGCATTTTTCCGGGTTGAGCTTGATGTCGTATGTTCGGAGGTTATCGAATGTGAGCCTCAAGTCGTCTACTAGAGATTCGACATGTCTTGTTTTGACAACCACATCATCTACATATGCCTCCACTGTTTTGCCGATCTGGTTTGTCAGACATGTCTGAATCATGCGTTGATATGTTGTGCCGGCATTTTTGAGCTCGAAGGGCATTGTGTTGAAGCAGAATGGGTCGTATGGTGTGATGAATGCCGTTGCGGCTTGGTCTAGTTCTGCCATCTTGATTTTATGGTAGCCGGAATATGCGTCGAGGAAACACAACAAATCGTATCATGCGGTAGCGTCGATAATTTGATCGATGCGGGGGAGGGGGAAGGGATCCTTTGGGCAAGCCTTGTTAAGGTCCTTAAAATCAACGCACAGGCGCCAGGATTTGTCCTTCTTTGGTACCATCACCAGGTTTGCTAGCCAGTCCGGATGTTTTATATCTCTGATGAATCCGGCCTCCAATAGCTTTGCTAGCTCTTCTCCCATGGCCTGTCTCTTAGGTTCGAAAAAACACCGAAGAGCTTGTTTGACAGGCTTGAATCCTTTTAGGATATTTAAGCTGTGCTCGGCCATCCTGCGTGGGATTCCTGACATGTCTGAAGGGTGCCAGGCGAAAATGTCCCAGTTCTCTCGTAGGAACTCTCGCAGTGCGGCGTCTACATCAGGATCTAAATGTGCCCCGATGGAAGCTGTTTTATTGGGGTCCGTTGGATGGACCTGGAATTTGACTATTTCGTCCGCTGGTTTAAAGGAGGTGGACTTGGATCTTTTGTTGAGTACCACATCGTCCCTATTCACCGTAGAGCGCAGCACAGTCAGTTCCTCAGCCTCTAGGGCTTCGGATAGTGCCTCGAGGGCCAGTGCAGCTGTCTTGTTTTCGGCGCGGAGTGCTATGTCCGGATCACTAGCGAGAGTGATGATCCCGTTAGGCCCGGGCATCTTGAGCTTCATGTACCCGTAATGGGGTATTGCTTGGAAGATTGTAAAAGCTTCCCGCCCTAGCAGAGTGTGATAACCGCTACTGAACGGAGCCACATGGAACGTGACCTCTTCGGTCCTGTAATTATACGGCGTGCCGAACACCACATCTAGTGTGATTTTTCCTGTACAGCGCGCTTCCCGACTGGGGATTATTCCTCTAAAGGTTGTGCTGCTTCGCTCAATGCGGTTCCAGTCTATTTCCATTTTTTGAAGGGTTTCCTCATAAATGAGGTTCAATCCGCTGCCGCCGTCCATGAGTACCTTGGTAAGACGAAAGCCGTCCACTATTGGACTGAGGACCAATGCAGCTGGTGCTCGGGCTGTTCGGAATTTAGGTTCATCACTGGCATTAAAGGTAATAGCCGTGTCACTCCATGGGTTTATTGTTGCTACTTGGTAGACTTTGGCAAGGCTGCGGAGTGTCCTTTTTCGCATATTATTTGATGCGAAAATCTCGAAGACTGTTAATACCATATTGGTGTCTCTGGGGTGGCTTTCTGTGGCCTCCGGAATTAGGAGATTTTCGCCAATTTTGGCCACCTGCCGGAGTATCCAACATGCTCTGAGGCAGTGAGTTGGTTGGTGTCCTCTGTACTGTGAATTTTACAGGGTCCATTGAGCCATACTTCCAGTACGGTTCCATGCCCTGTAGAGGTTTTTTGCTTTTTAGTGCTTGACCCGGGTGTCTGGTGATGATGCACCCTTTTATTTAGGACTGGGTTTGTATTCAGGGCCGGATTGTCCCAAAATTTTATTTCGGTTTTCCAGGCGCTTTCCATCGCACAGTACTTTCGTACAATGGACGCCAAGTCAGCGAAGCGTGTAATATCACGGCGACTTATGGCGTTGAGTATTCCCTTGTCCGTGCAATTATTGCAGAAGATTGAGATTGCGTCTTCCTCGCGGCAGTCCCTTAGCATGTTCTTAACCAGGAGGAATCTGGCCCAGTAATGATGTACTGTTTCATCAGGCTCTTGCCTGATTTTGGATAGATCGTTTATGTTGGGGTGGGTGGGTGGAATTAAATCCGAAGCCTCACCCCATATGAGGCTCAGAGGCCGAGGAATTTCCGAACTCGGAAATTTCGATTCCTGGATGTTGTCCAATGAATCCAGCCCGTCGCCTGACTCTAAGTTCAGGTCTTGAGTGATATCCTCCCCTCCGCGGGTATCCGGCTTGGAGGGATCGGGAATCCGGACGTAGCGAGTCCTTAAGATAGATGAAGGGTCGCTGCACTGTCCCTCTATCACGGCAATGTGATGGGTGACTTGGGGAGAGTTAATCTCTCTCAGATCTGGTTTAGGCCCAATCTGGTCGTAATCCGTAGTGACTCCCAGGGCGGCGAAGCGATCCAAGAGCTCGTTTATGGAGGAGAGCTCCATTGGATCTAACTGCTCGGCGAGTTCCGAGCTAACATGAAGATTGTTTTCGATGGCTCGAGAGGTCATCGTCGGCACAGAAGCCGAACATGCGGTCATAAGAAAACCACCTAGCCGGAGGGTTTGGCCGATAGCCAAAGCTCCCTTAGCATCGGTGCCGTCTTTAAAGACGGGGCGAGGCATCCTTCCTGATGGCGACGACACAGAGGAACTCTCAATGAAAGCACCAATGTCGGTGTCAAAACCGGCGGATCTCGGGTAGGGGGTCCCGAACTGTGCGTCTAGGCCGGATGGTAACAGGAGGCAAGGGACACGGAGTTTTACCCAGGTTCGGGACCTCTCGATGGAGGTAAAACCCTACGTGCTGCTTAATTAATATTGATGATATGGGTAGTACAAGAGTATATCTACCACGAGATTGGAGAGGCTAAACCCTAGAGGCTAGCCTATGGTATGATTGTCGTTGTGTATGTTGTCCTACGGACTAAAACCCTCTGGTTTATATAGACACCGGAGAGGGTTAGGGTTACACAAAGTCAGTTACAATGGTAGGAGATCTACATATCCGTATCACCAAGCTTGCCTTCCATGCCAAGGAAAGTCCCTTCCGGACACGGGACGAAGTCTTCAATCTTGTATCTTCATAGTCCAGGAGTCTGGCTGAAGGTATAGTCCAGCCATCCGAACACCCCCTAATCCAGGACTCCCTCACTTGGTATTATCTGAATCGGCGTCTTTAACCAAAGAGGCCATGAGTGTTGACATATCATTGAAGTGACGTTTGAGCCTTCCCAATTTCTGTTTCAGCGGTTTGAAATGACAATTGCCCTCTAATGTTAACACTGCAATGTCTGCATTGATACGATCTGATGAGTGCAAAATTGTTGAGACCCGTTTGACCCAATGGGTCGTGGACTCCCCTTCCTCTTGGACACGAGCGGCCAGATCCACGATTGACATCGGCTGCTTACACGTATCCTTAAAGTTCTAGATAAACCGGTGCTTCAACTCGGCCCATGATCCGACAGAGTTGGTCGGCAAGCTCTTCAACCAAGTGCGAGTTGTTCCTTCCAACATCATGGTGAAATATTTAGCACACATTACCTCATCCACATATAACATCTCCATTGCCATCTCATAGCTCTCCACCCACGCCTCTGGTTGCAAATCGGCGGTGTAATTTGGTACCTTACGAGGTCCCTTGAAATCCTTGGGCAGTCTCACATTACGCAAAGCGGGGGTTAAACACGGCACCCCTATGGAACTGAACATCACACCTGGCTCCATGCAGGCCATGGGGTGTACCGGAGTATGCTGTTGTGCTCCGTGTCGAGCTGCCAACTCGGCCTCCCGACGTGCGCGTCCATGGTCCACAACATCTTGCGCATTAGCGCCTCCCCCGGCCGGGTTGTTCCCTCATGGTGAATTTCGGCGACGTGCACTACTGGACACAACCGGTTTGTCGTCCACATGTCTGCTATTACTCCGGCTTGGACGGGGAGTGGAATGAATCCTCTCACGACTGTGTGAATACGCCTGCTGTTGATTTAGTGCTGTTTGAAGGAGATCCCTGGCCCGACGTGCTTCCACTGCAACTGGTGACTCGCTGTCAGTTGGGAGGGCCGTCAGGCGTGAAGCGGCGGCCACAATGTTGTCCAACGGGTTGGAATAATGCCCGGGCAGCGTTGATACATATTGTGGCACAACGTTGTTCTGGTGAGGCGGGTCCGTCGTGCGTGGCTGAACCGGCGCTCCTGTTCTCGGCGCCCCCGCCCGGTTTAGAGTGGGTTGGTTACCAGCTCCTGCTCCTGGTGTGTTAAAAAGATTCTACGGGTCATAAACCAACGGGAGACGTGATCGATAACTTCTTCTCATGACTTCCTCTGAAGCATTCTGATCCAGTCTAATCCGGTAGGCCTGTGCTTCCAATTCAGCCCGCTCTGTAGCCATCCTAGCATTCTCTGTTGCCAGGTCCGCTTTAGCCTAGGCTATTTGATCTTTTACCTTTGCGATCTCCGCATTGTGCTGATCCCTCGCTGTTGCATCCACCTCCGCAGCCATCAACGTTGCCAAAGCGTCGAACAAATTAGACAAGACTTGGGCCGGAGGCGGCGCCGAGCTTCCTGCCCCTGCTGGTGTGGCCGTTGTTGAACCGGAGAGCATTGCTGCGGCGGTAGATGAATGAGGCGCCGATTGTGTGCCGGCCATGAAGATGGCGGCCCAGTTTGGTAGATCGGGGGAATCCGGAATACTGTTGCCCTCGGATGCTCCATCAATCCGGCCGTCCTGCAACTGGTAAAGTGATTCGGTCTCTCCAGAAGACTCGTCATCAGAACAGACCACGGTCTCTCCATCGGACACCGGCCCGTCCTCGTACCTCGATCCATGGATGACACCCACAAAAACATTCCTTGCCTTGGGCTGAACCGGCAAAGAACTTGCACACCGAGCCGTTTCGATGATGTCGGTGTAGATGTCCGGCTCAGGGGCCGGTTCACCGATCTTGCCGATGAAGACGTGAATTCCACCAAAGGGGACCCGGTACCCGTACTCGATTGAATCGGCCTCGGGACCCCATCCTGCATTGTCGATGTAGAGCTTGCCGCGACGACTCTTCGTCATCCGGCCCACAGCGTATCTCTTAAGTCCATTGAAGCTGCCCTTCAAGAACTCAAAACCATCGTGCAATAGCCCCACTGTGGGCGCCAACTGTCGTGGGTTTGTCACGGCAGATGTCTTTGTGAAAGGACTTAGTCGTGGAGCCATCACTACGGGTTAGCTTTAAGGGGTTAAACTGGACAAAGGGACACAGGAAATTTTATACTAGTTCGGCCCCTTCGAGGAAGGTAAAAGCCTACGTCTAGTTGTGATTGGTATTGCTAGGGTTTCGAAGGCCAGGGAGCGAATCTGCTTTGTCTGGCTCTCGAGTTGTTATCTGTTGTCCTGAACCTCTGCCGGGTCGTCCCCTTATATACATGGGCGGCGCCCGTCGGTTTACAGAGTCCCAAGACCGGCTCATAAACGTGTCTGGTTCGGTCTCCACTCTTTCTATCTTACAATACAAGTTTCATACAATTGCTGGTTCACGGCTATGGGCCTTAAACCGGTTCTGGGCCCTGGACCTTTCCTCTTCTGTCTACATGGGCTTCAAGCATAATCAACTACAGATGAAGTTAACGCAGCCTTTCCTGGCCGGTTTACGCCCAGTAGTAATATCCCCAACACATGGTATAAGAACATGTCATCCATGATGAAAGAATAGTTGTTATGTATAACACGATGGGGCACAAATTAGAACAAGTATGTGGCACAACAAGAGCATTTGTATTCATGGGGAGCATATTGTGCACATAAGTATTGGGATCATGCAATGGATGGGATGGATTAAAATCTCCTAATATGGATGAGGAAACTATGGGGGTCTCCTTATGAGCAATATCAGGAACAACATATGGAGAAACTGGACAACATCCAAAACAATGCATATTCGAAGCTAGGTGGTCATGGCATGGCATATGAGATAAATGATGCAAAGGGAGCATATCAATATCATCACAAGAAAAATGAATGCCAATAACCGTGGGCTTGTCATCTATGCCACATGTGCAAATTGGGTTTATTTTAATGGCATATGCATAGTCACTACGAAGAGATTGCAAATATGTCATATTGTTGATCTCATGCATAGCATATGACAATTCAAGCGGATTGTCAAACATGATGTGACCTAGAGAATTGTCACAAGAAATCCTATGTAACATGGCATCACAACTAATAGACTCCACATGAGAATCATCATACTCATCATAAATGGGCAATATATCATCACATAAGGAAGTTGCACTAGCATGAAGCATGGTAATAGGTGGATCAACATCATGCAAGCAATCAATGTCAAGAATGTCCACTAGTGGGACTAGAGCATCACCATCACCTACGTTACCTTTTCCATTTCACTCAAGTGGTGTAGGTGAGGTGGAAAATACCAAATGGTGGTCATCTTCATCTTGATGGAACCATGTGGGGTGTGCATCATATTCCACCATGGCCATCGTCTTGTCCAAAGGAAGGATGAAGTCGCCGAGGGTTGGTGCGTCATCATAAATGGAACCTAGCACCAAATGAGAAGACACAATAGAGGTAGAGGGTAAGTCGTTAGAAATCGAAATGTCCTCACATGACTCTGTTTGGTATTCTTTTTCTGCGAAACTCTAAAACAAGGAAAAAACGAGAACTGGCACTGGGCTCTAGGTTAATAGGTCAGTCCCAAAAATCATATAATATAGCATATTAATGCATATAAAACATCCAAAATAGATAATATAATAGCATGGAACAATCAAAAATTATAGATACGTTGGAGACATATCACCCGTGAACTCAAAATCTCAAATGTCAAATGGTGGTAGCGGAATGCGGTGGTGGTTTTGCGGAAGCTCAATGGGATTGCAGAAATGTGATACGTCCATTTTGCATCATGCTTTTATATCGATATTTATTGCATTATGGGATTTTATTACACATGATGTCACAATACTTATGCCTATTCTCTCTTATTTTACAAGGTTTACATGAAGAGGGAGAATGCCGGCAGCTAGAATTCTGGGCTGCAAAAGGAGCAAATATTAGACACCTATTCTGCACAACTCCTAAAGTCCTGAAACTCCATGGAAGTCAGTTTCATAACATATAAAAAATATTGGGCGAAGAAAGCACCGGAGGGGGGCCACCCACCGTCCACAAGGGTGGGGGCGCGCCCTACCCCCTGGGCGGGCCCCCTGGCAGGCCTCCGGTGCCCATCTTTGGCTATATGTAGTCTTTTGCCCTAGAAAAATCATAATCAAGCTCATGTGAGGAAACTCCGCCGCCACGAGGCGGAACCTTGGCAGAACCAATCTAGGGCTCTAGTGGAGCTGTTCTGCCGGGGAAACATCCCTCCGGGATGGGGAAATCATCACCATCGTCACCACCGTCGATCCTCTCATCGGGAGGGGGTCAATCTCCATCAACATATTCACGAGCACCATCTCATCTCAAACCCTAGTTCATTTCTTGTATCCAATCTTTGTCTCAAAACCTCAAATTGGTACCTGTGGGTTGCTAGTAGTGTTGATTACTCCTTGTAGTTGATGCTAGTTGGTTTACTTGGTGGAGGATCATATGTTCAGATCCTTTATGCATGTTAATACCCCTCAGATTATGAACATGAATATGATTTGTGAGTAGTTGCGTTTGTTCCTGAGGACATGGGAGAAGTCTTGCTATAAGTAGTCATGTGAATTTGGTATTCATTCTATATTTTAATGAGATGTATGTTGTCTTTCCTCTAGTGGTGTCATGTGAACATCGACTACATGACACTTCACCATTGTTTGGGCCTAGGGGAAGGCATTGGGAAGTAATTAGTAGATGATGGGTTGCTAGAGTGACAGAAGCTTAAACCCTAGTTTATGTGTTGCTTCGTAAGGGGCTGATTTGGATCCATATGTTTCATGCTATGGTTAGGTTTACCTTAATACTTATTTTGTAGTTGCAGATGCTTGCAAGAGAGGTTAATCCTAAGTGGGATGCTTTTCCAAGTAAGGGCAGTACCCAAGCACCGGTCCACCCACATATCAAATTATCAAAGTACCGAACGCGAATCATATGAGCGTGATGAAAACTAGCTTGACGATAATTCCCATGTGTCCTCAGGAGCGTTTTCCTTTATATAAGAGTTTGTCCAGGCTTGTACTTTACTACAAAAAGGATTGGGCCATCTTGCTGCACCTTATTTACTTTTATTACTTGTTACCCGTTACAAATTACCTTATCACAAAACTATGTGTTACCGATAATTTCAGTGCTTGCAGAGAATACCTTACTAAAAACTGCTTATCATTTCCTTCTGCTCCTCATTGGGTTCAACAATCTTACTTACCGAAAGGACTACGATAGCTACCCTATACTTGTGGGTCATCAAGACTCTTTTCTGGCGCCGTTGCCGGGGAGTGAAGCCCCTTTGGTAGGTGGAATTTGGTAAGGAAAAATTTATATAGTGTGCTGAAATTTACTGTCACTTGTTACTATGGAAAGTAATCCTTTGAGGGGCTTGTTCGGGGTATCTTCACCCCGACCATTAGAGCAAAGAGTTGCTCCTCAACCTACTGAACCTACTGAAAATGTTTACTTTGAAATTCCTTCGGGTATGATAGAGAAACTGCTAGCTAATCCTTTCACAGGTGATGGAACATTACATCCCGATTTGCACCTAATCTATGTGGATGAAGTTTGTGGATTATTTAAGCTTGCCGGTATGCCCGATGATGTTATCAAGAAGAAGGTCTTCCCTTTATCTTTGAAGGGAAAGGCATTGACATGGTTTAGGCTATGTGATGATATGGGATCATGGAACTACAAACGATTGAAATTGGAATTTCATCAAAAGTTTTATCCTATGCATCTGGTTTATCGTGATCGTAATTGTATATATAATTTTTGGCCTCATGAAGGAGAAAGCATCACTCAAGCTTGGGGGATGCTTAAGTCAATGTTATATTCATGCCCCAATCATGAGCTCTCAAGAGAAATTATTATTCAAAAACTTTATGCTCGGCTTTCTCTCAATAATCGCTCCATGCTCAATACTTCTTGTACTGGTTCTTTTATGATGAAGACTATTGAATTCAAATGGGATTTATTGGAAAGAATTAAACGCAACTTTGAAGATTGGGATCTCGACGAAGGTAAGGACTCAGGTATAACACCTAAGTTTGATTGTGTTAAATCTTTTATGGCATCGATGTTTTTTGTGAATTTAGCACTAAATATGCACTTGACTCTGAGATAGTAGCCTCTTTCTGTGAATCCTTTGCTACTCATGTTGGTCTCCCTAAGGAGAAGTGGTTTAAATATAACCCTCCCATTGAAGTAAAAGTAGTTTCACCTATTAAAGTTGAAGAAAGTACTATCACTTATAATGTTGATCCTGTTGTTCCTACTGCTTATATTGAGAAACCCCCTTTCCCTGTTAGAATAAAGGATCATGATAAAGCTTCAACTGTGGTTCGTAAGAGTAATACTAGAACACCTACACCCTCTAAGCAAATTAAAGTTGAACCTAGTATTGCTATGGTTAAAGATCTCTTGGCCGATAATATTGATGGGCATGTTATTTACTTTTGTGATGAAGCTGCTAGAATTGCTAGACCCGATACTAAAAATAAACATAGACTTGTTGTAGGCATGCCTGTTATTTCTGTTAAAATAGGAGATCATTGCTATCATGGCTTATGTGATATGGGTGCTAGTGCAAGTGCAATACCTCATTCCTTATACAAAGAAATTATGCATGATATTGCACCTACTGAGATAGAGGAAATTGATGTTATAATTAAGCTTGCCAATAGAGACACTATTTAACCAGTTGGGATCGTTAGAGATGTTGAAGTCTTGTGTGGGAAAGTTAAATATCCTGCTGATTTTCTTGTTCTTGGTTCCCCACAAGATAACTTTTCTCCCATTATATTTGGTAGACCCTTCTTGAATACTGTTAATGCTAAGATAGACTGCAAAAAGGATGTTGTTACTATTGGTTTGGGGGATATGTCTCATAAGTTTAATTTTGCTGAATTTCGTAGAAAACCCCATGATAAAGAATTGCCTAGTACAGATGAAATTATTGGCCTTGCTTCTATTTCCGTGCCTCCTAATGATCCTTTAGAACAATATTTGCTCGACCATGAAAATGATACGTTTATGAATGAAAGAAGGGAAATAGATGAAGTATTCTTTAAATAGGGACCTATTTGAAACACAACTTGCCTGTTGTAATCCTAGGGGATCCTCCTCCACCCAAGGGTGATCCCATATTTGAGCTTAAACCATTACCTGATACTCTTAAATATGCTTATCTTGATGAGAAAAAGATATATCATGTTATCATTAGTGCTAACCTTTCAGAGCATGAAGAAAAGAAATTATTGAAAACTCTGAATAAGCATCGTGCTGCTATTGGATATACTCTTGATGATCTTAAGGGCATTAGCCCCACTCTATGCCAGCACAAAATAAAATTGGAGAAAGACGCGAAACCGGTTGTTGATCACCAACGACGGTTAAATCCTAAGATGAAAGAAGTGGTAAGAAAAGAAATACTAAAGCTTCTGGAGGCAGGTATAATTTATCCTGTTGCTGATAGTCAGTGGGTAAGTCATGTCCATTGTGTCCCTAAGAAGGGAGGTATTACTGTTGTTCCTAATGATAAAGATGAATTGATCCCACAAAGAATTGTTACAGGTTATAGAATGGTAATTGATTTCCGCAAATTAAATAAAGCTACTAAAAAGGATCATTACCCTTTACCTTTTATTGATCAAATACTAGAAAGATTATCCAAACATACACATTTTTGCTTTCGAGATGGTTATTCTGGTTTCTCTCAAATATCGTGGTAAAAGAGGATCAAGAAAAGACAACTTTCACTTGCCCTTTCGGTACCTTCGCTTATAGACATATGCCTTCTGGTTTATGCAATGCACCTGCTACCTTTCAAAGATGTATGACTACTATATTCTCTTATTTCTGTGAAAAGATTGTTGAGGTTTTCATGGATGATTTCTCCGTATATGGAACTTATTTTGATGATTGCTTAAGCAACCTTGATCGAGTTTTGCAGAAATGTGAAGAAACTAATCTTGTCTTAAATTGGGATAAGTGCCACTTTATGGTTAATGAAGGTATTGTCTTGGGGCATAAAATTTCTGAAAGAGGTATTGAAGTTGATAAAGCTAAAGTTGACGCTATTAAAAAGATGTCATGTCCTAAGGAAATCAAAGGTATAAGAAGTTTCCTTGGTCATGCTGGTTTTTATAGGAGGTTCATTAAAGACTTCTAAAAAAATTCTAGGCCTTTGACAAATCTCTTACAAAAAGATGTTCCTTTTGTCTTTGATGATGATTGTGTAGAAGCATTTGAAATACTTAAGAAAGCCTTGATTTCTGCACCCATTGTTCAGCCTCCTGATTGGAATTTACCATTTGAGATTATGTCTGATGCTAGTGATTATGATGTAGGGGCTATTCTAGGACAAAGAGTTGATAAGAAATTAAATGTTATCCAATATGCTAGTAAAACTCTAGACAATGCCCAGCGAAATTATGCTACTACTAAAAAATAATTTTTAGCAGATGTATTTGCTTGTGATAAGTTCAGACCTTATATTGTTGATTCTAAAGTAACTGTTCACACTGATCATGTTGCTATTAAATATCTTATGGAAAAGAAAGATGTTAAACCTAGACTTATTAGATGGGTTCTCTTGCTACAAGAATTTGATTTGCATGTTATTGATAGAAAGGGAGCTGAGAACCCCGTTGTAGACAATTTGTCTAGGTTAGAGAATGTTCTTGATGACCCACTACCTATTGATGATAGCTTTCCTGATGAACAATTAGCTGTCATAAATGCTTCTCAAACTGCTCCATGGTATGCTGATTATGCTAATTATATTGTTGCTAAATTTATACCAGCTAGTTTCACATACCAACAAAAGAAAAAGGTTTTCTATGCTTTAAGACATTACTTCTGGGATGACCCACACCTTTATAAAGAAGGAGTAGATGGTGTTATTAGACGCTGTGTACCTAAGCATGAACAGGAACAGATCCTACGTAAGTGTCACTCCGAGGCTTATGGAGGACACCATGCTGGAGATAGAACTGCACATAAGGTATTGCAATCCGGTTTTATTGGCCTACTCTCTTCAAGGATGCCCGTAAGTTTGTCTTGTCTTGTGATGAATGTCAAAGAATTGGTAATATTAGTAGACGTCAAGAAATGCTTATGAATTATTCACTTGTTATTGAACCATTTGATGTTTGAGGCTTTGATTATATGGGACCGTTTCCTTCCTCTAATGGGTATACTCATATTTTAGTTGTTGTTGATTACATTACTAAGTGGGTAGAAGCTATTCCAACTAGTAGTTCTGATCATAATACCTCTATTAAGATGCTTAAAGAAGTTATTTTTCCAAGGTTTGGAGTCCCTAGATACTTAATGACTGATGGTGGTTCACACTTTATTAATGGTGCTTTTCGTAAAATGCTTGCTAAGTATGATGTTAATCATAGAATTGCATCTCCTTATCATCCACAGTCTAGTGGTCAAGTAGAACTGAGTAATAGAGAGCTTAAATTAATTTTGCAAAAGACTGTTAATAGATCTAGAAAGAATTGGTCCAAGAAACTTGATGATGCATTATGGGCCTATAGAACTGCATACAAAAATCCTATGGGTATGTCTCCATATAAAATGGTCTATGGAAAAGCATGTCACTTACCTCTCGAACTAGAACATAAAGCATATTGGGTTATTAAAGAGCTCAACTATGACTTCAAAATTGCAGGTGAGAAGAGACTATTTGACATTAGCTCACTTGATGAATGGAGATCCCAGGCCTACGAGAATGCCAAACTGTTTAAAGAAAACGTTAAAAGATGGCATGACAAAAGGATACAAAAACCTGAGATTAATATAGGTGATTACGTGTCACACCCTAGCTAGTTCAAGCATTAGAGTGTGCATCATGTTTAAATTCCTCTTAATTTGAAATGGGGAAGACAGAACCCCCAGCCCTCCCCCAGGAAACAACTACGGTTTACTAAAATTATTTTCAATGAACCCAAAATGCCCTTCACAAAAAGTTCATAATTTCTAGTTTGGGCTAGAAACCCTGGCAAAAATGCTGCACTCTTTTCTAGGACATTCTGGTTTTTTTGAATTAAATCATAAGTATTTGAATTTGGGCATTTAAATGCTATAAAATAATTTAAATGCTCAAATAATTCTGGAAATAAGTGTGGGCTGTTGGGAATAATCTAAACAGAGCCCCTGATTATTTTCAGGATTTTCAAAGATGTCTAGGTATTTTTAATAAAGCCCAACAGTTGCAGAAAAATAGAAAAAGAAAACAAATAAGAAAAAAGAGAGAGAGAGAAAACCACCTGGGCCTCACCTGTGCTGGCCCAGCCCACCTGGCTTGTGCCAGTCGTCACCCACCTCTGCGAGTAGGCAGAGGCGAGTCGCCGGCGCGCGCACCCGTGGCCACCTCCTGCTTCCACCTCCTGCTGCCTCCTCGTCCCCATCCGAGCGCCACGAAGGCGCCCAGCACCTCCCTGCACTCCTCCCCTCTCTCTCCCTCGTCTCTCTCACCCTCTCCCACGATGGCCGAGCGCCAACCTCGCCGCCGTTCGCCGTAGTCCTCACCAGAGCCACCCCCTCGCCTCCCTGACGTGCCCGTGAGCTCCGCCTCCATCGTCTACGCCTCCTCGACGACTCACGCGACGCCGGACGCCTCCAAGCACCGACCCGACGCCTTCTTCTTCCTCGGTCCGCCGAGATCGCCGGCAATGCCCCGACGTCGTCCGACCTCCCCCGAGCCCGCTGAGACGTGTTCTGCAACCGCCGTGAGCTCCTCTACCAAACCCCCATCTTCTCTGCTTCGTTTGCTCGCCGTAGACGCTGCCCCCTTGCTCACCGTAGTATGCCGCCGCGCGAGCTCGACACCGGCGTCACTCCGGTGACCATTTGGTCAGGCGCGGGTGCTTAACGCACTCACCACACCTCGTAGCGCCTCGCTAGTGCGTCCATTTCCCCGCTAGCACGCTGCAGCAGCAAAACCACCAACGGCCGAGCTCCGGCCGCCGCCCGGCTCGACGCCGTCGTCGTTTCCGGCCACCCCAGCACCAACCAACGCCACCGTTGGAAGCGCCAGACCACCAGCTATCTGTAGCACCCACCCGCGCATCGAACCATGGACGGAGAAGCGTTTCTGACGCTCTCCGCCGTCTCGGCCTCGCCGGTGACTCAACGCCGGCGGGATTGACCGTGCTGACCAGGGGTTTGACCCTAGTTTGACCCCGCCTGAGACACTGATATGTGGGGCCGGCTCCTAACTAAATTAGATTAGTTTTAGTTAGAGCTAAACACTCTGTTAGAGGTTAATGACCTCGTTAACTAACTCTCTCTCATTGACATGTGGGCCCAGGGCCTAACTAACCTAGTTTAGTACTAACTAAACACTAACTAACTCTGTTAGTTAGCTGTGACACTGACAGAGAGGGCCCACTAGTCAGGTTTGACCTGGGCTGGCGCCTTTGACCCGCTGACATCACAGTGACACAGTGCTGACGCATTAATTCAATTACTGGATTTATTCTTTAATAGGAAATTCCAGAAAATAGTCAAAACTTCTAAAAATCATAGAAAATCAACCATAGCTCCAAATGCAAAGATTTACATATGAAAAATGATCAGAAAAATTCAATTTATCCATCTGTAATGGTTTCATGCATGACAAAACAAGTTAACCTTGCTGTTTAAGAAGAATAAGGTAATGCACTAATAAGGCCATGTTTAATGAGCTAATATTTGAATCTTTGATTCAAATGAGTTCATCCCCTTCTGTTTTAGCTTGCATTAGGCCAAGACACTGTCATCTTGCCATGTCATAGCATGCATCATATTGTTGCATATTGCCATGTGTTGATTATGTTCGGTGTGATTTTCGTGGTAGGTTCTGCCTCCGAGGATAAACCCGAGTATCCGTCTGAAGGGCAGTACCCTACTACCACTACAGCAGGAAAGCAACCCATTGATCATTCCGATACAAACCCATGTTCTCGCTTCTGCTCTTGTTTACTGCACTAAGACAACGCGATTCAAACTGATGTGTGCTATGGTAGTTGAACCCTTATCCTCTGCATGACCTGTCATTGCCATAGTAACTAGATGAAACCCACTAGCATGTGTAGGAGTTGATTGAGCCATGTATGTGATTCCTACCTTGCTATGCCTGCTATGCCTAGAGTTGTGTCAGGTCTGGTTCATCTGGGTGATGGGCTGGAGTGAAATGTTTATGTCGGTAATGTGAGAGATGTGTTGAACATGTTTTGGTAAAGGTATCGATGATAGGCCATGTAGGAGTACATGGTGGGTTGTTTCATTGAGACCGTCCATAAGAATTGAGATCTGTATGTGTGATTTAAGATGCAGTTACTACCGTACATTGGGCCCGAAACCAATGGACCCTCTTGGCTTCTTAAATACCCTAGTACTCTGTCCAGGAGTTGCAAATAGTTTCTGGTGTTTGTAGGTTATGTGTTGGCGTCCATGCGTAGCGCTGACCCTAGTGGTGGGCTATGTTGCGGTAGATACACCGTGGCACGGTGTACCGAGTCACCCGTTTGGTGTCTCGGGAACCCTGTTCACATCATTCGGGGCCGTATGTGGAAACCTCGGCCGGACTCCCTACGGATGGAACCTGGATAGGCGATAAACCTGGACTAGAGACTTAAGTGTTTAGGTAGGCCGTGGTCGACACCCTCGTTGGGCTTCCGCTTGAAGGTTGCCGAGTACATGTCGTGTAAATGGCGGTAAGTGGTGAAAGCGTGTATGAAGAAGTATACCCCTGCCAGGTTAACATCATCTATTCGAATAGTCGCGTCCACGGTAAAGGACTACTTGGTTGCCTATACAGTTCATAGACAAGTTAATGGATACTACTAAAAGACTCAAGATAAGTGTGAGTACCGAGGATGGCCCTCTCGTAGGATGATGAGGGAGGATCCCCGGTGGAGTATTGTGTTGGTGAGTAGTGGACTCGTGTGCGAAAACTATTTTACTAGTGGAGTTCTGTAGGATAGCTTAGCCAAGAGTCAAAGATGGCTTGCTGCAATAACCCCACCTCCTTCTTGAGAATGAGCATGTATAGTAGGTTCTGTTGTAAGACTTGTTGAGTACCTTTGTACTCATGTTTGCTTAATTACTGTTTTCAAACGACAACACCGCCCCCTCCGATGGGTTCTACGTAGACCTTGACGTCGACGAGTGACTAGCCACCCAGGTGGTGATCCTGGCCATGGAGGGCCCTATGTAGATAGACAGGCTTCGAGAAGCCTTCTTGCTTTCTAGTGTCTGTACTCAGACTATTTACTTCCGCTTGTGCTTGTATGATTGTATGACTTGAGTGTCGGGTCATGTGACCCCTATGTGTATGAACATGTTATGTATGGCTCTCTGGAGCCTTTAAATAAAGTACTTGAGTTGTAGAGTTTTGTTGTGATGCCATGTTGTATGTACTCATATCGGGCATATTGTGTGTATGATTGAAATGCTTGGTATGAGTGGGATCCGACAATCTAGTTGTTTATCCTTGGCAGCCTTTCTTATGGGGAAATGTAGTCTAGTGTTCCTCGAGCCATAATAGTCCGCGACAGCACGGTTCACCGGAGTCCTGCTAGCCCAGCACTACTGTTCAGGACACTTGACTGGCCGACATGTGTTTCACTTCGTTCCTATGTCTGTCCCTTCGGGGAAATGTCACGCGGTGATGTCCGGAGTCCTGCCTAGCCTGCTACAGCCCGGTTCCCTGGAGTCCTGTTAGCCCAGTGCTACAGCCCAAAATCACTCGTTGATGACCGACATGCTCGATGTGATTCATGTATGCCTGTCTCCATAGGTCTGTGCCGCTTTGGGTTCACGACTAGCCATGTCGGCCCGGGTTCTCTGTCATATGGATGCTAGCGACACTATCATATACGTGAGCCAAAAGGCGCAAACGGTCCCGGGCCATGGTAAGGCAACACCCGTGGGATACCGTGCGTGAGGCCGCAAAGTGATATGAGGTGTTACCGGCTAGATCGATGTGGCTTGCATTCGGGGTCCTGACATTATGTATTGTTATACAACTCTCGTTTAAGATTTTTTGCAGGAAAACTCCTCTCTAAATGGGAAGGTCCTTACGTTATCGAGGAGGTCTACCATTCGGGTGCCATAAAAATCAACAACTTCGAAGGCACAAATCCAAGGGTGGTGAACGGTCAAAGAATCAAACATTATATCTCAGGTAATCCTATAAATGTTGAAACTAATGTTATTGAAACCGTAACCTCGGAGGCGTATATAAGGGACACCTTCCAGAACGTTTCAGCCTCCGAAAAGGAAGAGGTATGTGGTACGGTAAGTAAGCTGACTCCAAAACAGTTCTAATAGCAATTTTTCTCCGTTTTGGAATATTTAAGAAAATAGGAAAATAAGAAGCAGTCTGGAAAGGACACGAGGCATGGGCGCGCCCCTGCCTCATGGGTACCTCATGTGCCCTCCAGACTCTGTTTTCTTACACGATACTTCTTTTGGTCGGTAAAAATTCATTATATAATCTCCCGAAGGTTTTGACCACCGTACCACGCAAATATCCTCTGTTTTTGTCTCAAGATGTTTTCTTCCAAAGTTGTCAAGGCCAGGCATTATGTCGTCCCCCTCCTCCAACAATGAGGGCAACGATGCTTGCCTAATGAAGATAGAGCTGAAGAGAGAAGAACTCGGGGAGATCAACAAGGATGATGGGATCAAGAAGGCCATGGAGGATCAAGCTCCAGCAGCAGAAGACAAAGACATCCTCCAACCTCATTACAATCTTCTTAACCTAATGGAGATTGAAGCTTTCAAGATGATTGAGTTAGCTCGCATACAAAATAAGTATCTCACGCAGGAAAATATTTTGTTGAAGGAGCATATCACCGCACTCAAGGGCATTATCCGCAAATTGGAGGATCTCCTATGCTTGATGTGCGACTATCCATCATCACCACCATCTTCTTCACCAGCAAAGGAGAACTGAGTATCTGGTATGGGCACTCCCCTTGGCAACTGCCAAGCTTGGGGGAGTGCCCTGGTATCATATCACCATCACACTTTTATCTTTACCATTTTTCTTAGTTCGATCCTTTTGGTAATATCTTGATCTAGTAGAATAAAGTATTAGTATGATTTAGTTTTGAGTTTTGCTTTATGATCCTTTGCTACCTCTTTAGCACTGCATTGGTTTTCCCTTGAAGAGGAAAGGGTGATGCAGCAGAGCAGCGTAAGTATTTCCCTCAGTTTTTGAGAACCAAGGTATCAATCCAGTAGGAGGCCACGCACGAGTCCCTCGCACCTACACAAACAAATAAACTCCTCACAACCAACACGATAAAGGGGTTGTCAATCCCTTCACAGTCACTTACGAAAGTGAGATCTGATAGATATGATAAGATAATATTTTTGGTATTTTTATGATAAAGAGAAATAAAGATGCAATTAAAATAAATGGCCAAGGAAATAACTAAGTATTGGAAGATTAATATGATGAAAATAGACCCGGGGACCATAGGTTTCACTAGTGGCTTTTCTTGAGAGCATAAGTATTACGGTGGGTGAACAAATTACTATTGAGCAATTGACAGAATTAAGCATAGTTATGAGAATATCTAGGTATGATCATGTATATAGGCATCACGTCCAAGACAAGTAGACCGACTCCTGCCTGCATCTACTACTATTACTCCACACATCGACTGCTATCCAACATGCATCTAGAGTATTAAGTTCAAGAGAACAGATTAACGCTTTAAGCAAGATGACATGATGTAGAGGGATAAACTCATGCAATATGATATAAACCCCATCTTGTTATCCTCGATGGCAACAATACAATACATGCCTTGCTGCCCCTACTGTCACTGGGAAAGGACACCGCAAGATTGAACCCAAAGCTAAGCACTTCTCCCATTGCAAGAAAGATCAATCTAGTAGGCCAAACCAAACTGATAATTCGAAGAGACTTGCAAATATAACCAATCATACATAAAAGAATTCGGAGAAGATTCAAATATTGTTCATAGATAATCTTGATCATAAACCCACAATTGATCGGTCTCAACAAACACACGGCAAAATAAGATTACATCGAATAGATCTCCACAAGAGAGGGGGAGAACTTTGTATTGAGATCCAAAAAGAGAGAAGAAGCCATCTAGCTAATAACTATGGACCCGAAGGTCTGAAGTAAACTACTCACACTTAATCGGAGAGGCTATGGTGTTGATGTAGAAGCCCTCCGTGATCGATACCCCCTCCGGCGGAGCTCCGGAAAAGGCCCCAAGATGGGATCTTGTGGATACAGAAAATTACGGCGGTGGAATTAGGGTTTTGGCTCTGTATCTAGTAGTTTGGGGGTACGTAGGTATATATAGGAGGAAGAAGTATGTCGGTGGAGCAACGTGGGCCCCACAAGGGTGGAGGGCGCGCCTGGGGGGGTAGGTGCGCCACCCTACCTCGTGCCTTCCTGGTTGATTTCTTGACGTAGGGTCCAAGTCCTCTGGATCACGTTTGTTCCAAAAATCACGTTCCCGAAGGTTTCATTCCGTTTGGACTCCGTTTGATATTCTTTTTATATAACACTCTGAAATAGGCAAAAAATTAGCAATTCTCGGCTGGGCCTCCGGTTAATAGGTTAGTCCAAAAAATAATATAAAAGTGTATAATAAAGCCCAATAATGTCCAAAACAGGATATAATATAGCATGGAACAATCAAAAATTATAGATACGTTGGAGACGTATCAAGCATCCCCAAGCTTAATTCCTTCTCGTCCTCAAGTAGGTAAATGATAAAAAATAGAATTTTTGATGTGGAATGCTACTTGGCATAATTTCAATGTAATTCTTCTTAATTGTGGTGTGAATATTCAGATCCGAAAGGTTCAAGACAAAAGTTCAATATTGACATAGAAATAATAATACTTCAAGCATACTAACTTAAGCAATTATGTCTCTTGAAAATAACATGGCCAAAGAAAGTTATCCCTACAAAATCATATAGTCTGGCTATGCTCCATCTTCACCACACAAAGTATTCAAATCATGCACAAGCCTGATGACAAGCCAAGCAATTGTTTCATACTTTTAGTGTTATCAAACTTTTTCAATCTTCACGCAATACATGAGCGTGAGCCATGGACATAGCACTATAGGTGGAATAGAATGGTGGTTTTGGAGAAGACAAAAAGGGGGAAGATAGTCCCACATCAACTAGGCGTATCAACGGGCTATGGAGATGCCCACTAATAGATATCAATGTGAGTGAGTAGGGATTGCCATGCAACGGATGCACTAGAGCTATAAGTGTATGAAAGCTCAAAAAAAGAACTAAGTGGGTGTGCATCCAACTCGCTTGCTCATGTAGACCTAGGGCATTTTAAGGAATCCCATCATTGGAATATACAAGCCAAGTTCTATAATGAAAAATTCCCACCAGTATATGAAAGTGATAACATAGGAGACTCTCTATGAAGATTTTGGTGCTACTTTGAAGCACAAGTGTGGTAAAAGGATAGTAGCATTGTCCCTTCTCTCTTTTTCTCTCATTTTTTTATGTGGGCCTTTTCTCTTTTTTTATGGCCTCTCTTTTTTAGTCCGGAGTCTCATCCCGACTTGTGGGGGAATCATAGTCTCCATCATCCTTTCCTCACTTGGGACAATGCTCTAAAAATGATGATCATCACACTTTTTTATTTACTTACAACTCAACAATTACAACTCAATACTTAGAACAAAATATGACTCTTATGTGAATGCCTCCGGCGGTGTACTGGGATATGCAATGAATCAAGAGTGACATGTATGAAAGAATTATGAATGGTGTCTTTGCCACGAATACAATGTCAACTACATGATCACGCAAAGCAATATGACAATGATGGAGCGTGTCATAGTAAACGGAACAGTGGTAAGTTGCATGGCAATATATCTCGGAATGGCTATGGAAATGCCATGATAGGTAGGTATGGTGGCTGTTTTGAGGAAGGTATATGGTGGGTGTATGATACCGGCGAAAGGTGCGCGGTATTAGAGAGGCTAGCAATGGTGGAAGGGTGAGAGTGCATATGATCCATGGACTCAACATTAGTCATAAAGAACTCATATACTTATTGCAAAAATCTACAATTTATCAAAGCGAAGTATTACGCGCATGCTCCTAGGGGGATAGATTGGTAGGAAAAGACCATCACTCGTCCCCGACCGCCACTCATAAGGAAGACAATCAATAAATAAATCATGCTCCGACTTCATCACATAACGGTTCACCATACGTGCATACTACGGGAATCACAAACTTTAACACAAGTATTTCTCAAATTCACAACTACTCAACTAGCATGACTCTAATATCACCATCTCCATATCTCAAAACAATTATCAAGTATCAAACTTCTCATAGTATTCAACACACTCATAAGAAAATTTTATTATTAATCTTGAATGCCTAACATAATTAAAGCAATTTACCATGCTGTTTTGTAGGACTCTCAAAATAATATAAGTTAAGCAAGAGAGAACAATGGTTTCTATAAAACAAATCCACCAACGCGCTCTAAAAGATATAAGTGAAGCACTAGAGCAAAAACTATATAACTCAAAAGATATAAGTGAAGCACATAGAGTATTCTAACAATTTCCGAATCATGTGTGTCTCTCTCAAAAGGTGTGTACAGCAAGGATTGTTGTGGAAAACTAACAAATAAAGACTCAAATAATACAAGACGCTCCAAGCAAAACACATATCATGTGGTAAATGAAAATATAGCTCCAAGTAAAGTTACCGATGGAAGTAGAGGAAAGAGGGGATGCCTTCCGGGGCATCCCCAAGCTTTGGATTTTAAGTGTCCTTATATTATCTTGGGGGTTCCATGGGCATACCCAAGCTTAGGCTCTTGCCACTCCTTGTTCCATAATCCATCAAATCTTTACCCCAAACTTGAAAACTTCACAACACAAAACTTAAAGTAGAAAATCTTGTGAGCTTCGTTAGCGAAAGAAAAGAAAACACCACTTCAAGGTACTATAATTAACTCATTCTTTATTTATATTGGTGTTAAACCTACTGTATTCCAACTTCTCTATGGTTTATAAACTATTTTACTAGCCATAGATTCACTAATATAAGCAAACAACACACGAAAAAAAGAATCTGTCAAAAACAGAACAGTCTGTAGTAATCTGTAGCTAACGCAAGATCTGGAACCCCAAAAATTATAAAATAAATTTCTGGACGTGAGTACTTTATCTATTAATCATATGCAAAAAGAATTAACTAAATATCACTTTCCAAATAAAAATGACAGCAATTCTCGTGAGCACTAAAGTTTCTGTTTTTTACAGCAAGATTAAAAAGACTTTCCCCAAGTCTTCCCAACGGTTCTACTTGGCACAAACACTAATTAAACACAAAAAACACAACCAAAACAGAGGCTAGATAAATTATTTATTACTAAACAGGAGAAAAAAGCAAGGAATAAAAATAAAATTGGGTTGCCTCCCAACAAGCGCTATCGTTTAACGCCCCTAGCTAGGCATAAAAGCGAAGATAGATCTAGGTATCTTTAGTTGGTAATTCTTTAATGAGACATCTATCACCTTTAGGATTTTCTTTCCTTTTATCAATAATCAAACTTCTAGGCACAAAATTGAAAAAATCATTAGTAGCAAATGGTTCCTTAATGATAGCAAAAAGATTAGGATGAATACTTATAGATTTGAGATCCGCAGTTTCTTTGCTAGAGGATTCACCCTTATTTTTACGAACATACATAAGCTTGGCAATTTTAGTTGGAGGACTTGGAGTATTCTTTACGGAAGAAAAAGCGGTTCCCAAGTTGGTAATGATACCCTCAAGTTTATCGATTCTAGTGGAATCATGATTTATTCTTTCATTAACTATGGGTTCCTTCTCCTTAATATTTTTCAAAGTGACTCCTACTTTAGATCCATATTGAGTAATTTGGTTGTGGATCTTTTTATTGAAATTTTCAATTAACTCTACGGTAGCAACTTTATTTTCAATAATTTCAAGTTTTTGCATTACATGCTCGAAAGTTAGCATAGTTCCATTAACCAAAAGAGGGGGTGGGCCAAACAAATCTATCATAGCATTATAGGAATCAAAAGTGTGGCTACCCAAGAAATTCCCTCCGGTAATGGTATCAAGGACATATCTGTGCCAAGTAATAGCACCTACATAAAAATTGCGGAGAAGAATAGAAGTAGATTACTTCCTGGTAGATCTATTTTGAGCATTGCAAATTCTATACCAAGCGTCTTTTAGGTTTTCTCCTTCCCTTTGCTTAAAATTAAGAACTTCATTTTCGGGAGACAACGGGGAAGATAGGGGACTAGCCATAACGACAAGCAAGCAAACCAGCACACAAGCAAACAAGAGACAGGCAAAAAGAGGCGAATAGAGAAAGAGGATGGAGGACGGAGAGAGAGAGGGCGAATAAAACGACAAGGGTGAAGTGGGGGAGAGGAAAACGAGAGGCAAATGGCAAATAATGTAATGCGGGAGATAAGGGTTTGTGATGGGTACTTGGTATGTTGACTTTTGCATAGACTCCCCGGCAACGGCGCCAGAAATGGCTCGTTCTCGGGAGTCCAAATCTTCACTTGACCCTGCGTAAGCCTCCCCGACAACAGCGCCAGAAATCCTTCTTCCTACCTATTGAGCATTGCGTTGGTTTTCCCTTGAAGAGGAAAGGGTGATGCAGCAGAGCAACGTAAGTATCTCCCTCAGTTTTTGAGAACCAAGGTATCAATCTAGTAGGAGGCCACACACGAGTCCCTCACACCTACACAAACAAATAAACTCCTCGCAACCAACGCGGTAAAGGGGTTGTCAATCCCTTCACGGTCACTTACGAAAGTGAGATCTGATAGATATGATAAGATAATATTTTTGGTATTTTTATGATAAAGAGAAATAAAGATGCAAGTAAAATAAATGGCAAAGCAAATCACTAAGTATTGGAAGATTAATATGATGGAAAATAGACACAGGGACCATAGGTTTCACTACTGGCTTCTCTCGAGAGCATAAGTATTACAGTGAGTGAACAAATTACTGTTGAGCAATTGACAGAATTGAGCATTATGAGAATATCTAGGTATGATCATGTATATAGGCATCACGTCCAAGACAAGTAGACCGACTCCTGCCTGCATCTAGTACTATTACTCCACACATCGACCGCTATCTAGCATGCACCTAGAGTATTAAGTTCAAGAGAACAGAGTAACACTTTAAGCAAGATGACATGATGTAGCGGGATAAACTCATGCAATATGATATAAAACCCATCTTGTTATCCTCTATGGCAACAATACAATACGTGCCTTGTTGCCCCCCTACTGTCACTGGGAAAGGACACCGCAAGATTGAACCCAAAGCTAATCACTTCTCCCATTGCAAGAAAGATCAATCTAGTAGGCCAAACCAAACTGATAATTCGAAGAGACTTGCAAAGATAACCAATCATACATAAAAGAATTTAGAGAAGATTCAAATATTGTTCATAGATAAACTTGATCATAAACCCACAATTCATCGGTCTCAACAAACACACCGCAAAAGAAGATTACATCGAATAGATCTCCACAAGAGAGGGGGAGAACTTTGTATTGAGATCCAAAAAGAGAGAAGAAGCCATCTAGCTAATAACTATGGACCCGAAGGTCTGAAGTAAACTACTCACACTTCATCGGAGAGGCTATGGTGTTGATGTAGAAGCCCTCTGTGATCGATGCCCCCTCC
>NC_041384.1:630544962-630603843 GCF_002162155.2 Triticum dicoccoides | reverse complement strand
GGTACGCGCGCCCCCTACCTCGTGCCTCCCTGGTTGATGTCTTGACGTAGGGTCCAAGTCCTCTGGATCACGTTTGTTGCAAAAATCACGTTCCCGAAGGTTTCTTTCCGTTTGGACTCCGTTTGATATTCTTTTTCTACGAAACTCTGAAATAGGCAAAAAAATAGCAATTCTGGGCCGGGCCTCCGGTTAATAGGTTAGTCCCAAAAATAATATAAAAGTGTATAATAAAGCCCAATAATGTCCAAAATAGGATATAATATAGCATGGAACAATCAAAAATTATAGATACATTGGAGACATATCATCCTTCTATGTAATCGTGTTCGTGAGCTATATATAATAAAGATTAGTTTTGAGTCAAGGGCTTGGTTATCTTGCTATGATCTTGAGGGAATAAAAGTAAGAATAAAAAGAAATAAACAGATCATATGGATCTTATGGAGAGTAATGACTTCGCATATAAAGAGTATGATGAATAAAACTTGTTGAGAGTTGACAAACATAGTTTTGGTCATCATTGCAATTAATAGGAAGTAATAAAGAAAGAGAGGTTTTCACATATAAATATACTATCTTGGACATCTTTTATGATTGCGAGCACTCATTAAAATATGACATGCTAAAATGTTGATGTTGGACAAGGAAGACAGCGTAATGGGTTATGTTTTCTTACATCCGAAATAAATTATATTGTCATGGATCATCCAACATGTTGAGCTTGCCTTTCTCTCTCATGCTAGCCAAATTCCTTGCACCAAGTAGAGGTACTACTTGTGCTTCCCAATATCCTTAAACCCAGTGTTGCCATGAGAGTCCACTATATCTACCTATGGATTGAGTAAGATCCTTCAAGTAAGTTGTCATTGTTGCAAGCAATAAAAATTGCTCCCTAAATATGTATGATTTATTAGTGTGGAGAAAATAAGCTTTATATGATCTTGTGATGTTGAAGCAATAAAAGCAACGGACTGCATAATAAAGGTCCATATCACAAGTGGCAATATAAAGTGACGTTCTTTCGCATTAAGATTTTTTGCATCCAACCATAAAAGTGCATGACAACCTCTGCTTCCCTCTACGAAGGGCCTATCTTTTATTCTTGTCTTATACTTCATACAAGAGTCATGGTGATCTTCACCTTTCCTTTTTACATTTTATCCTTTGGCAAGCACAATGTGTTGGAAAGATCCTGATATATATAGCTAATTGGATGTGAGTTTTCATGAACTATTACTGTTGACATTACACTTGAGGTAAAAGGTTGGGAGGCAAAACTATAAGCCCCTATCTTTCTCCGTGTCCGATTAAAACTTCATACCCATAAGTATTGCGTGAGTGTTAGCAATTATGAAAGAATAAATGATAGTTAAGTATGTGGACTTGCTGAAAAGCTCTTATATTGACTCTTTCCAATATTATGATAAATTGCAATTGCTTCAATGACTGAGATTATAGTTTGTTAGTTTTCAACGAAGTTTCTGATTCATACATGAAATTGTGAATGAATTGTTACTTTAGCATAAGAAATCATATGACAATATATATGTATGTTGTCGTTATAAGAATGATCATGGTGCCCTCATGTCCATATTTTATTTTATCGACACCTCTATCTCTAAACATGTGGGCATATTTTTCCTATATCGGCTTTCGCTTGAGGAAAAGCGAGGTCTAAGCTTGGGGGAGTTGATACGTCCATTTTGCATCATGCTTTTATATTGATATCTATTGCATTATGGGCTGTTATTACACATTATGTCACAATACTTATGCCTATTCTCTCTTATTTTACAAGGTTTACATGAAGAGGGAGAATGCAGGCAGCTGGAATTCTGGGCTGGAAAAGGAGCTAATATTAGAGACCTATTCTGTACAACTCCCAAAGTCCTGAAACTCCATGGAAGTCAGTTTCAGAATACATAAAAAATATTGGGTGAAGAAAGCACCGGAGGGGGCCACCCACCGTCCACGAGGGTGGGGGCACGCCCTACCCCCCTGGGCGCACCCCCCTGCCTCATGGGCCCCCCTGGCAGGCCTCCGGTGCCCATCTTTGGCTATATGAAGTCTTTTGCCCTGGAAAAAATCATAAGCAAGATCACGGGACGAAACTCCACCGCCACGAGGCGGAACCTTGGTGGAACCAATCTAGGGCTCCGGCGGAGTTGTTCTGCCAAGGAAACATCCCTCCGGGTGGGGGAAATCATCACCATCGTCATCACCATCGATCCTCTCATCGGGAGGGGGTCAATCTCCATCAACATCTTCACTAGAACCATCTCATCTCAAACCCTAGTTCATCTCTTGTATCCAATCTTTGTCTCAAAACCTCAGATTGGTACCTGTGGGTTGCTAGTAGTGTTGATTACTCATTGTAGTTGATGCTAGTTGGTTTACTTGGTGGAAGATCATATGTTCAGATCCTTTATGCATATTAATACCCCTCTGATTATGAACATGAATATGATTTGTGAGTAGTTACGTTTGTTCCTGAGGACATGGGAGAAGTCTTGCTATAAGTAGTCATGTGAATTTGGTATTCGTTCGATATTTTGATGAGATGTATGTTGTCTTTCCTCTAGTGGTGTAATGTGAACATCGACTACATGACACTTCACCATTGTTTGTGCTTAGGAGAAGGCATTGGGAAGTAATAAGTAGATGATGGGTTGCTAGAGTGACAGAAGCTTAAACCCAATTTATGCATTGCTTCGTAAGGGGCTGATTTGGATCCATATGTTTCATGCTATGCTTAGGTTTACCTTAATACTTATTTTGTAGTTGCGGATGCTTGCAAGAGAGGTTAATCATAAGTGGGATGCTTGTCCAAGGAAGGGCAGTACCCAAGCACCAGTCCACCCACATATCAAATTATCAAAGTACCGAACGCGAATCATATGAGCATGATGAAAACTAGCTTGATGATAATTCCCATGTGTCCTCGGGAGTGTTTCCTTTATATAAGAGTTTGTCCTGGCTTGTCCTTTGCTACAAAAAGGATTGGGCCATCTTGCTACACCTTATTTACTTTTATTACTTGTTACCCGTTACAAATTACCTTATCACAAAACTATCTGTTACCGATAATTTCAGTGCTTGTAGAGAATACCTTACTGAAAACTTCTTATCATTTCCTTCCGCTCCTCGTTGGGTTTGACACTCTTACTTATCAAAAGGACTACGATAGATCCCCTATACTTGTGGGTCTTCAAAATGCAATGATGGGTTTTGGAGTATGCAATGCGGAAGTGGAGGTTATGGTGTTGGACTATACATGGTGTCGGGGTTGAAGTGACCGTCCCTAAGTAGCCGAAACGCCTTAATTAGGAGACACAAAACACAACTCGGACAAGCTCAAACAAAATTGGGTTAAGCTGAGGTGTCAGAAGGGTATGGTGGGAAAGGTTATGCGAAAGTTATGGTGGAGGGTTGATGAAGAAGTAACCATCCCTAAGTATCCTAAACACCTTAGGAGACTCAAATTACTACTCAAACAATCTCAAATTCAATGGGGATCAAAATGGGTTAGGTTGCGGAAAGCTATGGTGGTATTGCGTATGATATGGTGGAAAGCCTAGGAAAATATGCCAAATTTCCAAAAGTTTGATGGATTCAAAAGGTGGTGAAACCAATTTGAGGACCTTGGGCACGTCGATAGCTTCAAAATGAGACAAAGAACACTCAAATCGAAGTTCCGAGCAAAAAGTTATGATGAAAACGGTGAAGAAGGGTGATGCTGAAATTTCTGTGTAATGTTTCGGGTTAGGCCGGAAGTTTCGGGGGTCGTGGAAAAAGTCTCGAGGAAGACGGGGGATTTTGGGTAAACTTTTTGTTTAGCCCGGAAGTTCTGGGGTAGGACGGAAGTTTCGGGGGATAGAAGTTCCGCGGGAGTCCAGAATTTTCGGGGTTGTGGAATTTCTTCCGGGACGAACCCTAAATTCCAGATCTGAGAACGGGGGCGGAAAAACTCAATTTTCAGGGTCAAAATTGGGAAGATTTCGTGGATGGAAATGGGGAAAAGATGGGGAAGGCTAGATCCACTTGAAACACAACGAATCCATGGATCGAAATCAACAAAACATTATCCAAACCAACAAATCACAAAAAATTGGGGGCTATTTTTGGTGGGGATTTTCGAATTTAGGATGAAATAAGCAAAAGAAGGCTAGAAACGGAGGGGGAGACTCCAAATTTTTGATCAACGTGGCTCATGATACCAAGATTATGTAGGGTAGAACCCTAGATGCCCGATCTTTCACGAAATGGAGGGGATACCGCGAAGAACACGAAGGGAAACATGAGGGAAAACGAGAGGAACACTCAAGAACAAGTCCAATCACACATCCACTAGACAATCAAACACACAATATCCACAAGGTACATGAACAACAAAGAGAAATATACAAGATAGAGTTCATCCCAAATCCAAAGGAGATGGGGCTTGATGATCTAGATAGATCCTTCCCCAAGGGGGTCTTGATATCCCTCGGGATCTTCTCCTAGATGGAAATCTTGGCCTCCAATGGAGTGGTCTCTCTCTCTCAAGAGGAGAAGGTAGGAGCAAAGCTCACATACAAATGAGCTATCATATTTGCTAACCCTAGAATGGAGGAGGGGATGAGTATATATAGTGGTAGCCACGAAGGGATAAGTGAGGGGTGAAAGGGTACATGGGCTTCGGCCCAAGTGTCTGCGCGCAGGCAGGGCCGAAAGTTCCGGCCCCCGGAAGTTCTGCATAGGTTCCGGGCTATCCAGAGAGTTGGAGCGGTCGGTGCTGGTCTGGACTCGGGGGGGCGGAGGTTCCGGGCAGGCCGGAAGTTCTGGGATTTCCAGAAGCTTGTCCATGCTTCTTCCTCCTTCTCTTCCACGCTTCCCTCGCGGATGGTGTAGGTGATCCTTGGCGCTTGCACTCCTTCTCATCGTCCGTGAAGCTCCGACAATGCCTATGCATGCACATGAGAGGGGTGTCAAGTAGTATACCATCCTCGAAGGGGTCAAGTGAACATGTGTAAAGGAGATGATTCACCTTTATGTATGTGAAGTAGATGTCCCACGTGTCACTTGCCAAATGAACTCTTGACATGGTGATGTATGTAGGATGCTCTACATCATGAACCATTGCTGGACGTCGGACCGATTAGCACGAGGAGGACTATCGCACCAAGACTCATGCCCTTTTTGTGATCAGCACGAGAAGACGATTGGCCACCTGCTCATAGAGTGCGTTTTGGCGAGGGATGTGTGGGCTGAGGTGTTCATGGCCATGGGCATTCCACACGGCATGCCGCGTGTTGGAGAGCCCGTGCCTAATTGGTGTGCTCGGCAAGACACCCACGGACGGCAGGCAAGGATGACGCGGACCTTGTGCCTTCTCGTCATGTGGGAGCTATGGAAGCACCGGAATGCCATCGTCTTTGATGGGGCAATGGCCAGCCTCCAGCAGGTTCTGCACCGGATTGTGAGCGAGGGAAAGTAATGGAGACAGGCGGGACTGCTACGAGGAGAGCTGGATATGTTCTTCGTAGAGGCACTGGAGTGGGCTGGTCGTGAGTAGTCCAGTTAGGTCATAGGAGGTGGACGGTGGCGTAGCGCCTTGTAAGCTCTCATGTAACAAAACCGTGGAGGGTTCTTTCCCCTTTTCTAGAATATAAGATACGCACACTCGTGTGTATTCGAGAAAAAAGAATATAAATACATGAACCAAAATATAGTCATAGTTTTTTTCTTCAAGGCAAAACAGTGTTTTATTCCAAAGTGATAGTTACAGTTTGATAATACAAATTCCGAAGCATAGTCTAGGACATGGTGCAACTAACAAATGGTGCTACCCTAGAATGACCAAGATTAGCTAGATTGTCAGCTAATTGTAGTTTGGATTCAGGATAACTTAACAGGAACAAGCTCTTGTAATGCTAGAATATGTTTGATTTCACCCATCATGTGTCTGTACGCAGAACGATCAAGTGACTGATTTGTCAAAGTAACAATAGCAATTGCATTATCAGATTGTACCATCACCGTAGCATGTGTAAGTTGGATATATATATAGATAACCGAGCTTGCTAAAACTCAATGGACCATCATTTAACCAAGTCTCAGACAACTGCATAGCCGTTAGAATTTGCATGGAGATTCAAGATGGACTTAGCACTGTCCAATAGACCTTGCAACATTTTGTCCTGCTAGTTGCAACATATTTTACTACTGGTTGCAGCATTCGTCTCGCTGGTTGTAGTATGTTGTTTCACTGGACACAACTTATGCCCTCGTCGATTGTAGCACATCATCCCCCCGATCACAACATCCACCGTTGGTGGTTGCAACATTTAATCACAACGGTTGTAGCGTCTGTTGTCATTGCCTATAACACTGTTGCATTCATCACTGATTGGAGCATCTAGCCATGTTGATCGTAACACCATAGCTACACTGACGCCACTCAACTCTGAGTTCTAGCCACACCCATAGATAATCCCTCCACGATGGCAGTGAGATCAACCTCCAACGCGTCGTTGCAATTTAAAAAGTATTTGTACGCAACAAAGATAACCGTTTCATTTTGAGCCCTTGAGGACCACTGATGTCTACTATGCAACTTTATTCTTGTAGACTCATGTTGGGCCTCCAAGCGCAGAGTTTTCTAGGACAGTAGCAATTTTTCCTCAAGTTTTTTTTGACTATTTACTGTGAAGCAATAGCTCCACAGTCTTTTATTCAAATAAATAAAGAGAGGTCCATATAATTACAATCTAGCAAGGAGAAGTGAAAATAAACTTACGTACTTACCTATGAAACAAGGTACAACAATCTAAGGTAGGTTGTTAACCCAAGACAAGAATACGGGTTTAACACTCTCCCTCGCTCTATGATACAACAAGGAGATATCATGTACAAATTTACTCCTCCACACACCAAAAGAAGCCCTCTCTGATCTGAAGATTTTCCCTCAAGTGGATGACCTAAGGTTTATCAATCCGTGGGAGGTGTAGGATGAAGATGGTCTCTCACAAACAACCCTGCAATCAAATACGAGAAATCTCTTGTGTCCCCAACACACCCAATACAATGGCAAATTGTATAGGTACACTAGTTTGGCGAAGAGATGGTGATAAAAGTGTAATATGGATTGTAGAAATATATTTATATAATATGAATAAATAAAAACAGCAAGGTAGCAAATAGAAAACAGGCACAAAAATGGTATTGCAATGCTTGAAAATGATGCCTAGGGTCCGTACTTTCGCTAGTGCAATCTCTCAACAGTGCTAATATAATTGGATCATATAACCATCCCTCAAAGTGCAATGAAGAATCACTTCAAAGTTCCTATCTAGCGGAGAACATAAGAAGAAACTGTTTGTAGGGTATGAAACCACCTCAAAGTTATTCTTTCTGATCGATCTATCCAAGAGTTCGTACTAAAATAACACCAAATAATTTCAGATTCATAATGCTCAATCCAACACAAAGAACCTCAAAGAGTGCCCCAAGATTTCTACCGGAGAAACAAAAGACGAGAACGTGCATCAACCCCTATGCATAGATAACCCCAATGTCACTGCGGGAATCCGCGAGTTGAGTGCCAAAACACATATCAAGTGAATCAATATGATACCCCATTGTCACCACGAGTATTCATTTGCAAGACATATATCAAGTGCTCTCAAATCCATAAAAGTATTCATACCAATAACAATGAAATCTCAAAGGGAAAAAACTCAATTCATCACAACAAGATAGAGAGGGGAAAACACCATATGATCCGACTATATTAAATAAGCTCGCGATACATCAAGATTGTGACTTCTCAAGAACATGAGAGAGAGAGAGATTAAACACATAGCTACTGGTACAAACCCTCAGCCCCGAGGGTGGACTAATCCCTCCTCATCGTGGTGGCCGCCGGAATGATGAAGATGGACACCGGTGATGATTTCCCCCTCCGGCAGAGTGCCGGAATGGGGTCTAGATGTTGGGGAACGTAGCAGAAATTCAAAATTTTCCTATGTGTCACCAAGATCTATCTATGGAGAGAATAGCAACGAGGGGAAGGAGAGTGCATCTACATACCATTGTAGATCGCTAAGCGGAAGCGTTCAAGTGAACGGGGTTAATGGAGTCGTACTCGTCATGATCCAAATCACCGATGACCAAGTGCCGAACGGACGGCACCTCCGCGTTCAACACACGTACAGCCCGGTGACGTCTCCCAAGCCTTGATCCAGCAAGGGGAGAGGGAGAGGTTGAGGAAGACTCCATCCAGCAGCAGCACAACGGCGTGGTGGTGATGGAGGAGCGTGGCAATCCTGCAGGTCTTCGCCAAGCACCACAGAAGAGGAGGGAGAGAGAGACGCAGGGCTGCATCAACGAGAGATAGAATCGCGTGTTGTGGGTAGCCCAATGCCTCAATATATATAGGGAAGGGGAGAGGCTGTGCCCCCTCTAGGGTTCCCACCCCTAGGGGGGCGGCAGCCCTAGATGCCCAAGGGGTGGCGGCCAAGAGGGGGGAGGAGAGGGAGGCGCAGGGTGTATGGGCCTTAGGGCCCATCTGCCCTTAGGGTTTGCCCCCTCTCCCCTTCTAGGCGCATGGGCCTTAGTGGGGCTGGTGCCCTTGGCCCATGTAGGCCAAGGAGCACTCCCTACAGCCCATGTGGCCCCCCGGGGCAGGTGGCCCCACTTGGTGGACCCCCGGGACCCTCCCGGTGGTCCCGGTACATTACCGATAAACCCCGAAATTCTTCCGGTGACCAAAACAGGACTTCCCATATATAAATCTTTACCTCCGGACCATTCCGGAACTCCTCGTGACGTTCGGGATCTCATCCGGGACTCCGAACAACATTCGGTAACCACATACAAACTTCCTTTATAACCCTAGCGTCATCGAACCTTAAGTGTGTAGACCCTACGGGTTCGGGAGACATGCAGACATGACCGAGCCGTTCTCCGGTCAATAACCAACAGCGGGATCTGGATACCCATGTTGGCTCCCACATGTTCCACGATGATCTCATCGGATGAACCACGATGTCAAGGACTTAATCAATCCCGTATATAATTCCCTTTGTCTATTGGTACGATACTTGCCCGAGATTCGATCGTCGGTATCCCGATACCTTGTTCAATCTCGTTACCGGCAAGTCTCTTTACTCGTTCCGTAACACATCATCCCGTGATCAACTCCTTGATCACATTGTGCACATTATGAGATGTCCTACCGAGTGGGCCCAGAGATACCTCTCCGTTTACACGGAGTGACAAATCCCGGTCTCGATTCGTGCCAACCCAACAAACACTTTCGGAGATACCTGTAGTGCACCTTTATAGTCACCCAGTTACGTTGTGACGTTTGATACACCCAAAGCATTCCTACGGTATCCGGGAGTTGCACAATCTCATGGTCTAAGGAAATGATACTTGACATTAGAAAAGCTTTAGCGTACGAACTACACGATCTTTGTGCTGTGCTTAGGATTGGGTCTTGTCCATCACATCATTCTCCTAATGATGTGATCCCGTTATCAACGACATCCAATGTCCATGATCAGGAAACTATGACCATCTATTGATCAACGAGCTAGTCAACTAGAGGCTTACTAGGGACATGGTGTTGTCTATGTATCCACACATGTATCTGAGTTTCATATCAATACAATTATAGCATGGATAATAAACGATTATCATGAACAAGGAAATATAATAATAGTCAATTTATTATTGCCTCTAGGGCATATTTCCAACAGTCTCCCACTTGTACTAGAGTCAATAATCCAGTTCACATCGATATGTGATTAACACTCAAGGTCACATCTCCATGTGACTAACAGCCAAGAGTTTACTAGAGTCAGTAGTCTAGTTCACATCACTATGTGATTAACACTCAATGAGTTCTAGGTTTGATCATGTTGCTTGTGAGAGAGGTTTTAGTCAACGGGTCTGAACCTTTCAGATCCGTGTGTGCTTTACAAATCTCTATGTCATCTCCTAGATGTAGCTACCACGTTATATTTGGAGCTATTCCAAATAACTGTTCTACTATACGAATCCAGTTTACAACTCAGAATAATCTGGATTAGTGTCAAAGTTTGCATCAGCGTAACCCTTTACGACGAACTCTTTTACCACCTCCATAATCGAGAAAATTCCTTAGTCCACTAATTACTAAGGATAACTTTGTCCGCTGTCCTGTGATCCATTCTTGGATCACTCTTGTACCCCTTGACTGACTCATGGCAAGGCACACTTCAGGTGCGGTACACAACATAGCATACTATAGAGCCTATGTCTTAAGCATAGGGGACGACCTTCGTCCTTTCTCTCTATTCTGCCGTGGTCGAGCTTTAAGTCATAACTTCATACCTTACCACTCAGGCAAGAACTCCTTCTTTGACTGATCCATCTTGAACACCTTCAAGATCATGTCAAGGTATGTGCTCATTTGAAAGTTCCATTAAGCGTTTTGATCTATCCTTATAGATCTTGATGCTCAATGCTCAAGTAGCTTAATCCAGGCTTTCATTGAAAAACACTTTCCAAATAACCCTATATGCTTTCCAGAAATTCTACGTCATTTCTGATCAACAATATGTCAACAACATATACTCATCAGAAATTCTATAGTGCTCCCACTCACTTCTCTGGAAATACAAGTTTCTCATAAACTTTGTATACACTCAAAATCTTTGATCATCTCATCAAAGCATACATTCCAACTCCGAGATGCTTACTCCAGTCCTCAGAAGGATTGCTGGAGCTTTGCATACTTATTAGCATCTTTCACGATTGACAAAACCTTCCGGTTGTATCACATACAACCTTTCCTCAAGAAAGTCGTCGAGGAAACAATGTTTTGACATCCTATCTGCAAGATTTCATAAATAATGCAGTAATCGCTAATATAATTCCAACAGACTCTTAGCATCGCTACGAGTGAGAAAGTCTCATTGTAGCCAACTCCTTGAACTTGTCGGAAAACATCTTAACGACAAGTCGAGCTTTCTTAATGGTGACATTTACCATCATTGTCCGTCTTCCTTTTAAAATCCATCTGTACTCAATAGCCTTACGACCATCGAGCTGTTCTGCCAAAGTCTACACTTTGTTTTCATACATGGATCCTCTCTCGGATTTTATGGCCTCGAGCCATTTATCGGAATCCGGTCCCACCATCGCTTCTCCATAGCTTGTAGGCTCATTGTTGTCTAGCAACATGACTTCCAAGATAGGATTACGTACCATTCAGAAGTAGTATGCATCCTTGTCATCCTACGAGGTTTGGGAGTGACTTGATCCGAAGTCTCATGATCAATATCATAAGCTTCCACTTAAATTGGTGTAGGTGCCACAGGAACAACTCTTTGTGCCCTGCTATACACTAGTTGAAGTGACGGTTCAATAACCTCATCAAGTCTCCACCATCCTCCCACTCAATTCTTTCGAGAGAAACTTTTCCTCGAGAAAGGACCCGATTCTAGAAACAATCCCTTATTGCTTTCGGATCTGAGACAGGAGGTATACCCAACTGTTTTGGGTGTTCTATGAAGATGCATTTATCCGCTTTGGGTTCGAGCTTATCAGCCTGAAACTTTTTCACATAAGCGTCGCAGCCCCAAACATTTAAGAAATGACAGCTTAGGTTTCTCTAAACCATAGTTCATACGGTGTCTTCTCATCGGAATTACGTGGTGCCCTATTTAAAGTGAATGTGGTTGTCTCTGATGCCTAACCCATAAACTATTGTGGTAATTCGATAAGAGACATCATGGTATGCATTATATCCAATATGGTGCAGTTATGATGTTCGGACACACCATCACACTATGGTGTTCCAGGCTGTATCAGTTGTGAAACAATTTCCACAATGTCTTAATTCTGTGCCAAACTCGTAATTCAGATATTCATCTCTATGATCATATCATAGATCTTTTATCCTCTTGTCACGATGATCTTTCAACTTCACTCTGAAATTACTTGAACCCTTCAATAATTCAGACTCGTGATTCATCAAGTAAATATACTCAACATCTACTCAAATCATCTGTGAAGTAAAACATAACGATATCCACTACATGCCTCAGCACTCATTGGACTACGTACATCAAAATGTATTACTTCCAACAAGTTGCTTTCTGGTTCCATTTTACTAAAACCGAGGCTTTCAGTCATCTTGCCCATGTGGTATGATTTGCATGTCTCAAGTGATTCAAAATCAAGTGAGTTCAAACGGTCCATTTGCATGGAGTTTCTTCATGCATATACACCAATAGACATGGTTTGCATGTCTCAAACTTTTCAAAAAAAAGAGTGAGCCCAAAGATCCATCAACATGGAGCTTCTTCATGCGTTTTATACCGATATGACTTAAGTGGCAGTGCCACAAGTAGGTGGTACTATCATTACTATCTTTTGGCATGAACATGTGTATCACTACGATCGAGATTCAACAAATAATTCATTTTAGGTGTAAGACCATTGAAGGTATTATTCAAATAAACAGAGTAACCATTATTCTCCTTAAATGAATAACCGTATTGCGATAGACATAATCCAATCATGTCTATGCTCAACGTAAACACCAATCTCGATGGTAGATGGATCGTACGATATTTGATCATATCCACATTGGAAACATTTCCAACACATATCGTCAGCTCACCTTTAGCAAGTCTCCGTTTATTCCGTAGCTTTTATTTCGAGTTGCTAACACTTAGCAACCGAACCGGTATCTAATACCCTGGTGCTACTAGGAGTACTAGTAAAGTACACATCAACACAATGTATATCCAATATACTGTTGGGGAACGTAGCAGAAATTCAAAAATTTCCTACATATCACCAAGATCTATCTATGGAGAAACCAGCAACGAGGGGAAGGAGAGTGCATCTACATACCCTTGTAGATCGCTAAGCGGAAGCGTTCAAGAGAACGGGGTTGATGGAGTCGTACTCGTCGTGATTCAGATCACCGATGATCCTAGTGCCGAACGGACGGCACCTCCGCGTTCAACACACGTACAGCCCGATGACGTCTCCCACGCCTTGATCCAGCAAGGAGAGAGGGAGAGGTTGAGGAAGACTCCATCCAGCAGCAGCACAACGGCGTGGTGGTGATGGAGGAGCGTGGCAATCCTGCAGGGCTTCGCCAAGCACCTACGGGAGAGGAGGAGGTGTCACGGGAGGGAGGGAGGCGCCAGGGGCTCAGGTGTGGATTCCCTCCCTCCCCTCCACTATATATAGGGGCAAGGGAGAGGGGGGAGGCGCAGCCTTGCCCCTTCCTCCAAGGAAGGGGTGCGGCCAAGAGGGGGGAGGAGTCCATCCTCCCCAAGGCACCTCGGAGGTGCCTTCCCCCTTGAGGACTCTTCCCTCTAGGGTTCCCTAGGCGCATGGGCCTCTTGGGGCTGGTGCCCTTGGCCCATGTAGGCCAAGGCGCACCCCCTACAGCCCATGTGGCCCCCCGGGGCAGGTGGCCCCACCTGGTGGGCCCCCGGGACCCTTCCGGTGGTCCCGGTACAATACCGATGACCCCGAAACTTGTCCCGATGGCCGAAACAGGACTTCCTATATATAAATCTTTACCTCCGGACCATTCCGGAACTCCTCGTGACATCCGGGATCTCATCCGGGACTCCGAACAACATTCGGTAACCACATACAAGCTTCCTTTATAACCCTAGCGTCATCGAACCTTAAGTGTGTAGACCCTACGGGTTCGGGAGACATGCAGACATGACCGAGATGTTCTCTGGTCAATAACCAACAGCAGGACCTGGATACCCATGTTGGCTCCCACATGTTCCACGATGATCTCATTGGACGAACCACGATGTCAAGGACTCAATCGATCCCGTATACAATTCCCTTTGTCTAGCGGTATTTTACTTGCCCGATATTCGATCGTCGGTATCCCGATACCTTGTTCAATCTCGTTACCGGCAAGTCTCTTTACTCGTTCCGTAACACATCATCCCGTGATCAACTCCTTGATCACATTGTGCACATTATGATGATGTCCTACCGAGTGGGCCCAGAGATACCTCTCCGTTTACACGGAGTGACAAATCCCAGTCTCGATTCGTGCCAACCCAACAGACACTTTCGGAGATACCTGTAATGCACCTTTATAGCCACCCAGTTACATTGTGACGTTTGGTACACCCAAAGCACTCCTACAGTATCCGGGAGTTGCACAATCTCATGGTCTAAGGAAAAGATACTTGACATTAGAAAAGCTTTAGCATACGAACTACGATCTTTGTGCTAGGCTTTGGATTGGGTCTTGTCCATCACATCATTCTTCTAATGATGTGATCCCGTTATCAATGACATCCAATGTCCATGGTTAGGAAACCGTAACCATCTATTGATCAACGAGCTAGTCAACTAGAGGCTTACTAGGGACTTGGTGTTGTCTATGTATCCACACATGTATCTAAGTTTCCTATCAATACAATTATAGCATGGATAATAAACGATTATCATGAACAAGGAAATATAATAATAATCAATTTATTATTGCCTCTAGGGCATATTTCCAACAGTCTTCCACTTGCACTAGAGTCAGTAATCTAGTTCACATTGACATGTGATTAACACTCAAGGTCACATCCTCATGTGACTAACACCCAAAGAGTTTACTAGAGTCAATAATCTAGTTCACATTACCATGTGATTAACACTCGATGAGTTCTGGGTTTGATCATGTTATGCTTGTGAGAGATGTTATAGTCAACGGGTCTGAATCTTTCAGATCCGTGTGTGCTTTACAAATCTCTGTGTCATCTCCTAGATGCAGCTACCACGTTCTATTTAGAGCTATTCCAAATAACTGTTCTACTTGGAGCTATTCTAAATTGTTGCTCCATTATACGTATCCGGTATCTCTACTCAGAGCTATCCGGATAGGTGTTAAGCTTGCATCGACGTAACCCTTTACGACGAACTCTTCTACCACCTCCATAATCGAGAAAATTCCTTAGTCCACTAGTTACTAAGGATAACTTTGACCGCTGTCCTGTGATCCATTCTTGGATCACTCTTGTACCCCTTGACTAACTCATGGCAAGGCACACTTCAGGTGCGGTACACAGCACAACATACTATAGATCCTATGTCTTCAGCATAGGGGACGACCTTCGTCCTTTCTCTCTATTCTGCCGTGGTCGAGCTTTAAGTCTTAACTTCATACCTTACCACTCAGGCAAGAACTCCTTCTTTGACTGGTCCATCTTGAACACCTTCAAGATCATGTCAAGGTATGTGCTCATTTGAAAGTACCATTAAGCGTTTTGATCTATCCTTATAGATCTTGGTGCTCAATGTTCAAGTAGCTTAATCCAGGTTTTCTATTGAAAAACACTTTTCAAATAACCCTATATGCTTTCCAGAAATTCTACATCATTTCTGATCATTAATATGTCAACAACATATACTCATCAGAAATTCTATAGTGCTCCCACTCACTTCTTTGGAAATACAAGTCTCTCATAAACTTTGTATAAACCCAAAACTTTGATCATCTTATGAAAGCATACATTCCAACTCCGAGATGCTTACTCCAGTCCTTAGAAGGATTACTAGAGCTTTGCATACTTATTAGCATCTTTCAGGATTGACAAAACCTTCCGGTTGTATCACATACAACCTTTCCTCAAGAAAATCGTCGAGGAAACAATGTTTTGACATCCTATCTGCAAGATTTCATAAATAATGCAGTAATCGCTAATATAATTCCAACAGACTCTTAGCATCGCTAGGAGTGAGAAAGTCTCACCGTAGTCAACTCCTTGAACTTGTCGGAAACTTCTTAACGACAAGTCGAGCTTTCTTAATGGTGATACTTACCATCATTGTCCGTCTTCCTTTTAAAATCCATCTGTACTCAACAGCCTTACGACCATCAAGTAGTTCTTCCAAAGCCTACACTTTGTTTTCATACATGGATCCTCTCTCGGATTTTATGGCCTTGAGCCATTTATCGGAATCCGGGCCCACCATCGCTTCTCCATAGCTCATAGGTTCATTGTTGTCTAGCAACATGACTTCCAAGACAGGATCACGTACCACTTTGAAGTAGTATGCATCCTTGTCATCCCACGAGGTTCGGTAGTGACTTGATCTGAAGTTTCATGATCACTATCATAAGCTTCCACTTCAATTGGTGTAGGTGCCACAGGAACAACTCTTTGTGCCCTGCTATACACTAGTTGAAGTGATGGTTCAATAACCTTATCAAGTCTCCACCATCCTCCCACTCAATTCTTTCGAGAGAAACTTTTCCTCGAGAAAGGACCCAATTTTAGAAACAATCCCTTATTGCTTTCGGATCTGAGACAGGAGGTATACCCAACTGTTTTGGGTGTCCTATGAAGATGCATTTATCCGCTTTGGGTTTGAGCTTATTAGCCTGAAACTTTTTCACATAAGCGTCGCAGTCCCAAACTTTTAAGGAACGACGGCTTAGGTTTCTCCAAACCATAGTTCATACGATGTCGTCTCAACGGAGTTTCGTGGTGCCCTATTAAAGTGAGTGCGGTTGTCGCTAATGCCTAACCCATGAACGATAGTGGTAATTTGATAAGAGACATCAAGGTAAGCACCATATCCAATAGGGTGCAACTATGATGTTCGGACACACCCTCACACTATGGTGTTCCAGGCGGTATTTGTTGTGAAACAATTTCCACAATGTCTTAATTGCGTGCCAAAGCTCATAACTCAGATACTCATCTCTATGATCATATCATAGACATTTTATCCTCTTGTCACAGTGATCTTCAACTTCACTCTGAAATTACTTGAACCATTCAATAATTCAGACTTGTGTTTCATCAAGTAAATATACTCAACATCTACTCGAATCATCTGTGAAGTAAGAACATAACGATATTCACTGCATGCCTCAGCACTCATTGGACTGCACACATCAAAATGTATTACTTCCAACAAGTTGCTTTCTGGTTCTATTTTTACTGAAACCGAGGCTTTCAGTCATCTTGCCCATGTGGTATGATTTGCATGTCTCAAGTGATTCAAAATCAAGTGAGTTCAAACGGTCCATCTGCATGGAGTTTCTTCATGCATATACACCAATAGACATGGTTCGCATGTCTCAAACCTTTCAAAAACGAGTGAGCCCAAAGATCCATCAACATGGAGCTTCTTCATGCGTTTTATACCAATATGACTTACGTGGCAGTGCCACAAGTAGGTGGTACTATCATTACTATCTTTTGGCATGAACATGTGTATCACTACGATCGAGATTCAATAAACCATTCAATTTAGGTGCAAGACCATTGAAGGTATTATTCAAATAAACAGAGTAACCGTTATTCTCCTTAAATGAATAACCGTATTGCGATAGACATAATCCAATCATGTCTATGTTCAACGCAAACACCAAATAACAATTATTTAGGTTTAACACCAATCTCTTTGGTAGAGGGAGCGTGCGATGCTTGATCATATCAAGCTTGGAAAAACTTCCAACACATATCGTCAGCTCACCTTTAGCTAGTCTCCATTTATTCCGTAGCCTTTTGTTTCGAGTTACTAACACTTAGCAACCGAACCGGTACCTAATACCCTGGTGCTACTAGGAGTACTAGTAAAGTACACATTAACACAATGTATATCGAATATACTTCTATCGACCTTGCCAGCCTTCTCATCTACCAAGTATCTAGGGTAATTCTGCTCCAGTGGTTGTTCCCCTTATTACAGAAGCACTTAGTCTCGGGTTTGGGTTTAACCTTGGGTTTCTTCACTAGAGCAGCAGCTGAATTGCCGTTTCATGAAGTATCCCTTCTTGCCCTTGCCCTTCTTGAAACTAGTGGTTTCACCAACCATCAACAATTGATGCTCCTTCTTGATTTCTACTTTCGCGGTGTCAAACATCGCGAATATCTCAAGGATCATCATATATGTCCCTGATATATCATAGTTCATCATGAAGCTCTAGCAGCTTGGTGGTAATGACTTCGGAGAACCATCACTATTTCATCTGGAAGATCAACTCCCACTCGATTCAAGCGATTGTTGTACTTAGACAATCTGAGCACAGGCTCAACAATTGAGCTTTTCTCCCTTAGTTTGTAGGTTAAGAAAATTGTCGGAGGTCTTATACCTCTTGACGTGGGCACGAGCCTGAAATCCCAATTTCAGCCCTCGAAACATCTCATATGTTTCGCGACATTTCAAAAACATCTTTGGCGCCTCAATTCTAAACCGTTTAACTGAACTATCACGTAGTTATCAAAATGTGTATGTCAGATGTTCGCAACATCCACATACAACGTTTGAGGTTCAGCACACTGAGCGGTGCATTAAGGACATAAGCCTTCTATGAAGCAATGAGGACAATCCTCAGTTTACGGACCTAGTCCGCATAATTGCTACTATCAACTTTCAACTAAATTTTCTCTAGGAACATATCTAAACAGTAGAACTAAAGCGCGAGCTTACGACATAATTTGCAAAGATCTTTTGACTATGTTCAAGATAATTAAGTTCATCTTATGAACTCCCACTCAGATAGACATCCCTCTGGTCATCTAAGTGATCACATGATCCGAGTCAAACTAGGCCGTGTCCGATCATCACGTGAGACGGACTAGTCATCATCGGTGAACATCTTCATGTTGATCGTATCTACTATACGACTCATGCTCGACCTTTCGGTCTCCGTGTTCCGAGGCCATGTCTGTACATGCTAGGCTCGTCAAGTTAACCCTAAGTGTATTGCATGTGTAAATCTGTCTTACACCCGTTGTATGTGAACGTAAGGATCTATCACACCCGATCATCACGTGGTGCTTCGAAACGACGAACTGTAGCAACGGTGCACAGTTAGGGGAGAACACTTCTTGAAATTGTTGTAAGGGATCATCTTATTTACTACCGTCGTTCTAAGTAAACAAGATGCATAAACTTGATAAACATCACATGCAATCAAATAATAGTGACATGATATGGCCAATATCATTTTGCTCCTTTTGATCTCCATCTTCGGGGCTCCATGATCATCATCATCACCGGCATGACACCATGATCTCCATCATCATGATCTCCATCATCGTGTCTTCATGAAGTTGTCACGCCAACTATTACTTCTACTACTACAGCTAACGGTTAGCAATAAAGTAAAGTAATTACATGACGTTTATGTTGACACGCAGGTCATAAATAAATTAAGACAACTCCTATGGCTCCTGCCGGTTGTCATACTCATCAACATGCAAGTCGTGATTCCTATTACAAGAACATGATCAATCTCATACATCACATATCATTCATCACATTCTTCTTGGCCATATCACATCACATAGCATACCCTGCAAAAACAAGTTAGACGTCCTCTAATTGTTGTTTGCATGTTTTACGTGGCTGCTATGGGTTTCTAGCAAGAACGTTTCTTACCTACGCAAGAACCACAACGTGATATGCCAATTGCTATTTACCCTTCATAAGGACCCTTTTCATCAAATCCGATCCGACTAAAGTGGGAGAGACAGACACCCGCCAGCCACCTTAGGCAACTAGTGCATGTTTGTCGGTGGAACCGGTCTCACGTAAGAGTACGTGTAAGGTTGGTCCGGGCCGCTTCATCCCACGATGCCGCTGAATCAAGATAAGACTAGTAACGGCAAGCATATTGAACAAAATCAACGCCCACAACTACTTTGTGTTCTACTCGTGCAAAGAATCTACGCAATAGACCTAGCTCATGATGCCACTGTTGGGGAACGTAGCAGAAATTCAAAATTTTCCTACGTATCACCAAGATCTATCTATGGAGAAACCAGAAATGAGGGGAAGGAGAGTGCATCTACATACCCTTGTAGATCGCTAAGCGGAAGCGTTCAAGAGAACGGGGTTGATGGAGTCGTACTCGTCGTGATTCAGATCACCGATGATCCTAGTGCCGAACGGACGGCACCTCCGCGTTCAACACACGTACAGCCCGATGACGTCTCCCACGCCTTGATCCAGCAAGGAGAGAGGGAGAGGTTGAGGAAGACTCCATCCAGCAGCAGCACAACGGTGTGGTGGTGATGGAGGAGCGTGGCAATCCTGCAGGGCTTCGCCAAGCACCTACGGGAGAGGAGGAGGTGTCACGGGAGGGAGGGAGGCGCCAGGGGCTCAGGTGTGGATGCCCTCCCTCCCCTCCACTATATATAGGGGCAAGGGAGAGGGGGGAGGCGCAGCCTTTCCCCTTCCTCCAAGGAAGGGGTGCGGCCAAGAGGGGGGAGGAGTCCATCCTCCCCAAGGCACCTCGGAGGTGCCTTCCCCCTTGAGTACTCTTCCCTCTAGGGTTCCCTAGGCGCATGGGCCTCTTGGGGCTGGTGCCCTTGGCCCATGTAGGCCAAGGCGCACCCCCTACAGCCCATGTGGCCCCCCGGGGCAGGTGGCCCCACCCGGTGGGCCCCCGGGACCCTTCCGGTGGTCCCGGTACAATACCGATGACCCCGAAACTTGTCCCGATGGCCGAAACAGGACTTCCTATATATAAATCTTTACCTCCGGACCATTCCGGAACTCCTCATGACGTCCGGGATCTCATCCGGGACTCCGAACAACATTCGGTAACCACATACAAGCTTCCTTTATAACCCTAGCGTCATCGAACCTTAAGTGTGTAGACCCTACGGGTTCGGGAGACATGCAGACATGACCGAGATGTTCTCCGGTCAATAACCAACAGCGGGATCTGGATACCCATGTTGGCTCCCACATGTTCCACGATGATCTCATCGGATGAACCACGATGTCAAGGACTCAATCGATCCCGTATACAATTCCCTTTGTCTAGCGGTATTTTACTTGCCCGAGATTCGATCGTCGGTATCCCGATACCTTGTTCAATCTCGTTACCGGAAAGTCTCTTTACTCGTTCCGTAACACATCATCCCGTGATCAACTCCTTGATCAAATTGTGCACATTATGATGATGTCCTCCCGAGTGGGCCCAGAGATACCTCTCCGTTTACACGGAGTGACAAATCCCAGTCTCGATTCGTGCCAACCCAACAGACACTTTCGGAGATACCTGTAATGCACCTTTATAGCCACCCAGTTACGTTGTGACGTTTGGTACACCCAAAGCACTCCTACGGTATCCGGGAGTTGCACAATCTCATGGTCTAAGGAAAAGATACTTGACATTAGAAAAGCTTTAGCATACGAACTACGATCTTTGTGCTAGGCTTTGGATTGGGTCTTGTCCATCACATCATTCTTCTAATGATGTGATCCCGTTATCAATGACATCCAATGTCCATGGTTAGGAAACCGTAACCATCTATTGATCAACGAGCTAGTCAACTAGAGGCTTACTAGGGACTTGGTGTTGTCTATGTATCCACACATGTATCTAAGTTTCCTATCAATACAATTATAGCATGGATAATAAACGATTATCATGAACAAGGAATTATAATAATAATCAATTTATTATTGCCTCTAGGGCATATTTCCAACATATACTTCTATCGACCTTGCCAGCCTTCTAATCTACCAAGTATCTAGGGTAATTCTGCTCCAGTGACTGTTCCCCTTATTACAGAAGCACTTAGTCTCGGGTTTGGGTTCAACCTTGGGTTTCTTCACTAGAGCAGCAGCTAAATTGCCGTTTCATGAAGTATCCCTTCTTGCCCTTGCCCTTCTTGAAACTAGTGGTTTCACCAACCATCAACAATTGATGCTCCTTCTTGATTTCTACTTTTGCGCTGTCAAACATCGCGAATATCTCAAGGATCATCATATATGTCCCTGATATATCATAGTTCATCATGAAGCTCTAGCAGCTTGGTGGTAATGACTTCGGAGAACCATCACTATTTCATCTGGAAGATCAACTCCCACTCGATTCAAGCGATTGTTGTACTCAGACAATCTGAGCACAGGCTCAACAATTGAGCTTTTCTCCCTTAGTTTGTAGGTTAAGAAAATCGTCGGAGGTCTTATACCTATTGACGTGGGCACGAGCCTGAAATCCCAATTTCAGCCCTCGAAACATCTCATATGTTTCGCGACGTTTCAAAAATATCTTTGGCGCCTCAATTCTAAACCGTTTAACTGAACTATCACGTAGTTATCAAAATGTGTATGTCAGATGTTCGCAACATCCACATACAACGTTCGAGGTTCAGCACACTGAGCGGTGCATTAAGGACATAAGCCTTCTATGAAGCAATGAGGACAATCCTCAGTTTACGGACATTGTCCGCATAATTGCTACTATCAACTTTCAACTAATTTTTCTCTAGGAACATATCTAAACAGTAGAACTATAGCGTGAGCTACGACATAATTTGCAAAATCCTTTTGACTATGTTCAGGATAATTAAGTTCATCTTATGAACTCCCACTCAGATAGACATCCCTCTAGTCATCTAAGCGATTACATGATCCGAGTCAACTAGGCCGTGTCCGATCATCACGTGAGACGGACTAGTCATCATCGGTGAACATCTTCATGTTGATCGTATCTGCCATACGACTCATGCTCGACCTTTCGGTCTTCTGTGTTCCGAGGCCTTGTCTATACATGCTAGGCTCGTCAAGTCAACCTAAGTGTTTGCATGTGTTCCGAGGCCATGTTTGTACATGCTAGGCTCGTCAACACCCGTTGTATACGAACGTAAGAATCTATCACACCCGATCATCACGTGGTGCTTCGAAACGACGAACTTTAGCAACGGTGCACAGTTAGGGGGAACACTTTCTTGAAATTTTAATGAGGGATCATCTTATTTACTACCGTCGTTCTAAGCAAATAAGATGTATAAACATGATAAACATCACATGGAATCAAATAGTGACATGATATGGCCATCATCACTTTGCTCCTTTTGATCTCCATCTTCGGGGCTCCATGATCATCTTGTCACCGGCATGACACCATGATCTCCATCATCACGATCTTCATCATCGTGTCTTCTTGAAGTTGTCTCGTCATCTATTACTTCTACTACTATGGATAATGCTTTAGCAATAAAGTAAAGTAATTACATGACGTTTAAGTTGACACGCGGGTCATAAATAAATAAAGACAACTCCTATGGCTCCTCCCGGTTGTCATACTCATCGACATGCAAGTCGTGATACCTATTACAAGAACATGATCAATCTCATACATCACATATATCATTCATCACATCCTTTTGGCCATATCACATCACATAGCATACCCTGCAAAAACAAGTTAGACGTCCTCTAATTGTTGTTTGCATGTTTTACGTGGCTGCTATGGGTTTCTAGCAAGAACGTTTCTTACCTACGCAAAGACCACAACGTGATATGCCAATTGCTATTTACCCTTCATAAGGACCCTGTTCATCGAATCCGATCCGACTACAGTGGGAGAGACAGGCACCCGCTAGCCACCTTATGCAACTAGTGCATGTCAGTCGGTGGAACCAGTCTCACGTAAGAGTACATGTAAGGTCGGTCCGGGCCACTTCATCCCACGATGCCACCAAATCAAGATAAGACTAGTAATGGCAAGCATATTGAACAAAATCAATGCCCACAACTACTTTGTGTTCTACTCGTGCATAGAATCTATGCAATAGACCTAGCTCTGATCCCACTGTTGGGGAACGTAGCAGAAATTCAAAATTTTCCTACGTGTCACCAAGATCTATCTATGGAGAGACAAGCAACGAGGGGAAGGAGAGTGCATCTACATACCCTTGTAGATCGCTAAGCGGAAGCGTTCAAGTGAACGGGGTTGATGGATTCGTACTCGTCGTGATCCAAATCACCGATGACCAAGTGTCGAACGGACGGCACCTCCGCGTTCAACACACGTACAGCCCGGTGACGTCTCCCAAGCCTTGATCCAGCAAGGAGAGAGGGAGAGGTTGAGGAAGACTCCATCCAGCAGCAGCACAACGGCGTGGTGGTGATGGAGGAGCATGGCAATCCTGCAGGGCTTCGCCAAGCACCGCAGAAGAGGAGGGAGAGAGAGACGCAGGGCTGCATCAACGAGAGATAGAATCGCGTGTTGTGGGCAGCCCAATGCCTCAATATATATAGGGAAGGGGAGGGGCTGCGCCCCCTCTAGGGTTCCCACCCCTAGGGGGTCGGCAGCCCTAGATGGCCAAGGGGTGGCGGCCAAGAGGGGGAGGAGAGGGAGGCGCAGGGTGTATGGGCCTTAGGGCCCATCTGCCCTTAGGGTTTGCCCCCTCTCCCCTTCTAGGCACATGGGCCTTAGTGGGGCTGGTGCCCTTGGCCCATGTAGGCCAAGGAGCACTCCCTACAGCCCATGTGGCCCCCCGGGGCAGGTGGCCCCACTTGGTGGACCCCCGGGACCCTCCCGGTGGTCCTGGTACATTACCGGTAAACCCCGAAACTCTTCCGGTGACCAAAACAGGACTTCCCATATATAAATCTTTACCTCCGGACCATTCCGGAACTCCTCGTGACGTCCGGGATCTCATACGGGACTCCGAACAACATTCGGTAACCACATACAAACTTCCTTTATAACCCTAGCATCATCGAACCTTAAGTGTGTAGACCCTACGGGTTCGGGAGACATGCAGACATGACCGAGATGTTCTCCGGTCAATAACCAACAGCGGGATCTGGATACCCATGTTGGCTCCCACATGTTCCACGATGATCTCATTGGATGAACCACGATGTCAAGGACTTAATCAATCCCGTATACAATTCCCTTTGTCTATTGGTACGATACTTGCCCGAGATTCGATCGTCGGTATCCCGATACCTTGTTCAATCTCGTTACCGGCAAGTCTCTTTACTCGTTCCGTAACACATCATCCCGTGATCAACTCCGTGATCACATTGTGCACATTATGACGATGTCCTACCGAGTGGGCCCAGAGATACCTCTCCGTTTACATGGAGTGACAAATCCCAGTCTCGATTCGTGCCAACCCAACAGACATTTTCGGAGATACTTGTAGTGCACCTTTATAGTCACCCAGTTACGTTGTGACGCTTGATACACCCAAAGCATTCCTACGATATTCGGGAGTTGCACAATCTCATGGTCTAAGGAAATGATACTTGACATTAGAAAAGCTTTAGCATACGAACTACACGATCTTTGTGCTATGCTTAGGATTGGGTCTTGTCCATCACATCATTCTCCTAATGATGTGATCCCGTTATCAACGACATCCAATGTCCATGGTCAGGAAACTATGCCATCTATTGATCAACAAGCTAGTCAACTAGAGGCTTACTAGGGACATGGTGTTGTCTATGTATCCACACATGTATCTGAGTTTCATATCAATACAATTATAGCATGGATAATAAACGATTATCATGAACAAGGAAATATAATAATAATCAATTTATTATTGCCTCTAGGGCATATTTCCAACACTAGATTGGTTTTTGGTGGCTACAGAGCCTTGCGGTGGCGGAACTTCTAATCTAGGATTACCCCGAGGGTTTTTGGCATATTTGGTGATTTATAGGGCAAAGAGGGGGTGCGGGAGGCCACCGAGGTGGGCACAACCCACCTAGGCGCGCCTGGGCCCCCAGACACATCCATGGTGGGTTGTGCCCCCTCGGGGCACCCCCAATTGCTGCTCTGGCCCACTGGATGTCTTCCAGTCCATAAAAAATCCACAAAAAGTTTCGCGGTGTTTGGACTCCATTTGATATTGATTTCATGTGATGTAAAAACAAGCAAAAAAACAGCAACTAGCACTGGGCACTGGGTCAATAGGTTAGTCCCAAAAAATGATATAAAGTTGCTATAAAATGATTGTAGAACATCCCAGAATGATAATAAAATAGCATGAATACTTCATAAATTATAGATACGTTGGAGACGTATCAGCATCCCCAAGCTTAATTCCTACTCGTCCTCGAGTAGGTAAATGATAAAAGAAATAATTTATGAAGTGTGAATGCTAGCAAAGTGCACAAGTTTGATCAATGAAAATTTCAATCACTTTTCCTAGCATCATAACAACAATTCTTACTTATAAAACTTCTCATGTTAAAGTAGCAACCAATTCACATGTTAAGGTTCAAACAATGAATTCTCTTAAAACTCAACAACCTATATTCTCAGTCACCAAGCAATTGCAATTCAACTTATTCAACAGAGTCTAAGTAAGAGATCCACATACTCAACCATCATATAGTCTTCTATGATTGCTAACACTCACCGCATACACATGAGCAAAACATTTCAACCGGACACATATAAAGATAGGGGCTTATAATTTCACCTCCCAACGTATTCACCTCAAGGGTGATGTTAACATTAATAACTCATGCTACCCATATCCAACTGGATATATGTGCCTAGATCTTTCCTCACCACGTGATGCTTGCCAAAAGAGAAAAAAAATAAAAAAATAGAGAGAAAAACATTGACTCTTGCATGAAAGTAAATACATAAAAGTAAAAGATAGGCCCTTCGCAAAGGGAAGCAAAGGTTGCCATGCGCTTATTTGTTTGTATGTTGAACCCCTTAGTGAAAAAGAACATCACGTTATATTTCCCCTTATGATAGCAACCTTTATTACGTAGTCCATCGCTTTTATTCTTCACCATCACAAGTTCATACAATGCTCAATTTTCTCTTACACTAAATGATCTAACACTTTTAGAAGCAATTTGTATTTCCTTATTGCACCGATGACAACTTACTTGAAGGATCTTGTTCAATCCTTAAGTAGGTATGGTGGACTCTTGAAAATAAGATTTGGGTTTAAGGGTTTCTGGATGCACAAGTAGTATCTCTACATGGTGCCGAATTTTTGGCTAGCAAGGATGGGGGGAAGCACCACATGTTGAAGGATCTATGACAATATAACTTCTACGTGAATATGAACAAACATAAACCATTACATTGTCTTCCTTGTCCAACGTCAACAATTTTGGCATATAATATTTTGATGGGGGCTCACAATCACAAAAGATTATCAATATAGTGTATTTGCACGTGAAAGTTCTCTTCCTTGTAGTAATCATTCAGGAATTGCTTGTATGACCAATATTGTGATTGTCAAGCTTCAAAAGATTTCACTTTCTAAACCCAATGTGAAGCTACCACTAGGCATGACATGAACATATAATTTCAACTTCATGATATTCAATTCATTCAACAATTTACTCATAGGATATAAGTGAAGCACAAGAATAAATGACAAGCTACTCCAAAAAATAGAAGTGAAGATCAAACGAGTAGCTAAGTAGATGGGTAGCTATTTGAGGACTCTCTCTTATTTAAAAACTTTCAGATCTAAGTATTTTATTAAAACAGCAAGCAAAACAAGACAAAATGACATTCCAAGAATAGCACACATCATGTGAAGTTGCAAAAACCTTAGGATCAACCATACTAACCATTAATTGTTGATGAAGAAAGGTGGGATGCCTACCGGGGCATCCCCAAGCTTAGATGCTTTAGACTTCTTGAAATATTATCTTGGGATGCCTTGGGCATCCCCAAGCTTGAGTTTTTGTGTCTCCTTAATTCCTTTTATATCACGGTTTCCCTAAATCTTAAAAACTTCATCCACACAAAACTCAACAAGAACTCGTGAGATACATTAGTATAAATCAATGCAAAACCTTATCATTCTCACTGTAGAAAATCACTAAAATTATTATTTAACATTGCATACTAAATGCCTTCGCATATTTAATACTCATATCCTCAAATAGAATCATTAAACACGCAAACATATGCAAACAATGCAACCATAACAGCAATCTACCAAAACAATACAATCTATAAAGAATGCAAGAGTATCAATACTTCTTTAACTCCAAAATTTATGAAAATTTACCACACTCTAGGAAATTTATCAAATCTTGTTGTGCAAAACGTTTCAACATTTTATCACATTCTTACTTTTCTATGGAATTTTTGCAACAGCTATAAACTTTCTGTTTTGAAACAGCAACATATAGACTTTCAAAATAAGCACGACAAAGGCTATACTTGACATTTTTTTAAAATAAAGATGCAAAACATTATTGTAAATAACATAAATAAAATTCTAACAAAATAAAATGATGCCCCAAGCAAAACACATATTATGTGATGAATTTAAATATAGCTCCAAGTAAGATTACCGATAATGTTGGAGACGGAAGAGGGGATGCCTTCCTGGGCATCCCCAAGCTTAGTTGCTTGGATCTTCCTTGAATATTAACTTGGGGTGCCTTGGTCATCCCCAAGATTAAGGTCTTGTCACTCCTTATTCTCCTCATATCGATTTCTTACCCAAAACTTGAAAACTTCAATCACACAAAACTTAACGGAACTTCGTGAGATAGGTTAGTATGATAAAGAGCAAACCATTTCACTTTGGTACTGTCAAAAAAAGATTCATAATTGTTTCCACACAATGCCTAATGTATCATATCATTTACACAATTTATATTGAGCAATATAAGCCACAGAAACTAGAAAAAAAGCAAACTATGCATTGAAAACAGAATCTGTCAAAAACAGAACAGTCTGTAGTAATCTATACTCCAACCATACTTATTCTACTCAAAAATGTCTGAAAAATTAGGACAACCTAGGAAATTTGTCTATTGATCTTCTGCAAAAAGAAACCGCATTTTATCATGCTTCTGTTAAAAATGAGAATTATTTTCCTGAGCACAAAAGTTTCTGTTTTTCAGCAAGATCAAATCAACTATCACCATAGACTGTCCCAAAGGTCTTACTTGGCACTTTATAGAAATGAAAGCAATAAAACATGATTACTACAATAGCCTAATCATGTGAACACACAAAAACAGTAGGGGTAAATGTTGGTCATCTCCCAACAAGCGCTTTTCTTTAATGCCTTTTAAGCTAGGCATGATGAGTTCATTGATGCTCGCATAAAAGATAGGGATTGAAACATAACAAGAGCATCATGAATCATAAGTTCCTCTCTCATAATAATTTTCAGTAGCATCATGAATATATTCATCAATATAACCATCACATAAAACATTCTTTTCATGATCCTCAAGCATAGAAACTTTATTACTCTCCACATAAGAAAATTTCTTCTCATTCACAATGGTGGGAGTATCATATGAAACTCGAATGCTATAAATTGTTTCCACATTAAAAGAGTAATGTTCAGAAAAAGGGTAATCATAACTATGACAAGTTTTATAAATATAATCATCACTACTTTTTATAACATAAGTATCATCACAATAATCATCATAAGTAGCAACTTTGTTCTCATCATAGATAGGACGCATGCAATCATCATAGCAAATTTGATCGTTCAAAATAGGGGGACTAAAAAGATCATCTTCATTAAACATAGCATCCCCAAGATTGGGGCTTGGCATATCATAAGCATAATCACTCTCATCATTAATAGTATGAATAACACCAACGGTATAGCAATTGCTATCATCATAATTTCCCAAGTTGATGGAAAAAAGATTTCCAAGATTATAAGAAGTATCATTATCTCCCCAGTCATAATTATCACAACAAGCAATAGGCATAACAAAATCATCATCAAGTGGATCATCTTCCACAATTATTTTTGATTCATTTTCATGAGGCACAACAATAATAGGAGCAACAATATTTGGGAGAGATACCTTTTTACCTCTATTCTTTCTTCTTTTCTTCTTCTTCACCACCTCATGTATGGGTTTAATCAATTTTTTCGAGCCTCTTGTTGAAGAGATTGATTGGATAGAAAGCTCCTCCTCGTTACCTGATTCATCATAATAAACACTAGGAGGGTATTGGGAAATATTTTCCCTTTCATTAGTACTCTCTTCATATTATATTTGTTTTCTTGTCTTTAGATAGTTGTCAATATAAGGATTCTCAATGCAATTTACCGCACAAAACATATAAATTTCCTCTAGATCAAAATCAAGAAATCTCATGAGATTAAATTTTGGAATACCCTCAGTTATACGTTTCATTTCTTCATACCCCAAAAGAATACTAAGCTCTTTATGATGCTCAAGGGTAATCAAGTTATCACAATTTTTGGACACGATTTGGTCATGAAACAATTTGCATTGGAGATTTAAATGAGCACGTTCATTGCAAAGTTCACAAGGATGGCGAAAAAAATTAAATCTTTCAGCACAATCATCTAGCCTCTCTTGCAACCTTTTCATTTCTAAACATTTATGTTTCATGCAAAATCTATCTTCCCTTTTTGGTGTGCAATAGCATTCCCAATTCACTCCGCAAAAATTGACATTCTTATAGGAGACATCATTATCATGACTAATGCAATCATCATTAACATCATGGATATTCAAAGAATTCATACTAGCAATATTGCAATCATGCCCATCATCCAACGTTTTTATGAAATAAAATTTGTTGAATTCTTTTTCTAGCAATTGAGCACAATTATTGGAATCCTTATTCTCAAGATAAACATTATAAAGATAAAGAACAACTTGAGGTAACCCATTCTCCATTTTTTTTGTAGTTTTCTTTTATAAACCAAACTAGTGACAAACAAGAAACTAAAATATTCAATTGCAAGATCAAAAGATATACCTTCATGCACTCACCTCCCCGGCAACGACGCAAGAAAAGAGCGTGATGTCTACTACGCAATTTTATTCTTGTAGACTCGTGTTGGGCCTCCAAGCGCATAATTTTGTAGGACAATAGCAACTTTCCCTCAAGTGGATGACCTAAGGTTTATCAATCCGTGGGAGGTGTAGGATGAAGATGGTCTCTCTCAAACAACCCTCCAATCAAATACAAGAAATCTCTTGTGTCCCCAACACACCCAATACAATGGCAAATTGTATAGGTGCACTAGTTGGCGAAGAGATGGTGATAAAAGTGTAATATGGATCATAGAAATATATTTTTATAATCTAAATAAATAAAAATAGCAAGGTAGCAAATAGAAAATGGGCACAAAAAGGGTATTGCAATGCTTGAAAATGAGGCCTAGGGTCCGTACTTTCGCTAGTGCAATCTCTCAACAGTGCTAATATAATTGGATCATATAGCCATCCCTCAAAGTGCAACGAAGAATCACCCCAAAGTTCCTATCTAGCGGAGAACATTAAGAAGAAATTGTTTGTAGGGTACGAAACCACCTCAAAGCTATTCTTTTCGATCAATCTATCCAAGAGTTCGTACTAAAATAACACCAAATAATTTCAGATTCATAATGCTCAATCGAACACAAAGAACCTCAAAGAGTGCCCCAAGATTTCTAACGGAGAAACAAAAGACGAGAACGTGCATCAACCCCTATGCATAGATAACCCCAATGTCACTCCGGGAATCTGTGAGTTGAGTGCCAAAACACATATCAAGTGAATCAATATGATACTCCAGTGTCACCAAGAGTATTCATCTGCAAGACATATATCAAGTGCTCTCAAATCCATAAAAGTATTCAATCCGATAACAACAAAATCTCAAAGGGAAAAACTCAATTCATCACAACAAGATAGAGAGGGGAAAACACCATATGATCTGACTATATTAACAAAGCCCGCGATACATCAAGATCATGACATCTCAAGAACACGAGAGAGAAAAATATTAAACACATAGCTACTGGTACAAACCCTCAGCCACGAGGATGGACTACTCGCTCCTCATCGTGGTGGCCGCCGGGATGATGAAGATGGCCACCGGTGATGATTTTCCCCTCCGGCAGAGTGCAGGAACAGGGTCTAGATTGGTTTTCGGTGGCTACAAAGCCTTGCGGCGGCGAAACTTCTGATCTAGGGTTACCCCAAGGGTTTTTGGAATATCTAGTGATTTATAGGGCAAAGAGGGGGTGCAGGAGGCCATCGAGGTGGGCACAACCCACCTGGGCGCACCTGGGACCCAGGTGCGCCCTGGTGGGTTGTGCCCCCCTCGGGGCACCCCCTAGGTGTTGCTCTGTCCCACTGGATGTCTTTTGGTCCATAAAAATCCACAAAATGTTTCGCGGTGTTTGGACTCCGTTTGATATTGATTTCCTGCGATGTAAAAAACAGCAAAAAACAACAATTGGCACTGGGCACTGGGTCAATAGGTTAGTCCCAAAAAATGATATAAAGTTGCTATAAAATGATTGTAAAACATCCAAGAATAATAATAAAACAACATGAATACTTCATAAATTATAGATACGTTGGAGACGTATCAACCACAACTGCACCGGCTTCGCCAGTTTTCGACACAAAGGAACAATCAATAGATAGAGCTACTCATTCTAGAGGTGGGCGACCAAGCTTATTGATGCTGCACTAGTTCAAATGGCGCTCTAGGTGGGTGCGACCCAACATGGTTTTTGCCCTTCATAATTTCATCAGTACCATGTTTGTCAATCTGGTCCAACAAAGACATGTAGCTGCACAAAAAACCCATGAAAACCATTTTGATGTTTATGGTCGGTGAGGGAGTCCTGGATTAGGGGGTGTTCGGGTAGCCGGACTATACCTTCAGCCAGACTCCTGGACTATGAAGATATAAGATTGAAGACTTCGTCCCGTGTCCGGATGGGACTTTCCTTGGCGTGGAAGGCAAGCTTGGCGATGCGATATTCAAGATCTCCTACCATTGTAACCGACTCTGTGTAACCCTAACCCTATCCGGTGTCTATATAAACCGGAGGGTTGTAGTCCGTAGGACAGAATCAACTCCATACACAACAATCATACCATAGGCTAGCTTCTAGGGTTTAGCCTCCTTGATCTCGTGGTAGATCTACTCTTGTACTACCCATATCATCAATATTAATCAAGCAGGAGTAGGGTTTTACCTCCATCGAGAGGGCCCGAACCTGGGTAAAACAAAGTGTCCCCTGTCTCCTGTTACCATCCGGCTTAGACGCACAGTTCGGGACCCCCTACCCGAGATCCGCCGGTTTTGACACCGACATTGGTGCTTTCATTGAGAGTTCCTCTGTGCCGTCACAATCAGGAAGGATGCCTTCTCCCGTCTTCAAAGACGGCGCCGTTGCTAAGGGAGCCTTGGCTGTCGGCCAAACCCTCCGGCTAGGTGGTTTCCTCATGACCGCCTGTTCGGCTGTTGCGCCGACGGTGACCTCTCGGGTCATCAAAAGCAACCTACACGTCAGCTCGAAGCTCGTCGAGCAGTTAGATCCAATGGAGCTCTCTTCCGTAAACGAGCTCTTGGATCGCATCGCCGCCCTAGGGGTCGCTACGGATTACGACCAGGTTGGGCTTAAACCCGATCTAAGAGAAATTAACTCTCCCCAAGTCACCCACCACGTTGCCATGGTAGAGGCGTAGTGTGGCGACCCTTCATCTATTTTAAGGACTAGTTACGTCCGAATTCCCGATCCCTCCAAGCCGGATACCCGCAGAGGGGAGGATGTAACTCAAGACCTGAGCTTAGGATCAGGCAACGGGCCGGATTCGTTGGATAACGTCCAGGAATCCGAACTTCAGAGTTCGGAAACTCTTCGGCCTCCGAATCTTGGATTGGGTGAGGTTTCAGATTCAACGAACCCGAATGTAAGCGATCTCTCCCAAGTTAGGCAGAGGCCCGACGAAACAGTACATCATTACTGGGCCAGATTCCTCCTGGTTATGAACAGGATACAGGATTACTGCGAGGGAGACGCAATATCAATCTTCTGCAGTAATTGCACGGACGAGGGAATCCTTAACGCCATAAGTCGTCGTGATATTACACGCTTCGCTGACTTGGCGTCCATAGTACAAAAGTACTGTGTGATGGGAAGTGCCTGGAAAACCGAAACAAAATTTTGGGATAATCCGACCTTGAATAGTAATCCCGTCCGAACTAAGAGGGTGCATCATCATAAGACACCCAGGATAAATAGCAAAAAGCCAAAACCCTTTACAGGGCATGGAACCATACTGGAAAGGTGGCTTGATGGACCCTGTAGAATTCACAGTACAGAGGACGCCACACCAACTCACAGCCTTAGAGCATGTTGGATACTCCGACAGGTAGCCAAAATTGGCGAGGACCTCTTAAATCGGGAGGCCGTAGAAAGCCAGCCCGAGGACACCAGTACCGTTCTCACAGTCTTCGAGACTTTCGCATCAAACAATATGCGAAAAAGAACACTCCGCAGCCTCGCCGAAGTCTATCAAGTGGCAACAATAAATCCATGGAGCGACACTGCCATTACCTTCAACGCAAGTGATGAACCTAGATTCCGAACAACCCGAGCACCAACCGCATTGGTCCTCAGTCCCGTAGTGGACGGATTTCGCCTCACCAAGGTGCTCATGGATGGAGGCAGCGGACTGAACCTCATTTATGAGGAGACCCTTCAAAAAATGGAAATAGACTGGAACCGCGTCGAGCGAAGCAGCACAACCTTTAGAGGAATAATCCCCAGTCGGGAAGCGCGCTGCACAGGAAAAATCACACTAGATGTGGTTTTCGGCACGCCGGATAATTACAGGTCCGAAGAAGTCACGTTTCAGGTGGCCCCGTTTAAGAGCGGACATCACGCCTTACTAGGGCGGGAAGCATTCACAATCTTCCAAGCGATACCCCATTACGGGTACATGAAGCTCAAGATGCCTGGGCCGAATGGAATTATCACTCTATCTAGTGATCCGGACATAGCACTCCGCGCCAAAAACAAGACGGCCGCATTAGCCCTTGAGGCACTATCCGAAGCCTTAGCGGCCGAGGAACTGACTACGCTGTGCTCCATGGTTAACAGGGATGATGTGATACTCGACAAAAGATCCAAATCCACATCCTTCAAGCCAGCTGACGAAATAGTGAAATTCTAGGTCCGTCCAACGGACCCCAGTAAAACAGCTTCCATCGGGGCACGACTGAACCCCGATGTAGTCGCCGCACTGCGAGAGTTCCTACGAGAGAATTAGGACATTTTCGCCTGGCACCCTTCAGACATGCCAGGGATCCCACGCAGGCTGGCCGAACACAGCTTAAATATCGTAAAAGGATTCAAACCTGTCAAACAAGCCCTTCGGCGTTTTTCCGAACCCAAGAGACAGGCTATGGGAGAAGAGCTAGCCAAGCTATTGGAGGCCGGATTCATTAGAGACATAAAACATCCGGACTGGCTAGCAAACCTGGTGATGGTACCAAAGAAGGACAAATCCTGGCGCCTGTGTGTCGACTTTAAAGACCTTAACAAGGCTTGCCCAAAGGATCCCTTCCCCCTCCCCCGTATCGATCAAATTATCGATGCCGACACGACTTGTTGTGTTTCCTCGACGCATACTCCGGTTACCATCAAATAAAGATGGCAGAATCAGACCAAGCTGCAACATCATTCATCACACCATACGGCCCATTCTGCTTCAACACAATGCCCTTCGGGCTAAAAAACGCCGGCGCAACATATCAGCGCATGATCCAGACATGTCTGGCAAATCAGATTAGCAAAACAGTGGAGGCATACGTGGATGATGTGGTCATCAAATCAAGACATGTCGAATCTCTAATAGACGACTTGAGGCTCACATTCGGTAACCTCGAAAATATGACATCTAGCTCAACCCGGAAAACTGCGTCTTCGGCGTTCCAGCCGGAAAGCTCTTGGGCTTCATTGTATCCGGTAGAGGAATTGAAGCAAATCCAGCCAAGATCTGAGCTTTGTCACAATTGGATATCCCAAAGGACCTCAAACAAATACAAAAATTAACCGGATGCGTGGCGGCTCTAAGCCGCTTCATCTCCCGCTTGGGAGAAAAGGCACTGCCCCTTTATCGCCTACTTCGGCGCACCGAACACTTCGAGTGGACGGATGCCGCCACGGCCGGACTCGATGAAATAAAAGCCATATTGGCAACAAACCCAGTGTAACGCCCCGAGTCCGATGTGCCAGCTGTCCTCCAGTTATTCGCTGTTGTTGCCTTGTCTTTTGCTTGCGTGTTGCATCTTGTCATGTCATCATGTGCATTGCATCATCATGTTTTCAAAACTTGCATCTGTCCCGGCCTCCTCGTTCCATCCGTTGTCCGTTCTGAGTCCAGACACACATGCACGCGCCCGCGGCATGTCCAAGATATTATTTTATAAGTGGCTGGAAAATGTTCTCGGAATGGGATGAGACTTGACGTGTGGTCTTATTATAGTGTAGATAGACTGCCTGTCAAGTTTCATCGCATTCGGAGATCGTTTGATGCCCCAACGGATAACTATAGCGGCATTATAGCCGGTCTAACGTCGGACGTTTTCGGTCTCCGGAAACAGTCGCCGGGCCTCTCTCTCTTCTCTTCTCTTAGCTCGAGCCCTTCTGCACAGCCCACGAGTTCCAACCGACCCCTCGCGCGCGCGTCCGAAAAGCTGTCCCGGACCCGACCCGGACTGTCGTTACCGTTGTGTCCGGATCAACCCCAAACGTCTACAAAACGTCATCGTTTTCTTATTTGGACTCCCTAGCTATTTTATTCGCGGTCGTCCGATTACGATCGGAGGGACAAGTTAGCCCCTAACCTAAATCCAATGTTATAAATAACCAGTCAAACCCTAGCCCATCTTGTCCAATCCACCAATCCCCCTCGCCGCCGCCACTCTCTCCATCGGGATCCCTCCCGATCCACCACCTCCCCTCGTTTTCAGCACCGAACCAATCCTGAGCCACCTCTCGATCCGAAAATCCACCGAGCCAGCCAGCCACCACCAGTGACCTCAACTGCCAAGCCGTCGCCCTCTCCCTGCTCGAACCTGTGCAGCAGCAGCTCCATGCCGGAGTCCCATCACCACCCTTTGTCCCGCCGGAGCAACACCAGCAGGACCAGCCCCGCGCCGCTCCCCTTCTCTTCCTCTCCTTCATGTTTTCCTTCACTTCTCTGCTCCTCCTCAGCGTTAACAACATTTAATATTGTTGGGTACATAAACGAGAGAGAGCTAAATAAGTCACGTGGTGTTTCGTCAATATGCAACGGAGTTGCATGTTGAGCTCCACTTAATTTGTAGGATTGTTTGTGCATTTTGCCATGCCATGCTTCATTAAACCGGACATGCATCATACTTGGTTATGCATCATGCCATATTTATGTGGTGGTTGTGTACTATGTTGTTTGCTTCTTTCTGGTGTTGCTTCTCCGGGTTGGTTCCGTTAGCGTCGCGTTTGTGAGGATCCATTTGTCTACATCCGTTTGTCTTCTTCATGGACTCGTTCTTCTTCCTTGCGGGATCTCAGGCAAGATGACCATACCCTTGAAATCACTTCTATCTTTGCTTGCTTAGATGCTCGCTCTTTTGCTATGCGTATGCTGCGGTACCTACCACTTGCTTATCATGCCTCCTATATTGTTGAACCAAGCCTCTAACCCACCTTGTCCTAGCATACCATTGTTTGGCTATGTTACCACTTTGCTCAGCCCCTCTTATAGCGTTGCTAGTTGCAGGTGAAGATTGAAGTCTGTTCCTTGTTGGAACATGGAGATGTTGTTCCTTGTTGGAACATGTTTACTTGTTGGGATATCACAATATATCTTATTTAATTAATGCATCTATATACTTGGTAAAGGGTGGAAGGCTCGGCCTTATGCCTGGTGTTTTGTTCCACTCTTGCCGCCCTAGTTTCCGTCATATCAGTGTTATGTTCCCAGATTTTGCGTCCCTTACGCGGTTGGGCTATAATGGGAACCCCTTGACAGTTCGCCTTAAGTAAAGCCCTTCCAGCAATGCCCAACATTGGTTTTACCATTTGCCACCTAGCCTTTTCTTTTCCCTTGGGAGTCGCGCTCCTGAGGGTCATCATTATTTTAACCCCCCCGGGCTAGTGCTCCTCTGAGTGTTGGTCCGAACTGAGCTGCCTGCGGGGCCACCTCGGGGAAACTTGAGGGTTGGTTTTACTCGTAGCTAGTCTCATCTGAGTGTGCCCTGAGAACGAGATATGTGCAGCTCCTATCAGGATTTGTCGGCACATTCGGGCGGTGTTGCTGGTTTAGTTTTACCCTGTCGAAATGTCTTGTTGTACCGGGATACCGAGTCTGATCGGAATGTCTCGGGAGGAGGTCTATTCCTTCGTTGACCGTGAGAGCTTGTCATGGGCTAAGTTGGGACACCCCTGCAGGGATTTGAACTTTCGAAAGCCATGCCCGCGGTCATGGGCAGATGGAATTTGTTAACGTCCGGTTGTAGAAAACCTGAAGTTGACCTTAATTAAAATGAATCAACTGCGTGTGTAACCGTGATGGTCTCTGTCCGGCGGAGTCCGGGAAGTGAACACGGTGTTGGAGTTATGCTTGACGTAGGTTGTTATAGGATCACTTCTTGATCATACTTTTATCGACCGTGCTTTGCCTTCTCTTCTCGCTCTCTTTTGCGTATGTTAGCCACCATATATGCTAGTCGCTTGCTGCAGCTCCACCTCATACCTTTTACCTTACCCATAAGCTTAAATAGTCTTGATCGCGAGGGTGCGAGATTGCTGAGTCCCTGTGGCTCACAGATACTTCCAAAACCAGTTTGCAGGTGCCGACGTTACCGAGCAGGTGACGCAACCAAGCTCAGGAGGAGCTCGATGAAGATCTTTTCCTTTGAGTTGTTTCGTTCTAGTTGATCAGTAGTGGAGCCCAGTTGGGGTCGATCGAGGACCGTGTCGCATTTGGGGTTCTTCTTTTATTTTGGTTCCGTAGTCGGACCTTGATTGTATCTGGATGATGTAATGCTTTATTCATGTAATTGTGTGAAGTGGCGATTATAAGCCAACTATGTATCTCTTTCCCTTTATGTATTACATGGGTTGTGTGAAGATTACCTCACTTGCGACATTGCTTTCAATGCGGTTATGCCTCTAAGTCGTGCTTCGACACGTGGGAGATATAGCCGCATCGAGGGCGTTACACCCAGTCCTGGCCGCGCCTCACACCGGCGAACCAATGCTATTGTACATTGCAGCAACACATCAAGCTGTCAGCGCAGTGATCGTTGTCGAGCGGGAAACGAACGGACACAAATTCCCCCTTCAAAGGCCGGTCTACTACGTGTCCACTGTCCTCACTCCATGCAAATCACGGTACCCGCATTATCAAAAAATTGCATACGCGGTATTCATGGCATCCCGAAAGCTACGACACTACTTTCAAGAGTGTTCCATAACAGTAGCCTCGGAAGTACCACTTGACGATATTATCAACAACTGCGATGCAACGGGCCGGATCGCAAAATGGGCCATCGAGCTCCTCCCGTTCGATATAACCTATAAGCCACGGCGAGCTATCAAATTGCAAGTTTTGGCCGACTTCGTCGCAGAATGGACGAAGGCCGAACTCCCTAAAGAGTACGGCACATACTCAAACTGGATCATGCATTTCGACGGCTCCAAAATGTTGGCCAGACTGGGGGCTGGCGTCGTTTTGACGTCCCCAACAGGAGACACAGTCCAGTATGTACTCCAAATTATGTACACGGACTCCAACAACGCAGCCGAACACGAGGCCCTTCTACATGGCCTCCGGATGGCAGTATCCATGGGCAATCAACGCCTAGAGGTACGCGGGGATTCGAACCTCGCGATATCCCAAATAAATGGCGACTTCGACGCCAAGGACCCAAAAATGGCAGCTTACCGCAACATCGTCCTAAAAATCTCAGCTCGGTTCGAAGGGCTGGAGTTTCACCATATAGCCCGAGAAAACAATCAAGCAGCGGACGTCCTGGCACGCATCGGAGCAAAACGCAATGCAGCCCCCCAACATCTTTTTGGAAAGATTGTTCAAGCCATCTGTAGCATGGGAGGGGGAACCCGCAAATAACAGCCCGGACCCAGCCGCACCACTCGACGCCGAACAATCTGACACAATTGGAGGCTCTGCCAATGAAATTACACCTTCATCCCACGTAATAATGGCGGTCATCGCCCCGTGGACAGAACCATTCCTAGCCTACCTTACTAGGCAAGAACTCCCGGAGGATCAAAACGAGGCCCGCTGCATAGTGCGGCGATCTAAAGCCTACAGAGTCCATGAGGGAGAGCTTTATAAGAAAAGCACTACCGGAGTCCTTCAAAGGTGCATCTCCGGAGAGAAAGGGCGGAACCTTCTGGCTGAAATTCATGCCGGACTCAGTGGTCACCACGCCGCTGCTCGGTCCTTTGTTAGCAAGGCTTTCCGTACAGGCTTTTATTGGCCGACGGCCCGGGCAGACGCTCAGGACTTAGTCCAACGATGCGCTGGTTGCCAACTTTTTGCCAACCAAAGCCATATGCCACCCACCGCACTCCAAACTATACTAATCACCTGGCCTTTTGCGGTCTGGGGGCTTGACATGGTCGGACCCCTTAAAGACGGGACCGATAGAAAGAAATACTTACTGGTCATGGTGGATAAATTCACCAAATGGATAGAAGCCAAGCCTGTTAAAACGGCCGAATCCGGACCCGTGATAGACTTCATATCCGGGGTAGTACACTGTTATGGCGTCCCCCACAACATCATAACTGATAACGACACAAACTTTACCGCAGACGAGGTAAAACTCTGGTGCAAAAACATGGGCACCAAGCTCGATTATGCTTCCGTCTATCACCCACAAACCAACGGCCAGGTCGAACGTGCAAACGGTCTTATTATGAGCGGCATCAAACCTAGATTAGTGCGGTCCCTTAAGGAATCTAATACGCACTGGGTAGAGGAGCTCGACTCTGTACTCTGGGGGCTGCAGACCACGCCAAATCGCACCACTGGATACACACCATTTTTTTATGGTGTACGGCGCAGAGGCAGTCCTGCCCTGCGATATAATTCATGACTCACCTAGAGTGCGCATGTACGAAGAAAGAGAAGCCGAGCTCGATCGGCAGGACAACTTGGACGCCTTGGAGGAGGAGCGTGACGTGGCAAAAGCCCGTTCCGCATTTTATCAACAGCAGGCCCGAAGATATCAAAGCAGAGAAGTACGGGCCAAAAATTACAATGTTGGCAAACTAGTTCTACGCCTGCCGGATAAGAAAAAGGACAAACTCAAGCCCAAGTGGGAAGGTCCATTCATAATCGACCAAGTCCTAACTGGCGGGGCGTACCGCGTGCGAGATGCGTCGGATAACCGACTCGAGCCGAACCCGTGGAATGCCACCCGTCTCCGAAGATTCTATGCCTAGCGCCGGACTCTGTGTTCGTCTCCTTCCTCTGTCCATTTTTTGCATTTTTCTGTCTTACATTTCTCTCCTTCCCCTCTTTTCTTTTATAGCCCTTAAAGGCTTATCTAGTGACGCGCCACTCGCGCTCATTAAACCCGGGGCTTCTTTAACAGAAGCTTATTCATACGGGCTTCATGCCCAACACATGCGTCCAACTTCCGCATGTACCTTTTTCTTCACCATTATATGCATCGATATGACTTAAGTTTTGGCCAAGCTGGGTTGCCTGGCTCCTGTGCTTACCCCTACATTCCCGATTGTTTGGCTAGGAGGTAAAGGGAGCACCTCTGCGATTGTTACTGTCGGGTCAGCCGGATGTGTACCTCAGACTGGGTGAAGCCGAAAGCTAGCGTTCTTAAGGGAATATTCGGTTGGTGAGACAAAAGATGATCTTTTTACCCATTTTATGCGCCCCCAGATGCTTTTTTCTGCGTCTTTTTACGCGGTCCGGACATGCACTCTAGGGCATGCCTCCCAGCGAAAGGAACCCCTAACGGAACTATTCTCTCTGGAAGATGTTTCTTACTAACCATGTAATATAACATAACTAGTTGGGCACTTTTCTGATAAAGCACTAATGACCCCTACGCCTGGTCTCCATGCATACCACGGTTCTTATATAACTGCTATGGTATTCGGACACACTCCAGACCGTCAGGTCCCAAGGTTGAAGCGGAAAGGTCGGCAACAACAAACGATCTACAATCCGGCTAGAAGGCATTACACATGTCAATTCAAAATTACATAGTCATTCTGACTGATTGTATTCCTCTTCTATACCATCTAACAGGCTGTCTAATTTACAGTCCTACTGGGAATACTTCGCGGCCAACTCTACTTGGCCGTATACTAAGCTCACAGGGATCTCCTTCTCGTCAGGCCCCACTGGTCCGACCTCGGCCATGTGGTTCGGGTCAGACTTCGTAAAATGAGTCTTCACCATGGCCCAGGCTTCCCTAGCGCCTTGTCGGCAGGCCGATATCTTCCACAAACGGAAGCGCCGCCGAGCTCCCTTCAGCTTCTCCGCAAGCTCTCCAAGGCCCTCAGGCACAGAGTGGGCAGGCCATAAGGCTTGGGCAACGCCTCGCATCACCTGCCGAACTCACTCGTGCAGTTGCATGAGTTCGGGAAGAAGGTCACCCATAGAACCGGGCATCTCCTCTGCAGGACGACCTGTGAGCATCCCTACAGACATTACTCTGTTAGTCGACTTCCTCGCCGAACTCTTTTTTCAAAGTTCGTTCAAGCACTTACTAAAAATGTCGCATCGAAGCCGCTGATTCTCCTTCGTAGAGTCCAAAAGCTGGCCACGAACATCTTTAAGTTCGACGTCCAGCTTGGTGTTGGCATCCTGAAGATCATGCTTCTCTCGCCTCACCCTCGTCAACATACTCTCACCGGGCTGGCGTAAGAGTTGTTGCTTGTCCGGATCGAGTCCGGCGCCATCTGCAATTTGATTTGTCAGATTTACACCCACACCGCACAATACTAATCTTTCGAAGTGTATTTTACCTGAGGGGGTCCCTTTGGGCTTCCCTGCTGTGGCTAGTGCGGCCTCTAGTTGGGCCTTGCACTTTTCCAGCTCCTGGGACAGTACAGTATTCTTCTCTGTAAGAACCTGCATATTAAATGATCCTTAAATCAGTTGCTCTAACTGTTTCAAGTCTCGGGGGCTACTGGCATATATATATATATATATATATATATATATATATAATTAATTAACCAAATTTTTTTACCCGTATGCATTTCACATACTGCTCCATGGCTCTGGCTAAACCATTTTGAGCGGCACGGAGGTACACATCTCCCGAATTAAAGGCATCTAAAGACTCTTGGGAGAAACAAGCGTAGAGTAGAATTGTCCGGCGACGCCTGTGGTTCATGGCACTCTCCACTTCTGAATTAGTGGCGGACAGCCTGTCCGCATCCTCTGTCGGAGGAACGTCCGGTGCGCGCCTTGTACTCGCCTCCGCTTCCTGGCCAGACGTTGGAGCCTGGCTTGTGGAGGCGCGATTGGCAACCTCTCCGGATGTAGTCCGGCGAGGTCTCTTCATCCTGAAGATAGCACAAACGTTAAAGTGCCCTGACAAAATAACTCCAGGGAAACAGAGGGTGCACTATACCTTTGCGCCGGCATTTTAGTCCGGACTTCATTCCTTTTTGCCCTACGGGGCTCTGCGGCCCCTCGTTGGCTGGCCGCTGTAGGTTCGGCCTCCTGCCTCGGAAATCTCCCCTGCAAAACACGGTTGTCGTTAGAAACACCGAAATGCGTGAGAATGGAATCCCTCTCAAGGGAATGAGACTCCGGTTTCTGTCACCTGGGAGGCTGGGATTAACCCTGGGTAATCAGCCGTGATGGCTACCAAGGTATTGTCCTTGCTTAGCTGATAGAACACCCCGTCGATAAGCTCCACCGATATGTCTGGATCCGCTTCGGAGTCCGAATCGAGGGACCGTTCTGGGTCCTCGGGCTGTGGAGGGCGGCTTCTTATGTTCTTTACCTCCTGTTGCAGTTCCTGCATTGAAGTCGTTAGACTACCTATCTAACCACGGGAGTATAAAACAAACGGGCAAGCACAATTGTTCACTTACCCAACTTGGAGGATCGTTCATACTGAATCCGGCTCGCGGATTGACGCGGAGGAATTCCTCCTTTTCTCCCTTGTACAAAGAGGATAAGACCTTTTCTAGAGCGGCGGCCAAGTCCGGCCCTTTACGACCGTAACGGGTGGCATCATCTTCCCCGTTGAATTCCCACATTGGGTGGCCTCTATATTGAAGCGGCTGCACCCCCCGCATGATGCATGCGGCCATGACTCCAATCATGGTTAGTCTGGAATGAGCCAACAGTCTTATCCGGCCCATCAGGTAAAGGACGTCTCTGTCGCTTTCTCTCTGAGAGCTCCGCGCACGCCAGCTCAAGCGTTTCTTCAATGGAGCACTGTTGGACTCAGGGAAACCGACCCGGATAGGGTCCGGTAGCGGGACGTCATCTATATAAAACCATTCCGAAGGCCAGTCCTCGGATGCTTCCTTTGGGGTTCCGGATAGGTATCCGGTCCCGGCGATGCGCCATACTTCGGCTCCGCCCACTTGGTATATGGACCCCTTTTGAGAACGGGGTACCAGGCAGAATAACCTCTTCCATAGTGCGAAATGAGCCTCAACGCCTAAAAATAGCTCGCAAAGGGCGACGAAGCCCGCAATATGCAATACGGAGGCGGGCGTAAGATTGTGCAGTTGGAGGCCGTAAAACTCCAGAAGCCCGCGGAGAAATGGGTGAATTGGGAATCCCAGTCCCCTTAATAGATAGGGGACGAGGCACACCCGCTCTCCTTTAGAAGGATTGGGGGTGCTCTCCGCTTGTTTTCCTCCATTGTAGGTGGTGAGACCGGCTCGGACCGGGACCATGTATGCTTGAGGGAGAAATCCCTTGGCCTGAAGCAACGCTAGCTTGCTATGCGGGATGGTGCAGCTCTCCCAGTCCCGGGGTTTGGGACCGGAGGGGCGAGGGGAGGAGCTACGACGGCTGGTCATGTTGGAATCGACCTTTGCTAGGAAGCGCTCCGATGATAACCCGCGGAAAGGAGAATATGTGGTTTGGACCTAAATCCCCATCTCGTTAAATAGGCGGCCCATTTATACCGCTAGGGGTGTGAATGTAAAAACGCCCCGGCTTTTCGCATTTGTTTTACACATGGAAGACGGCCATTATTGGGCATGGAAGCCCAGGAGCACTACATTACAAGAATCAGACATTATCCCTACAGGTACACAAGATTTGGAGAAGAACCCGCCTTGCAATGCCGAACAATTTGCGCGCCGGACTTGTCGTCATTGAAGCCTGGTTCGGGGGCTACTGAGGGAGTCTTGGATTAGGGGGTGTTCGGTAGCCGGACTATACCTTCAGCCGGACTCCTGGACTATGAAGATATAAGATTGAAGACTTCGTCCCATGTCCGGATGGGACTTTCCTTGGCGTGGAAGGCAAGCTTGGCGATGCGATATTCAAGATCTCCTACCATTGTAACCGACTCTGTGTAACCCTAACCCTATCTGGTGTCTATATAAACCGGAGGGTTGTAGTCCGTAGGACAGAATCAACTCCATACACAACAATCATACCATAGGCTAGCTTCTAGGGTTTAGCCTCCTTGATCTCGTGGTAGATCTACTCCTGTACTACCCATATCATCAATATTAATCAAGCAGGAGTAGGGTTTTACCTCCATCGGGAGGGCCCGAACCTGGGTAAAACAAAGTGTCCCCTGTCTCCTATTACCATCCGGCCTAGATGCACAGTTCGGGATCCCCTACCCGAGATCCGCCGGTTTTGACATCGACAGTCGGTCTTTTGTTCTTTTGTGTAGCGTATAAACTATTATATTTAACGAGAATTTATGGGTACATAGAGAACATTCATGTGTACCTGCAGATTAATTTTTGAAACTTTTGAGTACCATTATCAATTTATCCATCTAAATTTGAGCTATGTTTTTCTTTAGAATGATCTGCAACTTTATTCAAACTCAGCAAACATTACATGTACATTGCTTCATATGATAGATCCAAGAAACTACTCCCTTCATACCTAGCAACTCATATGCAATCAGATCATAGTATAGACACTGTCACCCGTACACCTACACTAAGTTGACTACATTCATGGGTCTCAAAAACCCTCTTGGCGGATGGAAAGCCATGTGGGCGTTGAATGTAGTTGGGCTCGGATGATCCATAGAGATGCATGTTCTGGAATCACACGATCTTCCTTAGATTGTCAAAAACAACTCAAATGTTTTGAAGTGGGTGTTTGATGTACCAAGGTTGGTGGAGTGTGATAATCCCCAAGTGCAAGGAATCATCGTAGCAATTTCCAAAGGTGGAAGTGATAAGTATGAGTATCGAACCCACAAGGAGCTAAAGGTAAGATCAATATTCTCATAAGTCCTATATGCCACTGATACGACTCTACGTACACCGAACATTTGCTTCCATCTAGAAACGAGAAATAAAACTACGTTGTGGGTATGAAGAGGATATCTTTGTATGATATCGGAGAACTAAAATATAAAAATAGGTGTTGTTATCATAAAGTTAGAATATATTACGATATATTACAATAGCGAGTGTGGAATAATGATGTGTCGGTGTGCGTAATTGTCCTAGGCAATTGTTAACAAGATCGGGTGATCATTATTGCAATTTCATATGAGGGAGAGGCATAAGCTAACATACGTTCTCTTCTTGGATCAGATGCACTTATGATTGGAACTCTAGCAAGCATCCACAACTACTAAAGATCATTAAGGTAAAATCGAACCATAGCATTAAAGTATCAAGTCCCCTTTATCCCATACGCAACAACCCCCTTACTCGGGTTTAAGCTTCTGTCACTCTAGCAACCCACTATAAGTGAATCATGAACATATTGCAACACCCTACAGCGGGAATCCCACATGTGTGCGCGACACGGAAGGCACCATAGGACAACACCAAAATAAAACATACAACTCAAACCAATCTAGATCATCAATCAACCCAAAAGACAAAAGAAATCTACTCAAAACATCATATGATGGCAACACATCACTGGATCATAATCTGTGGCATAAAGCACCATCTTCAAGTTGGGGATTACAGTGGGGTGCGGGAGAGTGGACCGCCGAAAAGAGATGAGGAAGGTGATGAAGATGGTGATGTTGATGAAGACGATCACCGCAGTGATGGTTCCCCCGGTGCACTCCGGCGCCACCCAGAGAGAGGGGGGAGAGGGTCTCCCCCTTGTGCTTTCTCCTCCATGGCCTCCCCCTAGATGGGGAGTGGTTCTCCCTCTGGTCCTTGGCCTCCATGGTGATGATGGCCCCCTCCGGTAGGGTGCTAGAGAGGGCCTAGATTGGTTTTTTGTGGCTACAGAGGCTTGCGGCGACGGAACTTCTGATCTCGGTTTATTTCTGGGGGTTTTGGTATTTATAGGAATTTTTGGCGTCGGTCTCACGTTAAGGGGGTCCACGAGGTAGCGACAAGGTAGGAGCACCCCCCCCGGGGGGGGGGGTAGAGCGCGCCCCCTACCTTGTCGTCGCCTCGGGACTCTTATGGTCCAACTCTTGTGCTTCGGGTTCCTCTTTTGGTCCATAAAAATCACCGTAAATTTGCGCATTCTGAGAAATTTTATTTCAACACAAAAAAGACATCATGGTAGTTCTGCTAAATACAACGTCAGTCTGGGTTAGTTCTAATCAAATCATACCAAAATCATATAAAATTGTTGTAAACATGGCATGAATACTTCATAAATTATAGATACGTCGGAGACGTATCAACATCCCCAAGCTTAACTCCTACTCGTCCCTGAGTAGGTAAATGATAAAAGAAATAATTTATGAAGTGTGAATGCTAGCATGGTGCATAAATTTGATCAATGATAGTTCCAAACACTTTTTCTAGCATCATTATATATCATAAATAGTAGCTCAACTCATAAAACTTCTCATGATCAAGTAACAAGCTATTCACATGTTAAAGTATAGACCATAAACTTTCTTGGAAACTAACAAACCATGTTCTTAGTCATCAAACAATTGCAATTCATCTTATTTATAGGAAGAGTATATGTAAGAGCTTTGATTTAGCAAATTCCACATACTCAACTATCATATAGTCTTCCATGATTGCTAACACTCAAAGCATATTTTTAGAATAAATAGCATCCGTCAAACTCAGAGAAAGATAGGGGCTTAATGTTTCGCCTCCCAACTTATTTATCATATAGATAATTGTCAACAATAATTATTCATGATCAAATATATTTGAATGGCCATATATGCTTGGATCTTTCTGTCGGCGTTCTGGGAACGGTGGTCCCCAGACATGCCTGTCTGCGGCCTGCGGCGTGGCTCGAAAGGGGGCCCAGCACGGCCCATCTTCATCAACATAGACCCAAGACCCTCGGGAGGGGCCAAGCCTCGCGGGGCGGACGACACGGAGCTTCCTTAGACACGACCTCACCAGGCTGGCTCGCGAGGAGGCGGAGAGATCAAGGCAGGGTACCTCACGAGGTGCCCGTGATGCAAGCCATGACGACCAAAGGCGCCAGGCGGGTGCCAGCCCGCGCAGTGTCCTCCTTTACTCTTTGGTGCAAAGGGAGCAAGCACAGCCGCGGAGTACCGAGGTATCAGGCAAAGGTTGCCATTTCGGTGCAACAAGACCAAGACCAGGATGACTGCAAGATGGAGGTCATTGTGGAGCCCAAGACGGCGTCACCACCAGAGCTTTGTGTAGGCGAAGACTACTTTTGTCAGGATAGCTAGTACTAGTTGTCCCCCTTCAAATTAGCCTGCCATTGTTGGCTCCCTTCCCGCTCAATATTTGGGAAGAGGACCAGGGCCTCTATAAATAGTACCACCCACCCACGGGGCAGAGAGAAAAAAGAGAGAGGGAAAAAAGGAGAGAGCAGAGAGAGAGAGAGAGAGAGAGAGAGAGAGAGAGAGAGAAGGGTGACTGAATGTAACACCCCGGATATGACTTTCCCAATTTGTACTCCAACTCTTGCCGTTTCCGGCTTTAAGTCAATTATTTTCTCGGGTTCGGGTTCTTGTCTCCGTGTGTTGTTATCTTTTTCATGCATCTCATATCATGTCATCATGTGCATTGCATTTGCATACGTGTTCATCTCATGCATTTGAGCATTTTCCCCGTTGTCCGTTTTGCATTCCGGTGCTTCGTTCTCCTCCGGTGGTCATTTCTAGCTTTCTTTCGTGTGTGGGGATTAAACATTTCTGGATTGGACTGAGACTTGCCAAGCGGCCTTGGTTTACTACCGGTAGACCGCCTATCAAGTTTTGTACCATTTGGACTTCGTTTCATGCTCCAACGGTTAACCGAGGGACCGAAAAGGCCTCGTGTGTGTTGCAGCCCAACACCCCTCCAAGTTGGCCCAAAACCCACCTAACTCTACTCCATCACCTAGAGCGTTCGATCATGATCGCGTGGCCGAAAACCGCACCTCATTTGGACTCTCCTAGCTCCCTCTATGCCTATAAATAGACACCCCTCCGGAATCCATGGTTCTTCTCCCCCCTAACCCTAAAAAAATCCATCTCCGCCGCCGCCGGACGTGTCCGGACGGAGCCGGACTACGTCCGGATTCCGCCGCCGCCAATCCGGCACCGCCACGTGGGCGCCCCGGACCACATCACCGCCGCCACCCGCGGAGGCCCGCCCGAGCCCACGCGGGGCCCCCGCGGCCCATCGCGCCACCGAGCCGCCTCCTTCCACGCGCCCCGCCGCCCGGCTCCCGAGCCGCTCGCCGCCTCCCCGCCGCCGTCGCGCCGGCCGCCGTCAGCCGCCGCACGCCGCCCGGACGAACTCCGGCCACCACCGCCATCTCCGGCGACCTCCGTGAACAGTGATTCCGGCCGTCCTCGTAATCCGTGCCAGAGCTGGATCTTGATCCCGGAGGGTTGACTTTTTCCTCCGAACCCTAATTTTTTATGCAATCTTCATCATGCTATATGTCCGCATCCGTAGCTCCGATTTGGGCATATAGCATATCAAAATGTTCGTCTCGTCGAGTACATCATTTCATACAACGGCATCATTTTCATTTGAGGTCATCTTGATGTGCAAAATGCTGTTAGAAGAGGGCTTCGTGAGTTAATTGTCAGATCTGCTAGTTCATCTTAGACTTTTGTCATTTTTGCCATGATTATTGTGTGCATGATATGCCTGTGAGTCCTTCATATGTTCTTTTAAGGGTTTTGTTATCTCTCCAGAAGTGCAACCCATGTATTTTCGTGATGTGTGTGATGCTTAGTGCATGCTTGCAAAGTGAGGCACCCGGTTAATCTGATTTCAGTGACTTAGCAATTTCACTAAGTCCTGGGATTGTTTAGTTCATGATGCCATATGTTCATGTTGTTTCCTAGTGATCCGTGCCTCTTTTGAGGATGATCAGTAAGGAAGTTTTGTTAATATTGTAGTGATCTATCCATCCATGTCTTTGTTTGCATATATGGACCACCCTAGCTTGAGTCAATCGAGCTCTACTTTTGCTTCGTTGTGAATCTGGGCAGATCGTCAACTTGTTTGCGATTTTGCCGATGTTATTGTAGTTGATCCATGCATGCTATGCCATTGTTATTGCCATGTCTAGCTTGCATTTTGTGCCTTGTTTATGGATGTATGCTTGTCTTGCCATGACTTGCTCCGTAGTGAGTGCATCGAGCTCGTAAACATGCCTTCGTGAGTTATGTTTCAGCATGTCCCAGTTTTCACTAAGTCTGAAAACTGATTATGTTTTGCTATGTTCGTGTGCTTGTTAGTATATTTTGTGATCCCTTTTGGCTTAAGGTCACTAAGGGACTTTTGTTAAGCTTGTTGAGTAGCTCCATGCCATGTCTTTATTTGTCATGTTCAGGTCCTGTAGCATGTTGTTTTGTTGCTCCGAGGAGGGCTTGATGATCTGAAATTCCAGACAAGTGTTAATTTCACTAAGTCTGAGATCTGTTTACCGTTTGCGTTTTTGCCATGCTTGTTTGAACCTCCTAATGGATGAATTGGCTGTAGCTCAGTGCTAGACTTTTGTTAAGCATCTTGAATGCTTCCTTGCCATGTATTTTGATGTCATGTTTGAGTGAGGTAGCATGTTCATCTCATTGCATTTAGATGCCTACTTGCTGTAAATCGCAGACCGGTGCCATATTTGAATCGCTTGCCATTTCCAAACCGTAACTCCAATTCCGGTGATCTTTATATCGTTTTCAAGCGACTTCATCCCATCTTTCCAGTGGCACTCTTGGTTTTCCATGTTGAGGCCAGGTTCATGCATTTTCCTGTCATATCTTGCATATGCATCCCGCATAGCATACCATGTTTGCATCTTCTTGTTTGAGTTTGCACGTGGTTGATTGTGTTCTTGTTGCTTGTTTGTCTTGTTTGGGTAGAGCCGGGAGACGACTTCACTAACGAGGAACCCGTTGAGTTTGCTCTCGAGGATCCGGCCAACTCTGACAACTTTGCAGGCAAGATGATCATAACCTCGAAATCACTACTATCTTTGATATGCTAGTTTGCTCGCTCTTTGCTATGCCAATGCTACGATGCCTACCACTTGCTTGTCAGCCTCCCAAATTGCCATGTTCAGCCTCTAACCCACCATTGTCCTAGCAAACCGTTGATTGGCTATGTTACTGCTTTGCTCAGCCCCTCTTATAGCGTTGCTAGTTGCAGGTGAAGATTGGAGACCGTTCCTTGGTGGAACCTTTATTTACTTGTTGGGATATCATTATATTGCCATGTTATCTTAATGCATCTATATACTTGGTAAAGGGTGGAAGGCTCGGCCTCTCGCCATAGTGTTTTGTTCCACTCTTGCCGCCCTAGTTTCCGTAATATCGGTGTTATGTTCCCGGTTTTTGCGTTCCTTACGCGGTTGGGTTATAATGGGAACCCCTTGATAGTTCGCCTTGATTAAAGCTTTTCCAGTAATGCCCAACCTTGGTTTTACCATTCGCCACCTAGCCTCTTTTCCCCTTGGGTTTTCGGAGCCCGTGGGTCATCTTATTTTAACCCCCCCGGGTCAGTGCTCCTCTGAGTGTCGGTCCAACCGAGCGATGTCCGGGGCTACCAGGGGAAACTCTGGGCTGGCCTACCCGACGTCTGGCTCATCTGAGTGTGCCCTGAGAACGAGATATGTGCAGCTCCTATCGGGATTTGTCGGCACATTCGGGCGGTGTTGCTGGTCTTGTTTTAACCCGTCGAAATGTTTTGTTGTGCCGGGATACCGAGTCTGATCGGAACGTCTCGGGTGGAGGTCTATTCCTTCGTTGACCGTGAGAGCTTGTCATGGGCTAAGTTGGGACTCCCCTGCAGGGATTGAACTTACGAAAGCCGTGCCCGCGGTTATGGGCAGATGGGAATTTGTTAATGTCCGGTTTTAGATAACTTGAACCTTAATATAATTAAAATGAATCAACCGAGTATGTTACCGTGATGGCCTCTTCTCGGCGGAGTCCGGGAAGTGGACACGGTGTTGGAGTAATGTTTGCGCAGGTTGCTCTCTAGTTTCTCGCTCGCGCTTTGCCTCTTCTTCTCGCTCTCTTTTGCGAATAAGTTAGCCACCATATATGCTAGTCGCTTGCTGCAGCTCCACATATATTTACCTTACCCTACCTATTAAGCTTAAATAGTCTTGATCGTGAGGGTGCGAGATTGCTGAGTCCCTGTGGCTCACAGATTACTATTACACCAGATGCAGGGCCAGATGATACAGCTCCAGATGGCGCGTTTGAGCTCAAGTGGGAGTACGACGAGGATTCTCAGCGTTACTATGTTCTTTTCCTAATGATCAGTAGTGGTGCCCGGTTGGGGTGATCGGGACCGAGTCGCTTGTTGGGTTGTCTTTTATTTTGGTGCCGTAGTCGGGCCATGAGTGTTTGGATGATGTATGTTATTTATGTACTTGATTGACATGGCGAGTGTAAGCCAAATATGTTATCCCTTTTATTTATCTATTACATGGGATGTTTGTGATGATTACCCGACTTGCGACATATGCCTTCAATGCGATTATGCCTCTAAGTCGTGCCTTGACACGTGGGAGATATAGTCGCATCGAGGGTGTTACAAGTTGGTATCAGAGCCTTCCCCGACCTTAGGAGCCCCCACTGATTGATCGTTTTTAGCGGCCGAGTTGTGTCTAGAAAAATGTTTTGTGTCATTTAGGAATTATATATCGGAGAGTTTAGGAATTCTTTTTACTTCCCAGTCTCCTCATCGCTCTGGTAAGGCATCCTGACGTAGAGTTTTGACTCTTCTCTTCCCAAATTTCACAAAAAAAAATTAGGATCACGCGGGTATCTTGGAATCGTTCCGATGGTTTTATGATGAGAACATTGTCTTGGTGCCTCCTGTCAGGGGTTTAGTGGAAGTGTCTCGGGAAGTTGAGTTCTGAGGTGCTGTCATCATAATTTTATCGTTGCAGTTCTGGAATACCTGAGTCTAGTACGCCGACATCGAAAATCTCTTTTATGCAGTTCGTTGGTGAGATAACCTCGACGCCACCTAGTACTGGGGCAGGAGTTCGGGAGTATCGCCATAACTTGTATAACGGATGCTTTTCAAAGGTTGAGGTAGATGGTTTCCGAAGGTTTCTCGGTTATGTGTTGAAGGATGGATACAGCTGGATGTAGGATTTGCTAGTTTGGGTGAGATATTATGCTTCCCTTGTATCCCCAACACCTGATTGCATAACCGGAAAGGTTCGGGAGTTTCATAGGTGGGAATTCTTGTAGCTCTATCTCTTCTTCCACGGATATTGGTTTGAGATTGGGATTTCTTACCGATTATTCGTTCTTGATCCGTACCCTGTTGATTTATCTCCTTCTACCTAATTCTTCGTGGCTTCGCAATTATGGATATGTGACCATTTCAAGATAATATGCATTCGTTCGTTTTGTTCGGATGTGAAGACTTTATGTTGCTATTTTCATTCCATTGGATTCAGCTTCAATATTTTGTGCCTATCAATGTGCTAATGGTGGTCAACCTCTTCAGGATGGCTCATCCAACGCGCACGACTCCAAATCCTGATCCGCCACCACCTCCACCTCCTCCGGAAGCATGGCAAGCTATGATGGCCGCAACCAATGCAAACACGCAGTTGATCATGCAAATCCTCCAAGAGCACAATCAAGGAAATCAAGGGAATCAAGGCAATAATCAGAACCATTTTGCTTCACTGAACTAGTTCCTTGCTAATGGGCCGAAGACATTCAGCAATTATGTTGAGTCAACTGATGCTGACGATTGTCTTGTGGATCTGTGTAAGCATTTTGAATGCAGCAACGTCAGGCCTGAAGATTTCGTGAAGTTCGCTTCCTTCCAGCTCAAAGATCAAGCTGCAGAGTGGTTCCAGCAGTACAAGGATTCCAGAGGTGGGCGTCTGATCACGTGGGATGATTTTCGTCGAGATTTCCGAGCTCATCACATCCCTCAGAGTGTGACTGAAAGTAAGCGTGAGGAATTCCGCAACTTGAAGCAAGGCTCTTTGTCTGTCTATGACTACAACAAGTTGTTCCAGAAGCTCGCCCGCTTTGCCAAGCAGGATGTACCTGATGAGAAGAGCATGATATACCAGTTCAGGGGTGGTCTCAGAGAAGAAATTCAGCTAGCTCTTGTTCTCTTTGAGCCGTTGAGGTACGATGAGTTCTACAACATGCACTGAAGCAAGAGGCTGCTCAGTTGAGGTGTGATGCTTCCAAGAAGCGAGTCAGAGATGCTACTCCTTCCTCTACTCAAGTGGCCAAGCAGCAGAAGTTGTGGCTTCCTCCTCCTCCATTCCGTCAGCCGTATCACCAGAAGAGCAAAGGTGGCAGTGGTTCTTCCCACCCACCCAACCCTGGCTTTCAGAACAAGACTTCGTCTCAAGCTCCAAGTTCGAGTGCTCCATACCACCGTCCGCTTTCAGAGGTCACGTGCAACAAGTGCCAACAGAAGGGTCACTATGCCAACAAGTGTTTCAACCAGAGGCGTCTTCCTCCTCCTCCTCCTGTCAGATCGGCGAGTACAGCTGTGGTCAAGCATAACCCCAAGTCCGCCAAGGTCAATTTGATGAATGCAGCTCAGTCAGAGGACTCATCAGATGTCATCATGGGTAACCTTCCTATTAATGATATTCCTGCAAAAGTTCTTTTTGACACGGGTGCATCGCATTGTTTCATCTCGAGACCATTTGTTTCTAAGCATGAGTTGCCTTTACAAGATTTGCCTAGACAGTTATTTGTTGTTTTTCCGGGTAAATTCATGAATGCAAGCGCTATTGCTCCGAATGTTACTATCACGTTGGGCGACTACAAGTTTCTCTCTTCTCCGGTGGTTCTTGGTAACTCAGATATCGATCTTATTCTCGGGATGGACTGGCTCTCTAAGCACAAGGCGCATCTCGATTGTGCTGCCAGACAGATTCAATTGACTCATTCGTCTGAGGATGTAATTGTCTTTGCCGCTCGGGATAACACCATCCGTCTGTTTTCTCTCAATGAGAAGGGTGAACTCGTTGCTATCTCGCAGATTCCAGTCGTTTGCGAATATCAAGACATCTTCCCAGAAGAGCTCCCAGGAATGCCTCCGCACCGGCCAGTTGAATTCGTTATTGATCTTGAGCCCGGTACGGAACCTGTGTGCAAGCATCCCAACAAGCTCGGACCTGAAGAGTTGAAGGAGCTGAAGAAGCAACTCGATGAGCAAGAAAGAATGTGTCTCATCCGGCCTAGTTCTTCTCCGTGGGGTTGTGGTGTTCTTTTTGTGAAGAAGAAGGATGGAACGGACCGACTTTGTGTTGATTATCGTCCATTGAACAAGAAGACCATCAAGAACAAATACCCACTTCCCAACATCAATGAGCTGTTTGAACAACTCAAGGGTGCCCAAGTATTCTCCAAGCTTGATCTCCGTATGGGTTATCATCAGATTCGAATCCGTGAGCAAGATATTCCCAAGACGGCTTTCAGGACAAGCTTTGGGTCATATGAATACACCGTCATGTCTTTTGGCCTCGCCAACGCTCCTCCGACGTTCTCTCGCATGATGAACTTCATCTTCAACCCCAACACCAATGACTTCGTTTTGTTCTATCTCGATGACATTCTGGTTTTCTCGAAGAACAAGGAAGATCATGCCAAGCACTTGCATTTGGTTCTTGATAAGTTGAGGGAATACCAGTTCTATGCCAAGTTCTCCAAGTGTGAATTTTGGCTCGATGAGGTCCTTTATCTTGGTCATATCATCTCTGCCAAGGGCATTGCCATGAATCCTAAGAAGGTGTCTGCAATTGTTAATTGGGAACCTCCTCAGAACGTGAAGCAACTCCATAGCTTCCTCGGTCTCACAAGCTATTGCCGAAGATTCGTTGAAAACTTTTCTAAGATCGTGAAGCCTCTCTCAAATCTTCTTCAGAAGCACGTCAAGTACGTTTGGTCTTTGGAGTGTGATATTGCTTTCAACACTTTGAAAGAGAAATTGATCACTGCTCTAGTTCTGACTCCGCCTGATGAATCCAAGTCGCAAGAGAAGAAAGTTGTTGCTTATACCTCTCGCCAGTTGAAACCTAATGAGAAGAACTACCCCACTCATGATCTCGAGTTGGCGGCAGTTGTGCATGCTCTTTTGACTTGGAGACATCTTCTATTGGGAAGAAAAGTGGACATTTTCACTGATCACAAGAGTCTCAAGTACATCTTTACTCAGCCTAATCTCAACCTCGGGCAAACTCGATGGGTCGAAATGATTCAAGAGTATAATCCGAGTATCGAGTATACTCCAGGCAAGGCCAATGTGATCGCTGACGCGTTGAGCAGAAACGCCTATTGCAACAGTCTGATTCTCAAGCCCTATCAACCCGAGCTTTGTGAAGCTTTCCGCAAACTTAATCTGCAAATTGTTCCTCAAGGTTTCCTCGCCAACCTTCAAGTCTCTCCTACCTTGGAAGACCAGATTCGCCAAGCCCAGCTTCTTGATGCTATAGTGAAGAAGGTGAAGATTGGGATTGCGAAGAGCCAACCCAAGTATAAGTGTTACCGCCTAGATGACAAGGATACTCTCTTCTTCGAGGATCGAATTGTTGTACCCAAAGGTGAACTTCGTAAAGTGATCATGAACGAGGCTCACAATTCTCTCCTCTCCATCCACCCTCGGAGCACGAAGATGTATCAGGATCTTAAGCAGGCTTATTGGTGGACTCGAATGAAGCGCGAGATTGCTCAATTCGTGAATGAATGTGATGTCTGCAGAAGAGTGAAGGCAGAACACCAAAGGCCAGCAGGTCTCCTCCAACCTCTTGCCATTCCAGAATGGAAGTTTGACCACATTGAGATGGACTTCGTGACTGGGTTTCCAAAGTCAAAGCGTGGCAATGATGCTATATTCGTTGTCATTGACAAACTCACCAAAGTGGCTCACTTTCTGCCTATCAAAGAGTCGATCACTGCAACTCAATTGGCGGAACTCTATACCTCTCGATTTGTCTCTCTACACGGTATTCCTCAGGTGATCTCTTCAGACCGTGGCAGCATCTTTACCTCCAAGTTTTGGGATTCTTTTCAGAAGGCCATGGGCACCAACATCCTCTTCAGCACTGCTTTCCATCCTCAAACAAGCGGTCAAGTCGAGCGCGTCAACCAGATTCTTGAAGATATGCTCAGGGCTTGTGTGATCTCCTTCGGCATGAAGTGGGAGGATTGTCTTTCTTATGCTGAATTCTCCTACAACAACAGTTTTCAAGCAAGTTCGGGCAAGGCCCCATTTGAAATTCTGTATGGCAGGAAGTGTCGTACCCCTCTCAATTGGTCTGAAACCGGTGAACGTCAGCTGCTGGGTAATGACTTAATCACAGAGGCAGAAGAAATGTGCAAAGTCATTCGTGATAACCTCAAAGCAGCCCAATCCCGCCAGAAGAGCTACTATGATAGTAAGCACCGTGATTTGGCTTTCGAGATCGGAGATCATGCCTACCTCCACGTCTCTCCTATGAAAGGGACTCGTCACTTTGGTATCAAAGGGAAGCTTTCCCCTAGATACGTGGGACCTTTCAAGATTGTCAGCAAGAGAGGCGACCTCGCCTATCAACTCGAGCTTCCGTCAAACTTTGCAAATGTTCATGATATGTTCCATGTCTCTCAGCTCCGAAAGTGCTTCAAGACGCCTGACCACACCATCAACTTCGAGGACATTGAGCTCTAAGAAGATCTCTCTTATCGTGAGCACCCCGTGGCTATCCTTGAAGAGACTGAACGCAGGACTCGCGACAAGTCAATCAAATTTCTCAAAGTCAAGTGGCCACACCATTCCGACCGTGAAGCTACCTGGGAACGCGAGGATCACCTCCATTCTGACTACCCGGCGTTCTTTCAGTCCTAGATCTCGGGACGAGATCTTTTCGTAGTGGTGGAGTGTTGTAACACCCCGGATATGACTTTCCCAATTTGTACTCCAACTCTTGCCGTTTCCGGCTTTAAGTCAACTATTTTCTCGGGTTTGGGTTCTTGTCTCCGTGTTTTGTTATCTTTTTCATGCATCTCATATCATGTCATCATGTGCATAGCATTTGCATACGTGTTCATCTCATGCATTCGAGCATTTTCCCCGTTGTCCGTTTTGCATTCCGGCGCTTCGTTCTCCTCCGGTGGTCATTTCTAGATTTCTTTCGTGTGTGGGGATTAAACATTTCCGGATTGGACCGAGACTTGCCAAGCGGCCTTGGTTTACTACCGGTAGACCGCCTGTCAAGTTTCGTACCATTTGGACTTCGTTTGATGCTCCAACGGTTAACCGAGGGACCGAAAAGGCCTCGTGTGTGTTGCAGCCCAACACCCCTCCAAGTTGGCCCAAAACCCACCTAACTCTGCTCCATCACCTAGAGCGTTCGATCACGATCGCGTGGCCGAAAACCGCACCTCATTTGGACTCTCCTAGCTCCCTCTATGCCTATAAATAGACACCCCTCCGAAATCCACGGTTCTTCTCCCCCCTAACCCTAAAAAAAATCCGTCTCCGCCGCCGCCGGACGTGTCCGGACGGAGCCGGACAACGTCCGAATTCCGCCACCGCCAATCCCGCACCGCCACGTGGGCGCCCCGGACCACATCACCGCCGCCACCCGCGGAGGCCCGCCCGAGCCCACGCGGGGCCCCCGCGGCCCATCGCGCCACCGAGCCGCCTCCTTCCACGCGCCCCGCCGCCCGGCTCCCGTGCCGCTCGCCGCCTCCCCGCCGCCGTCGCGCCGGCCGCCGTCAGCCGCCGCACGCCGCCCGGATCAGGTGTTGCCCGGACGCGCCGCTCCCGCCGT